>NC_060145.1:363729749-364037428 GCF_021461385.2 Schistocerca piceifrons | reverse complement strand
GTAGAACGCCTCGCAATGTGCCTGACAACATTCTGGAGGTCAGACGGTGGCGAATGTGCCCACGTCTCTCACAAAAACACTGAAGCTACCACTAACAGCAGTGACGGCTGAGGGAAAGACATACACAGGGGAGAGCCTGGTACAGTGGCCACGCTGAGGTAGTCCTATGTTTGGTGTTGGTGTTTTGCTTTTATATATAGGTTATGATGAGAGACTGATTTGTACCACAGACAAAGGCCTAGTGAGCCGTGTATCGACTCGTGCTACACCTTGTGTTTGGATTGCATTGGTTTTCCTTTTCTTCCCTTCACATGTTTGTTTGATATGTTGTCTGTCATTAAGTGGCTGCTTGGTTGTCTTTTCCCTCTGCTATCGATATCTGCGTTTCTGCTTCCTGGAAACTGCTATGGAGGAAGTGAGATCTTTGACCGGTTGTAAGCTCGTGTGGTGGCGCGGAAGTAGGGGCGTTGCGCGCAGAGTGTGTGGTGGACACGGGAGGGCAGGGTGGCTCTCCAGCGCGAAACAGGCGTGGTCGGTTGTACCGAGTCGCCACAGGATGTATGTCGGTTGAGTGTAACAAGCGGGTCGAGTTGACGGAAGAGCTCGCCGCGTGTTGGTTGTATACAGAATCGTCCCACGAGTAGTTTCTGTTCATTTCGCCTTGGTGGGACGTTAACAAGCTTCTTTAAATCCTCCGTTTCAACACTGGAGTTTAAAAGGAGACACCTAACATGAAGGAGCGGTCACTACCCGTCAACGTTGCAGAGAAGACGTGGACTCCGGTGACAGAGCGTGTTGTCGCGTGACCGTGGCGTGTTGGGTACGCTGGCGACGCGTGCGCGGTCGGATGTGTGGATCCCTGCCATTGAAGGTCGTGTACTGCATTTTCGAGCATAATTACAAGTTTAGTTCATGGAAGGTCTAATCATTAAGTAATAATTTTGTGTAACCAGCGTCTCTTCAGCCTTGTGGCCTCCGGCGACCGGGTTTCCTGTGCCTGACAACGGTGTAATTGAAGACAGTTATCTTTCCGCCTCGTATCGTTACTGTCCGATGGGAGGTGTAGTTTTGGCAGTTTAATTGTTTCGCGATTCTGTTGTGGGTCATGAGTAAATTGATGCTTCTTGTTGGTTGATCATGTGGTCGCCCATTCCGGACTGTGTGGTGTAATGTTTCCTTGCACGAGGTTAGCTCTAATTCTGTCAGCAAGTTAAGCCGTCTTATAACACGTTTTCGCTGGCTAAAAGTCGTTGCAGTGACCAGCCTGAGAGTGGCAATTGTGTTTACGGGCGTATTTAAATTTGTCAGTGTTCTGTCTAGCCTGAGCATCCCTGAGTGGGTGATTTGTGGCCGCTTTACACCGGCACGTAATATCTGTTAAGTTCTAATGACATTCCAGGAGACTTTTGTTTAAAATTTTTGAAATTCCTCCAAGTCTGTAAATTCCTTTTATTGCCATTAATCGTCTGTTTGCTGAGACCTGTTTAAATCTTTTTAATAACGGTGTTGGTAGTTTCACTACCTCACAGTACTTTATTAACAAAGTTCTTTATTTACTTTAGTAGCATGTTTACTAATGTTCTTTAATTTTTTTGTTGTATTGCTATAAATTACTTGATTGCCATTAGCGGTGTCTTAAAAGGCTGTTTATTGCCGTACTGCTAGTTTCTGTAAGATACGAATAAAACATTTGTGAAAATCTCAACTTGCAAGTAAACTACTAGAAATTTGGCCCCGTTTCCCAACTTGTGGTGTGGCTTGTAGTAACCGTAACGACTTTGTGTGTCACCTAGGTTAGGCTGAAAGATCACACCTTGATTGCAACAAGCCATGACAGTCTTATTCACGGTGTTTCAAAAGGATACCGACTAATTTCAGGGGTTATAGAGGGTGTGTAGAGGAACAAACCGAGGATAAGAACCCGTGTGCAGAAACGTCATTCACCGACGCTATAGAGCTTCGAAGTTATAGGCGCCAGCGCCTATCACAGGGCGACCCCTTTGGCAGCAAAAGTCACTTCGTACAATGAAAGACTGCAGCAGGAACGTCTCGCAATAGACCTGTGCAGTTCTTTAGTGAGTGATTACGATCGCCGGCAGCTGTGGCCGAGCGGTTCTAGGCTGTTCAGTCCGGAACCGCGTGATTGCTACTGTCGCAGGTTCGAATCCTGCCTTGGGCGTGGATATGTGTGATGTCCGTAGGTTAGTTAGGTTTAAGTAGTTCTAAGTTCTAGTGCACTGATGACCTCAGATGTTAAGTCCCATAGTGCTCAGAGCTATTTGAACCATTTGATGACGATTGACTGCCACGATCTCCAGTGGAGAAGATGTATGCCGTGAATTCGATGCTCTGTTGCATCGGTGGGTGACTGTTTCAGACATGGGTGTACATCCTTAGTTTATCTTTCGATGTTCTTCAGTGTTCTGGATTAACAGAAATATACAGAGTGTCGAAATTACATGGGCTACTGTTTGCGCACGCAGCAACTATCACTGTCTACTCCACAGGAGTTGGCAGCAGTCACTTGCGATCCTTGAATAACGGAAAATTTTTCGAAGATTCGGGGAATTTATTTAATTTAAAGCAAGAGAAACTGAATGCAAAGGAAAACGGTGGACACAGAAAAGTATTCACTATGGAAAAAAAGACGAAAGAAATTTCAAGGAGCCAACATGAAATTAATTAAAACTAGGGAAGGTGTTCAAACTGCCTGACTATCGTTGCAGCACGCCTGACAACTTGGTAACCATTGACTGACGCACTCGGTCAGATATACCAGGCATGGTTCGAACTCCTTCAAAGTCTGCGTGTATGCTTGCAACTAAGGCTCAGGCTGATTCCACTGATATTTCATGTAGCACGTTTTTCTGGTGAAAACATAATAAAAATTCCAGCAGGTTGACGATACGCGAAAGACGTGGCCAAGTAACAGGGTCACTGGACCAATTCAGAGGCTTCCAAATATTTGTCCCATCTGGGTCCTGCCAGCTATAATGAAGTGTGTGGGTGTTCCATTTTGTTGGAGCCACATACGTCGACGGACTACAAGTGACAGCTTCTCCAGTAATTCCGGCAGCTCTCCTGGATCGAACAGTTATCGCCTGTGAGTCGAGAATAAAGCATGTAGAGCCCAATCAAGTAATCGTGTACGATGCCAGCCCATACACTCTAGGGAAACTTTAATCCATGACCTCGTTCGTGGGGGGCGTGAGTGATCTCTTCCTCCAAAGTGTGACAATGGTAAGCGTTGAACAAACACTCAAGGTTAATAGAGCTTTCATTAGTGAGCAACACACACGCAGCGTAATACGGATGCGTTCGGAAACGCCGCAAAAGCCACTCCTCCAAATCCAAAGGCGGAACAAAATCATGGCCTGTGTCTTGTGAACTTGGAACGGATTACTTCCCTCCTCATGCACCACCCTCCATACCGTTATGAGGTTGTTGTGCACGAAATTTGCCACAGCGAGAGTGTTTATGGCTGTCTGCTTCGAATCTCTCCGACATGTCCTCTACAAATCGCAGCACGTGACCTATGCCACTCGACAGCGTTTGAAACTATCTGTTTCTTCAAGACGGTCATGAATAGCCGCGAAATGTAGTGGCTGACACCTATCTGGATATCTTTACACATGGACGCGTAAAGCTGTGTGCCCATTTCCTCTCGCCTCACCGATAAAAGAAATACATATTGCATTGCTCGCACTAAGCGATGTTCTCCTTCATTCGGGGCAACAGAATGAGACAAACTAGGAAAGAAAGCTGTGTTTCTACTATGTAGTGGAGAGCCGTGAAAAATAGCCATAGCGGACAAAATGGCTACTCCCGTCCTTTAGGTTATTAAGTACTGGCACGGCGCGGTTAAGGCTTTAACGTATTCTCCGTGCAATTACCAGTCACACCATCAAGTCTAACCTGTTTCTTGTGCAGCTCTTCAGAGTTATAATACCTTCTGTGCATTTTATTTATCCCGATTTAACGTAAGTGGTCAGTTTGTGTATTTACACTACTGGTCATTAAAATTGCTACACCAAGAAGAAATGCAGATGATAAACGGGTGTTCATTGGACAAATATATTATACTAGAACTGACATGTGATTATATTTTCACACAATTTGGGTGCATAGATCCTGAGATCAGTAGCCAGAACAACTACCTCTGGCCGTAAAAACGGCCTTGATGCGCCTGGGCATTGAGTCAAACACAGCTTGGTTGGAGTGCACGGGTACAGCTACCCATGCAGTTTCAACGCGGTACCACAGTTCATCAAGAGTAGTGACTGGTGTATTGTGACGAGCCAGTTGCTCGGCCACCATTGACTTTTCAATTGGTGAGATATCTGGACAATGTACTGGCCAGGGCAGCAGTCGAACATTTTCTGTATCCAGAAATGCCCGTACAGGACCTGCAACATGCGGTCGTGCATTATCCTGCTGAAATGTAGGGTTTCGCTGGGATCGAATGAAGGGTAGAGCTACGGGTCGTGACACATGTGAAATGTAACGTTCACTGTTCAAAGTGGCGTCAATGCGAACAGGTGACAGACGTGTAACCAATGGCACCCCATCACGCCGGGTGATACGCCAGTTGGGCGATGACTAATACACGCTTCCAATGTGCGTTCACCGCGATGTCGCCAAACACGAAAGGGGCCATCATGATGCTGTAGACAGAACCTGGATTCATCCGAAAAAATGACGATTAGGCATTCGTGCACCCAGGTTCGTCATTGAGTACACCATCGCAGGCGCTCCTGTCTGTGATGCAGCGTGAAGGGTAGCCGCAGGCATGGTCTCCGAGCTGATAGTCCATGCTGCAGCAAACGTCGTCGAAATGTTCGTGTAGATGATTGTTGTCTTGCAAATGTCCCCATCTGTTGACTCAGGGATCGAAGCTTGGCTGCACGATCCGTTACAGCCATGCAGATAAGATGCCTGTCATCTCGACTGCTAGTGATACGAGGCCGTTGAGATCCAGCACGGCGTTCCGAATTACCCTCCTGAACCTACCGATTCCATATTCTGCTAACAGGCATTGGGTCTCGAGCAACAGGAGCAGCAATGTCGCGATACGATAAACCGCAACCGCGATAGGCTACAATCCGACCTTTATGAAAGTCGGAGGCATCACAACAACGTTTCACCAGGCAACGCCGGTCAACTGCTGTTTGAGTATGAGAAATCGGTTGGAAACTTTCCTCATGTCAGCACGTTGTGGGTGTCGCCACCGGCACCAAACTTGTGTGAATGCTCTGAAAAGCTAATCATTTGTATATCACAGCATCTTCTTCCAGTCGGTTAAATTTCGCCGCAGTAGCACGTCTTCTTCGTCGTGTAGCGTTTATAATGGGCAGTAGTGTATTATAGAGAGTGATTGTAACCTATCTGTTCTTAATGAAATTGTATTGAAAGCGTCGTATGCTTCCTACATAATCATACTTTAGCAGGGTTGCCACAAGTTTCCCCAAGTTAATTTCCCTGATTTACAGACAAATTTTGAGACCTCAAGGATATGTTAAGATGTAAGTTGCCAATCTGTCTTTTCAGTTCTGGTACAAGAAACAATAGTGAAGACAAGGAAATATCTAAACAGAAACTTGCAAACAGATGGTGTTTCCTGATGTGAACAAAAATCTTGAGTACTAAATCAACATCTTTTGTAATGAACTGTTTTTAGATGGAGAAAGCCAGCTAAATGGTATGTGTGCTCCATTCAGACCAATGATGTTATTTTATTTCAATAAAACAAAACACATTTGGTGACAAAAATACGCATTACCTTGGAGTCGCAAGACAGATGTAAAATAACTTCACTGATTTCAGAAATAATCTCAGAAAATATAGGCATCTTGAAAAAAGTGTATAAGCCATGGCAGAACTATGTAAATCAACACTGTAGGTGACCAACAATAAAATGTTGGTTCTGCTATGTTTAATATTATTGGTTATTAGCCACTGTGTTATATCTATTATTTTACAGGTATTGTGTGATTTTTCTTTCGAGAAATATATGACTACATAGTATACAAACCGGCAGCGACTTACAAAATTTTCTTCTTATTATTATCCTTCCTTTCTAACACATAAACTAATTTTAAATTGCCGAAATATACTAGAACAAATAAAATGTCTATAAAATGCCACACAGTACAACGTACTTGTGGTGAGATGGTTGCAATTCCCGAAATCCATCGATCACGGCCTGTGACCTACTGAGGAGCGCCACAGTCCTGGGTCCATGGACGAACCATGACAATCTGCTGCATTACGCCACACACAAACAGACCCACACTGCGGGAGAATCGGTGAGACTAGATCCAACGGGCAGGGCCTGCACAATAGTGGCAACGGAATGGCTTCAGATCGGTAGGCCCGATCCATTACAGATACCGAAAGAAACTGCCTGCGGTCTCGGCCCGTCACGGAAATCCACTCGTGTGGCCAGCTATTCACGAGCCACAGACAGCATGTTGATGAAATGTGATCACAGACTTCAATCCCTGCAACAAAAAAGTCGTTCAAATACTCTGAGAATTAATAATAATGAGGATAGGTAGTAACTCGCCGTAAAGGTGATTGCTAAGCCACAGGCAGACACTAGAAAAGACAATCACACTCTCAGCCATAGCCTTCGTCAGAAAACGAGAGCACACACACACATTCACACAATCACTCAGACACAGCTCGCGCATACATTACCGCCGTCTCCAGCTACCACGTCTACAGTCTCTGAGAATCAGATCCAAACAAATCACTCCTCACACCTCCCTTCCCCTCATTGGCAGCTTCTAGGCTAGTGGCAAGAAGTGGTGGCAGCACTGACTGCAAGCTGAGGGGAGTGATAGGAAGGGGAGAAGCTGCACCCAGGCAGCAACGATGCATGACACCTCAGCAAACAAACCATTTCACCCACTGAGACAAAAACGAAATTTTTCCAGTGTTTTTTTTTCAAATTCCCCTGATATTTCACTGATTACCCTGACGTCTTTGAAATTCCCTGATATTCTCTGAGTTCCAGAATCTGTGGCAACCCTGCTTAGTTACTGAACTTCCGGTCATGCTATTACAGGGTGTGCAGCTTTCTTGTAATGGCATCAATGCGGCCAAAGTGTCCATCTCGGCGGTAGCTTTTGAGCACTTTGTGTAGGAGCAAAAGGTAAAAGCGGTGGCTGACAGAAGGGCTTGGCGGTAATAGTCAAAGAAAGTCTTTGTAAAAGTGATCAGGAAGCAGCAGACAACGGTGGAAACGAAAATTAAAAGAATAAAAAACGGAAAGCAGTCGAAAAGAAGAATTGCAGTAAAAAGAAGAGTGTGATGAGTAAGGAACCCAACCCTAGAAGAGGTCTTTTTGGTGACAACGATGAAGAAAGAGAGTGTATGTAACGCGAAGGGTAATTTACAAATTAAAGGCCAGAAATGCAGCGGAATGAATGCCAATTCTGATACCTCTGCGTCCACGAACTCAGTACATGTGTTTAGGGACACAGATTGAATTTTATTTGTGAAAAGTGAGAATAATGTAATCTGAATCACATTTTATAGTAAAATATGTTTAGTTCTTAGCTGAAACATATTTTTTCCTTTATTTTTTAGTTTAAAGGTAACTGGCCACATTGCCCACACATGTCCTGCAAAGCGGCCATTTTGCCACTTAATGAAAATTGAATTGTCTAACGTGCTTAATTTGATACTTCTGGTGGGTGGTGACATTGATGTGATGGGACAGTGTATCTTAAATAGCTAATCTGAAAACACATATGATACAAATCTAGTACTGTTTACTAAACCCTTTGAAGTTCGAGCGCTACCTGTCAGTTTCATATACTGTCTCCATATCTCACTAATTTACATAAATTGTAATATTATATTACAAATTATGTATATTAGTGACTTATGACCTCTGTCAACGTACCTATAGTGATTATGATACGTAATTGTTTGCATCCATTCTATAGTAAACAGGAGTAACCTACATTGTTCACTGGTCACTTACGACTATTCGCTCAGTGGAAGGGTAACATCTGTTTCATTTTGTAGATATAGCAGGGAGTCTCTCCTCCTGGACTGTCACTTTGGAACGCACATTGTAGCTCTTTTGTGTCACCTTTGTTCTCAAAATCTGCGAGTGAACTTGTTAAAGTCTTTCGACTACACATTCATCACGATTATGCGACTTTTTGTTTTTTCATTCCTAATTTTAAAGAATCATAATATTTTAAAATCCTATTAAGATAGTACATTGATTTATAAAATGAGAAAATAGTGTCATAAACTTGTTTTGAAATATACCTAAATAAGGAAAATTTCACTTCTGTGGTACCACCAACTGCTCACTTCTAACGACTAACGTTACCAATTTCGGAAACGTTCCTCCTGAGCTCTTAAGGTCTATAGAATGAAGTGCGCCCTTATCGAAGAGCGAGTGCACAATGGAATTAAAAACCAACAGACCCAAGTGTAAGTAAATTGGAAGATTAACGTATCGTAATGGCAACTAATTAAACTGGCACAGTAAATACACTGAAGCAGCAGTAAGGAAAGTTTTTATTGGCTAATGAGATGAACTTTTGCAGCGCTGGGAAATATGCTGAACGAGCTGGTGTATCTTGATAAACTTCTTCAGCCGTTAGCTGTGCGGGGGATTTCACGGCGGTTTAGGGCATTTTAGAACACAGCGTAATGTGTGCTGGCCAGTGACTAAGTTTTTTACTTCTGGAGAAGAATTAAGTGAACACAGTGTTAACGTAAAACTTTATTGCTTCTACAAGTTCCCAGTGTACTAGCAAGAATATCTTTTCTTCACTGCCGGCCGGAGTGGCCGAGCGGTTCTAGGCGCTAGGGTTTGGAACCGCGCGACCGCTACGGTCGCAGGTTCGAATCCTGCCTCGGGCATGGATGTGTGTGATGTCCTTAGGTTAGTTGGGTTTAAGTAGTTCTAAGTTCTAGGGGCTGGTGACCTGAGAAGTTAAGTCCCATAGTACTCAGAGCCATTTGAACCATTTTTTTTTTCTTCACTGCTAAACTGCAAGCTGTTTAGCTCAATCTTAAAAATGTTGTTCACTATATTTCAACTGTCATTCGTACGGAAGTAAATAACCGTCGTAGCAATACGGCTCGTTTTAGAGACCTGGTTTCTGTGGAGCTATAGCAAGATATCAACTGTGCAGAAATCTTTGCTTTCAAGGACTTTCAAAGTTAGGATACAGAGGAGACTTATATTGCTGACGTCGTTACATGGAAATCAACGTCTCGATCAGCTGAAGGATAGGTAAGAGACACAGGCAGCTTATGGAGCAAAAGTTACTGTACCTTCACTGTAGTATTTTCTGAGGTTACTTTTTAATACGAGGCCTGTTCAGAAAGTAAGCTCCGATTGATTGCCAAATTGAAACCACAGTGAACATCAGAAATGTTTTACTTGTAACAATTAGCTACACCTTTCAGTTACTTCTCTACGTAGTCGCCGTTCTGACTTAGACTTTTGTCATAGCGTTGTACCAACTTTTCAATAGCCTCATCATAGAAGGCAGCCGCCAGTGCTTTCCGCCAATTCTCCACGCTGGCCTACACCTCGTTGTCTGTGTCAAAATGTTGTCTTCAAAGACAGCGGTTCATGTGACCAGAGATGAAACTCAGGGGGAGACAATTGCGGACTGTATTGTGGGTAATTGCCCCTGCAGAATGCGGCTGAGAATTGTCGTGAAGACGAAACAGCACGACAGTTATGTAATGTTAGCTGCATAGCTTCAGGCGAAATTTCTCACCAGGCCCTCGTACTTGGCGGCAGACACTATTTTCTAGACATCTTTACGCACTCACTGCGAGCTCAGAAATGAGATGAGCGACGTGATGCTAACTGGGGTTATACTAGAGACACTACCCAAAACATCTGTGCAAAGCTTTATCGGATTTTCATAGTCGTTTCCATTTCGCGACCGATCGGAGCTTACTTTCTGAACGCCCCTCGTATAATGCATAAATTTTGTGCATCACTTATTTGTACGAAAAATAGCTGAAAATAAGCAACACTTTGTTCCAGGTATAATGTTGAGTTTAAAATAAATTGGTCTGATGAGAATATGACTCGCACGCTAAGGGGTCGGCACAAATTTAGTTATGTGTATAGACAGTTAATCCATTCCAGCAAGCGAGTATGTTGACGATTTTTGCCTGTTTTCGACATAGACACTGGCAAAATAAAGGTTCCAGGGCTTTCAAGACTTCCCAGTATTTTAATTTCATTTATGAAATCGTATAACAGACGACAAAACAGATATATTTTTCGTGCGATATAATTACATATTACGAATTTTCTGATTCTTTTTCTTTACTTGCAGTATGAAACATTTCGTTTTGACGAATTTCACGGTTCTAGAAAATGGGATATGCCCAACAGATTTTGATGGTTAAGTTTATAAGTATCACAGTATTTAACGTAAAGGCAGTGTCTTGTGATTGCATTGACTTAGAAGCTAACGTTTATTACAACGATAAAGGAGGGTAGACCTTAGTATGTGAAAAATTTCAATTTGACACATCTACCATTCGTGAGGAAGAGGGGCCGTAGCAGATGAGAGTCAGTCTAGTGACAAATGATCGTTAATGTTCGTTTAACATTGCTAGAAATTTACAGCTTTCCGAATTTCGTCCTTAGAATGCCGTGTAAAACCTTGCTTCGTGACAAATTTCATGATCTAGGTCAAAGGGAAAAACCCTGTTGGTTTCGGTTAGTGAGTTTGCAAAGTATCGAAATATGTGGTATAAGTGACCGTATCTTTTGGTTGCACTGACTTAAAAGCTTAAATTTTCTATATCGCCAAGTGATTGTAAAGCTTAGTATGTGACACAAATTACAGCTTCATACCTCAACCTGCGCCTGAGAAAAATATGGCTTAACAGAAAATCTGGCAGCCAGTGTTTCAGATACGAAATGAATAAAAAAATGATATGGTGCAATTACAAATTACACAATACATGGCGTAGCGCAATATTACCTCTCCACCCAAGAAAAAGTTCAGACAGTAAAGCCATGGCGACGCACCCCTGAGTCTCTGAAGGGTTATTCTGATTCGTGTTCTCCATCATGGTGCAATGATCAATTCGAAAGTGTTAGTGCTAACCTCAGGAAGCTGTAGAAGGTACTGCAACGCGTTCGTAGCTACATAAATGCAAACGAACTTCCCCTTCTCAATGACAACACAAGGCTTCAATCAAATTTGTGCTCCCGAGAGAAGCTCAAGAAAATTTACTTGACTGTTCTCCATCATCCTCCCTTCAGCCCGGATCTCGCACCTTCCGACTTCCATCTGTTTGGCCCAATGAAAGGTGCACTCCGCGGGAAGCAGTACGTGGAAGATCGCGAAATTATCGATGGTGCAAGATGTTGGCTCCAACTTCGACGTCGAGGAGTAGGAGTTAGGAGGTTTAAGACCGTCGCATTAAACGGAGATTATGTTGCAAAATAGTTTTTGTAGCCAAAAGATTGGGGAATAATAGGATATACGGGAACCCTGAACGAGACCACCCTAATGTTCCTGGAGATGCAAGGGAAGATACCGAACAACTGAAAATGGTCACGCACGCAAGTAGCTGTGGGCTGATAATCACTGACTTGAATGATATATTTATACTAAAAATGAAGAAATTCCTCCAGCTGTATTTAAGGTGTCGATTATATTTTGGCAACTATTTTCAACGTTGTAACAACGTCATCTTCAGGCCCATACACCTGCTGACGGCAACTGCGTGCGGCTGATACTTGAAGTCAGTGGTGAGATGTGGACGTGCTCCGTGTGAATGGTGGTTAGTAACTCAAGTCCATGTCTCACCACTGACTTCTAGTATCAGCCGCACGCAGCTGACGTCAACAAGTGTATGGGCCTGAAGATGACGATGTTACTACGTCGAAACTAGTTGTCAAAATAAAATCGACACCTTAAATACAGCTGGAGGAATTTCTTCATTTTCAATATAAATTTATACCACCTTACTTCCCACAGCCCTCCATTTGAACTATGGATGTACATAGATTGAATGATATATGGATTCTCCCGGCGTCAAGTTTTTGGTACATTGATCAGTCTGACCGGCACATCGAGATGCCGACTGACCCGCGGTCGCTGCTGTACATACCACATGGAGCTGTAATGATGAGTCAAATGGCACACGATGACTGATCAAGTGTAAATCAACAAATGGAAAAAAAAACTACTCTCGGGGCAGAAAAAAAGCGAACATGTTGATCTTTAAAATACTCTTCCAGAAATGCATCGAACCAGCAGCCTCAATCCTCATTCAACCTTCCTAGAAAAAAAATTTTGCATTCAAACGTATTCTCGGTATTTTATCAAAGAACATTCTAAATCCTTTCAAACAATCTCTGTTTTTAGTTATGCTTTGATACTCAGTATTCCTCATTCACTGCCTCTATCTATGTACTCACTGTTTCTTCTCCCATTAATTAACAGTGGATCCTACTGCCTCAGTTTTCCCTGACCCTGTCCTATCGCCTTTCTGTCCCACTGCCATTGCGTCTCACATACCTCGGCCACTCTAAATTTTGGGGCTTGAGTAGAGGAGCAATTTATTTTTTCTCCTATATCCACGACAAAAATTTGCTGTCCTAAATGCGCCTTTCCCTATACTTACCTCTTAAATTTCACCAGCTTGTGGCGGTCCAAATCTCTTGATATGTATGACCTCTACCCATCTGTATTTTACATTTCCAACGTATCCTCTCTCTTTTCCTCCTACTGCCGCTGTCTCCAGCCACCTCTGTTCCTCTTTTACTGCCACTGTCTCTCACTGAACATGAATATTTCCTCTGGCTCCCACTGTAGTTTTCTTCATTCATCTCTCCATCTCTTTCATTGCCACTTTCTCTCTCTCACCGTCACTGTCTCCTCTCCCTATAACTCCCACTTGCACTATCTCCTCCATCTTCCACTATGACTATCTCTCTGCTACTCTATTTCAGCATAATATGGAGCGAAAATGTTAGCATTCCAAACTCTTTGGTGAGGAAGGCAGAATGAAGACTGATGCAGTTTTCTCTCCTCTCCCTTTTTAAAGGGGAGCATATTCGCCTTTTTTGTGCTCCTACAATACAAATTTTCCGTGTTTCTATCCTTCTGCGTCTACAGCACGCTTCTCCGCTTACATGAACCGAATTCTTAAGTTCAGGGAATTTTTGACAGTTTATTTATACACTTCGAAACATAGATGCACTGGGACACATGTAAACAAAAAATAAATACGCTGATGAAAGGCTAATACAAATATGTTTGCTTTACAGTTTTTCTAGATACTTTGCTCAACGATCGCAGTTACTCTAGCATGCCACCTTATGACTTCTGTCTTAAAAGAGTAAAATCGTTATAAATTTTGGCGGTGTTTTAAGTTCTTTTCAGGGATGTTAAGACACTCTTAAGCCCATTTTTTGTCACTGCATAACAGTTTTAAATATTTGTGTAGGCGTGAAGTGCACATTACACGGAGTCAGCACGTCATAGAGTTTCGTTGGCGAAAAACTGATGACTGAAAAGATAGTTGGGATAACTCAGAACCGTAACGACGACACTAGAACCTTGGCCACGTATTCACAACGTCAGTTAAAACCACATTTACGCATCTGTCTCGATATTACGTGCAAAATTAAGGTAATTTTGAACCTCGGTATCGCGAATAATCGTATCGAAAACGTTTCGACTTTCCCCTAGAACATCATCTTAAGAACACGATGTAAAAATTTCGGTGATCTGACACGAACAGGTATTATAAAAGTGGCATTCCCCACAACTGTTACTTTTCGTACCCAAAAATCATGGCTTTCCAGGGTTTTTTCAGGAAATGGTTCAAATGGCTCTGAGCACTACGGGACTTAAGACCTAAGGTCATAAGTCCTCTAGAACTTAGAACTACTTAAACCTATCTAACCTAAGGACCACACACATTTTTGCTTTCATAAGCCGCTTAAGGTCCACAGCAGACCACATCTAATACAAAGTACCAACCCATTTGCTCAATTTGCCTCGGCTGGAGAAAGTATGTAATGATTAAAACTTAGCTGGCCGCTGTGAACGAGCGGTTCTGGGCGCTTCGGTCCCCAACCGCGCTGCTGTAGTTACGGTCGCACGTTTGAATCCTCTCTCGGGCATGGATGTGTGTGATGTCCTTAGGTTAGTTAGTTTTAAGTAATTCTGAGTTCTAGAGGACTGATGACCTCAGATGTTAAATCCCTTAGTGCTTAGAGCCATTTGATTTTATTAAGATTTAACTCTGTACTACAGGAAGCCAACAGTATTCCTGTCCTTCCGATAGGTAGGCCAAGCAGTATCTAAAACACTTGAATCCTCGTTTTGGTGATAAATTGGACCCGAGAAAAGCCCCAATGAAAAACCCCATTTTCGCATGCGGTAAGGAGCGTTCTTCGTATGTGAAAAGATTTTTTTTTTCAGTTTATCTGCAGTAGCAGGTGAGCCGTGGCGCGGCTTTCGGGCGCAAGACGCTATCGATTACTCCTCTGGTTGAGGTTGGCACTATGTGCGATCGCAAGCGCCTCCTGTCGGAGCGGGTCCTAACGACGGAGTGAGTGCGAGTACGGGAGTCTGGGGCGGACAGCAGGGGAGAACGGACATTGCGGCCGCACACTGAGGCGACAAGAGAAGAGTTGTTGTGCACGGCCGAGAAGGGATTGTTGAGCAAGGCGGCAGTCAGCACCGCTTGAGAGAGTTGCGGCAGTCCAGCGAGCAGACATCAGCTCCGGGAGCAGTGCTCCAGTTTGTGGACGTGACGTGGGTCGTATTTCGGCGCAGTATAGTTTGTTTGGTACGCATCTGCTGCTCCCTTTATGCCCAGGTGTGTTGTTCTGTCCGTATGTGCATTGGAAAGGTTACGCTCCAGCTGGAACAGTGGCTTGTGCTTTACGTTCATGCACCCTGACTCATTTGTTTTGCCACAGGCAGCTGTAATTTCACAGGTTTTTTCTTTTGTAGCGATTGTCTTAGCCCGGTGGTGCCTAGTATCCGAGAGCAAGACAGCTAACGTGTGACCTGTTGTTTTGGGTTTTGGAGTCCTGTTTGGGCAACCTAGTTATCACGCACACAAATGCATTGGTTCAAATGGCTCTGAGCACTATGCGACTTAACTTCTGAGGTCATCAGTCGCCTAGAACTTAGAACTAATTAAACCTAAGTAATCTAAGGACATCACACACATCCATGCCCGAGGCAGGATTCGAACCTGCGACCGTAGCGGTCACGCGGTTCCAGACTGTAGCGCCTAGAACCGCACTAATTTCCGCCTGTGTTCCGAAAGTTGGTTTGAAGGTAAATCCGTTGGTAAATCTTTACTAGACCTAACTGTTAACTGATCTTGCGTTGAACCAATACCATTATTAAATCGTTTCTTGTGTGCTATAAATTGTATTACCATAGACAAGGAGACAGGGCACATTCTGTGCTCGAGGGGTAAGCACGGTTGCTGCTTTGGGCGTGGCGTCTTGTCGCCCGCTATCATTTCCCGCGTTAGTACGGGCGGCGTGAGATTTGTTTGCTCGCGACTCTATGGCTGCTAGTCAGCTTCAGGGTGTGCCGTGTTTCGTAAGGCGTACGCCGACTTTCAGTCACTGTTACTCCCGTGTTGCTGTCGGTCGCTTACCGAAACGTTAGTCTGTTTCAGCACGGTGGCCACTGGGCCGTGATGATGTCGGTTGATGACCAGCGTTGGGGCGGTCATCCCCTATGAGTGGCTTCGGTCGCTTGGACTTGGCAGTTACCTTCTGGTTAAACAGATCAAACTTGTTTATTTGCTGTAAATTCCTAAGTAGTTTGTGAGAAAAGTTGTAACTCAACTTTTCATGATTTTACACAATTCAAGCATTTTGGTAAGGCATTTTCCTATCTATGTTTTATTTAAATGAGAATTCTTTATTGGGGTTATTCACCTGTTCAAGCTTAACATAAAATTTGTAAATTAGTTTTCATGATTTTACTTAATTTAAGCATTCTTGTAAAGCAGTCCTTTACGTTTTATTGATTGGTAATTCTTTATTGGAGTTATTCACTGGTTGAAGGTTAGCATATGTTTGTAACCAAGTTTATGTCCTTGCTTAATTGAGATTTGTTAAGAGCCTTATTGCTGGAAGATCATTAAAGCTTGGGTGATTGTAATTGTGAATACTGTTGTCTGTCTATGTTGTGGGCTACCCTTCCATTTCCACAGCCAAGTTGTCCTAACTACCAGTACAGCAGGGAGGTGTAGGAATAATATTAAATGGAGAAAGCCAGCGTATTTTTTATGGTAGAGTTACAACCTCATCTGAAGTGTGTTTTTTTTCCCAGACTGCAAAATTTGTTTCTGCCCGCAGGTAGATAGGGAGATTACGAGCACATTCAGCGCTCCATGTGTTTTAAAGGCATATAGAGGAAAATTTTATGATGCGCTGCTATCGGCGATATTCACCACAACCTTCAAAGGTCATACGGTACTCGCATTGTAAGTAAAAAACGAGATGACTATCTATACCGGCAGACAGAAAGTTTAAACTTTTTCATCCTTTTAATGCCCAGGCATAAATGTGTGATACTGAATTGTACAAAATTTGAGATACCATCTATATGAGCAATTTGTGTCGCTATGTAATTAATTCCCTTAAGACGGTGAGTTGGAAAGTTTCGATTAGAGATGGTTTTTGTGATAAGAAAACGTAATTTATGTTTCGACTTGATCTGCAGCATAGTTTTCTTTATATGCCGTTTCAAAATAATTGTCTTTATTGGTATGCTTTCATCCGGATGGACCGGAATACAATTACTCTGTAAAATAATTTACTGCGTGATGGTTATCGCTAAAGGACATTTATTAAAAGCTGATAAAGGTATGAAAGTGATAGGCACTATCGTTTTCAATATATAAAAATGCCGTCGGATTAAATCGTCAGCATTCATCTGGATAAGATAATGCAACCATAGCCCCAAATTATGAGAACATTTAAAATGTGACATTGGATGAAGCGGGATGGAAGTTCCGTAAGTATGCCGTAGGCGTATCATAAAGAGGAAGGACAAGGAAAATTTTTCATGAAGAATAAACTATAAGAATTTAGATTCTAGGCCAAAATTGAAGCACTTCGAAGGAACGTAAAGTATTTTAGGCGTTGATTTCCAAATGTGACAGACAGGTGGTCGCCATTAAAATCTCCCCTCGCAAAAATGGCAAACAAAGGAGCATGTTTATGTCGGTGATCCGAAAACAAAATGGTGAGGTCGGTTTCTTGTCCGAAACGCACATGTTCACTTTTCTGTCAGTAGGAAAACTTAACCCTATTCCTCACCTTGCACTGTGTGAAACATTAACAGACGAGTGTTCCTTAAGGGGGGACGTATGAGATATAAGCCGGTAATGTAACTTTCACTGTTTGGGAGAGAATTCAACCAAACTGTGTAAATATTGTCATTATATTACTAACTGAAATCTGGACTTTTTCAGTGGTTTAAAAATAATTTAATCAGGAGTATGTTAGATACATTACATCACATGAGCATCGTTCCCTCACTGGTTACTTTATTCACCACTTTCAAACTGTGGTAGGTTATTCTTAATAATTACATAAACAAATCCGTGTACCAGTTTTCTAATATTATTCGTAGAACCCCAAAACATTTTTTTTTAAATTTTTATGTATCATAAGTAGCAATTTTTATTTCACGAATATTTAACTAAATTTGACAGTAAAAATTTTGCACTACAGGGAGTTGCGTTGTATATGTACAATCTGTAATGGTTCCGCAGAAACTGTTCTTTATGCGCTTATACCCTGAAAAATGAAAATTGCGAGAAATTCAGAAAAAGGTTTCAGTAGTATTTATTCCAGAAATAAGTACTTTAATAGTGGCCGTGACCATACATTTGCTCTTTTTGATCTTCATTAACTTTTCCTCCTACTGTGGTCTCTCTGGTGTGCCCTTTCCGTAATATCCTTTCTCTGGCGACAATTCAGAACTGTGCGGTATAACAGAGAAGCAAGATCACAGGGTGGATGTAGGAGTGGTATCGGATACAGGAGATCAGGATTTCATGATACAAATTGGAGAGCTGTACGCAGAATGCGACGGCACACATCCTGAGGAATACGTTACTCTGCCTACATAAGTAAAAGATGATTTGCCAATGCTGGACGTGAATCTGAATCAGAAACAGTGCGAGAAACAAATACCTACTACAAAGCAGTACAGTATGAAACATAGACCGGACGAGATCCGCTACAGGTTTGTGAAAGCATAGAGAACGTTATGCAACTGACTAGACTATGAGAGCCTATGACGCTTACTACAACTTTAAGACATCCAGTAAGGAATAATCATTTGTAGATAGCATCCATCTCAGAATGAATACCCTGCCAACAGCGATGGCAATACTGGAAGAGTTACTGCAGCTGATTTCTGTCAGAAGAAATGAATTCTTCTCCTTAGATACGTTGTGCAAGCACTTTGTGATGACGCATGATCGTATAGCACAGGATTACAGGAGAGTAGGTCAAGATTGTCGAATATATAACCATCACCCCTAGTGGAGATAAAGACAGAGCAGCTTAACGTCGTGAGAAATGTTAGCCTTTCGCGTAAGGCTAGAAGAATGACAGAAGAGTTGCAATTACATGTATTTTGCCTCCAATAACCGTATTAAAAGGCAGGAAAGGTCTCCAATACTCCAATAATTGCCCGCAAACGTCCTATGGCCGTAATAATAGTACTACATAATGCCATGAAGGTGACAGAAGTATCACAGTGCTGTTCAGACCACGTAATCTGTGTGGAAATGTTAATCGGAAGAGAGAGTTGCATCCTGGCATCCATGTATCTTCAATTTATTATTGAGGTCGAATAGTATCTGCTAAAACTACAGGATATTAGTCACCTAGTCCGTTGAAGCAAACGCAGAGTAGTATTGTTGCATAGCTGCCTGACCGATGACCGTGGAAGACAACTGGAACAAGCCATCATGGAACTCAGCTTACAGTTACTGAATGAACCTCACAATTCCCCAACCTACGAGTTAAGGGTCTGAGCAGTGTCAAATATTGACGTCAAATTAGCAAATACGGCAGAGGCGTGCCATATGAAATCCTGGAAAGTTGAGACTGGAATGGCATCGAGTGACCACAATTTGATAGACAACACTATCACTTGAAGAGAAATCCAAGACGTAGCAGAAAAGTTCAGTTAAGGCTCAAATACGTTAATGGGAAGAATTAAGAATGTTGTTTCAGTATCCCGGAAGTCCATTTCTGGGTGATACTTTAAACGTTAAAGCACAAGAACTGACAGTGACTATACAAAGAGCAATGAACTCATCGATACTTGTCAGCAGTGTTCATTAAAAGGAATACCTTGCGCGTGGATGGAGGGGCTGCAGAAATTGCTGTGTGAAACATGAAGAGCCATAAAGCTATGACACAGGAGCAAAGACGTGTCGGTAACAGAAAGTTGGCAACAGTCAGCTGCTCTGCTAATGGAAGCACTACTTCCTGCCTGTGGAGAAGAAACATCAGATGATAAGTGTAGGTTATGAAAAATGTTACAGGAATACTATATAAACAATAAATTTATACAGTCCTTCACACAAAAAGAATTTAGGAAAATAATTTTAAGACCATCGAAGTAATACATTCCCCATGCGACCGGTTAGATTGTCACTTGAGCGAGCTGTACAACTAGTGTCTCTTGCAAGGAAGTGTCCCTGTAGCATGGAAGAACGCTGAAGTGGTAATAATTAGTAAAGAGCAACATAAGGATCCAATGATAGCCAAACCCTACTGACCAATTTGGTATTTAGAACGTTCTCGGCAAGCTGTTTGAAAAACTATTATGCAAAAGATTACTAGGCCATTGACTACTACACGGGATGAGCCTTTACCAGCATGGTTTTAGACATCAATCTGTATTAGCATCAGTCGTAGGATATGGTGCAAACGTTTGGGCTCACAGAGTCCAGGTATTGTACTAACAGGAGTAATGCTTTGTTAGTAATTCTAGGAATATGATCACTCTTGGAAATTAGGAAAACGAGAGCCTTTTGCTGGTTAAGGAAAAATAGTCAAACGGAAGTACGAAAAGTGCTTGGAACTGAGCCAATGCGAAAAAGGTAATAAAATATCGCATACTTCATCTGTGGCAAAATGAATGGGACACTTCAGGCACAGGCAGGAGAACATATGAATATCTCTTTATCATCAGGGAGGGATAAAAATGAGATTTCTTAACCCAAATAGTGAACTGAACATTACCTGACTGGCCATGTCACGTATGCTACGTATCCATGCAAAATCAAGACAGATGAGAGATAGCTACGCCTGCAGCAGTGGGACCACACCAGAACATACATTGTGGGACTGCGATGTTGGATCCCAAAAAAGCACTAAGGAGTGTGTCGACCTGGCGTATCTTCGACGATATTGGAGACACAGTATCGAGGAAAGATCAGGAAGACTCCACGAGGCATTCAACCCTAAGTCAGCATGCTGACATCCATGCTAGACAGAGTACTCAACAGATGAGGAGAAGATAACTGAGGTCAGCTACCACCGAATGAGACAGTGTCCCAGTAATCTACGTTGCATTGATGCTAGTGATTACGGGAGTGTGGACCTTAAGAGGAGACAGAGATCGATGGAACTGCTTGCTGCAGTGGAAAGGCTGCTGACGTGCTGCCTGAAGCTGAAGGAATCCAGGAGACGAGAGTTGGCAGGATAATATGAGGGTGGATCCAGTAGAGGAAACAAGCATCTTCATATCAAATACACCAAAATTAATGACGAAACTGATAATATATTCTCTAGGTTTTATAATAGTATTTGTGGTTGGGTAACTGTTCAAGGGTTTTACTGTAGTTTTGTAGTAGCACAAGCAGTTGTAGTAGTCTAAAAATTAAGTGGCAGAAATAAATAGTTACTAAAGAAATTTATTGCTATGCAGTGAAATGTGATTTATATGGCCTATGCCAGCTTTTCAGATAGTAGGGTGTATTTGTGGAGAGTATTTTGAACATCGCTGCACTTCAACAACGATCACAGAACAGCGGGTGTAACGGATAGCCAACCAGTTCCAATAAATGTGGTTTTCTGTTTACCTTTACCATGGTTTCAACGGACTGAAACCTTCCTTCCTGAGAAGATCAAGAAATAGGCTTCACAGTGGCAATAAGTCAGTAAAGCTATCGTCACATGAAATATGTCGGCAACGGTCTGTATGGCCATTTGTAAAAGTTAAAGCTCCTAGGATCAAGGATTTGACACATTAGTAAAAAGAATCTCATTAGATTTCAGAGCATGTTAAGAGCCACACGCCGACTCACGTAGCTGAGAGAGGCACGTCATCGACAGTTCCTGTCTCTCTCTATCTCCTCCATGCCAGAATAACATCACTTTGGTTCACTCCGAGACACTTGGACCCTTCCCTTGTTAAGAGGCTTCCTGAAACGAAATAACAATGCGGACGCGATCTAACCGCGGTATTTAGTGTGTAGGTATGGTTGAACTACAAACACGAGGCGTGTACGTTCTTCCTGGTGGAATGACTGGAACCGAGCGGCTGTCAGACTCCCACCGTCTAATAGTCGCTGGTCACGCATGGTTTTTCACATCTTTGGGCGGGTTTAACAACATCTCTGAACAGTCAGAGACTGTGTCTGTGATACAATATCAACAATCAACGTCTATTTTCTGGAGTTCTGCAAGCTGAGGTGTTGCGAAATTTTTTTCGATGTGCGTAGATTATCTTCGCACTGGTCAAACAATTACGCCACAATACTACGCTAACGTCTTGGACCAAATATGAATTCTTGGAATACCCGATTTATTCTCCTCGTCGGACTGCATCAGACATCCATCTCTTCCCCAAATTCGAAATTTACCTTGGTGGGTGATGAGCGCCAAAATTGATGAGTAATTTGCAAGTCTGAATGAATCTAATTTTCGAGATGGGATGTAGGTGTTGAAACATCGGTGGGCCAAATGGATTTTAACACAGGGAGACTAAATGGAACAATAGAACAGTTACACTGAGAAGTCTTTTCTTTCTCTTCCATTTCGAGATCTTTCCAAACCACCCTCTTATAAAGGAATGGAAGGCTTTCAACTGACAGGGTGATGTGACAGGTGTGTAGCTGCTCCTAGGAAGATACGAAGCCAACAGACTTTAAAAAATTATCAGGCATTTGGCTAAGCCCTTTTACAGGTACAAAAACAGTTGTCGCAGCCTGTCGTTTTCTAGGTATCGTGTGTGAAGAGAGCGAGCTGTGTTCCCCGTGGTATGTTTTCTGATCCTGTGCCGATTCTTTCTGAAAACTTCCTCTTCCTCCAGCAACGTCACAATGTAGAGTGAAGCCTGTGTGCAACTGAATCGCGAATGTGGACAGAGGAGAAGTTTTGTAGAAGAGATGGGCGAAATAACAGTGGATGTGGAAAGATAAACGGCAGAGAGATGATCCATTGCAGCCTCTGGGCGGCTGCCGAAGCGCCGCGCGGTAAGCATCCCTAGCGACATCAAAGACAGGAGGTCGGGCCCGGAATATCACTAGCGCCTCTGGACCCGGGAGACGAACGGCGGCGGAATTGGATTTGCGAGTCTGTGGAGCCCTGCGGCCCCGGGAGGGTTGGTTGGCCTGGCGGCGTCGTCTCGCTCACTGCCAATATAGGGGGCAGTTTCCCGCCCAATAAACGCAGCCGGGTCAGCAGACCCAACTCGGTCGACTATCTGCTCTGGAGGACCGCGCACTGCGGGAGTGAAGCTAAATGTTGAAGCAGGGTGTGTGTACAGTACCAGGCCAACAGCATTACGGACCGTCGATATGAAATGAGACGGCTGGGTCCGCAGCTCGTGGTCGTGCGGTAGCGTTCTCGTTTCCCACGCCCGGGTTCCCGGGTTCGGTTCCTGGCGGGGTCAGGGATTTTCCCTGCCTCGTGATGACTGGGTGTTGTGTGATGTCCTTAGGTTAGTTAGGTTTAAGTAGTTCTAAGTTCTAGGGGACTGATGACCATAGATGTTAAGTCCCATAGTGCTCAGAGCCTTTTGAACCATTTTTTTGCCATTGCCAGTCTACATTTTATATCCTCTCTACTTCGACCATCATCAGTTATTTTGCTCCCCAAATAGCAAAACTGCTTTACAACTTTAAGTGTCTCATATCCTAATCGAATTCCCTCAGCATCACCCGACTTAATTCGACTACATTCCATGACCCTTGTTTTGATTTGTTGATGTTCATCTTATATCCTCCTTTCAAGACAATGTCCATTCCGTTCACCTGCTCTTCCAAGTCCTTTCCTGTCTCTGACAGAATTACAATGTCATAGGCGAACCTCAAAGTTTTTACTTCTTCTCCATGGATTCTAATACCTACTCCGAATTTTGTTTGCTTTACTGCTTGCTCAATATACAGATTGAATAACATCGGGGAGAGGCTACAACCCTGTCGCACTCCCCTCACTACCGCTGCTTCCATTTCGTGTCCCTCGACTCTTATAAATGCCATCTGGTTTCTATACAAATTGTAAACAGACTTTCGCTCCCTGAATTTTACCCCTGCCACCTTCAGAATTTGAAAGAGTATTCCAGTCAGCATTGTCAAAAGCTTTCTCTAAGTCTACAAATGGGAGAAACTTAGGTTTGCCTTTCCTTAATCTAGCTTCTAAGATAAGTCGTAAGGTCAGTATTGCCTCACGTGTTCCAATATTTTTACGGAATCCAAACTGATCTTCCCTAAGGTCAGTTTCTACTAGTTTTTCCATTCGTATGTAAAGAATTCGCGTTAGAAGAACTTAATAGACATTCTAATGTGTTGAATTTTACCGATATATGGTGGAAATAATTAGTTTCAATTTCGGCCCTAAGGTGCAAATATGAGGCTGTTCAGCATCTCTTCGAAGTATTAGATGCTCGTAATGAACACATTATATAGGCAGTGGTTACTATTAACAGCAACATTATGCCTTTTTCACTTGGTTGACCTTTTTTGCCCATGTTCCATTCCTTATCAATTACATATGGAAGCAGTTTTATTCCCCTTTCTTGTATTCACAGCGCCAGATTTGCACTTGGTGACCAAAATTAGAACTAATTTTTTCCAGCCGAGGTCGATTCAATTTTAACGCATTACAAAATCTACGCTGTTTTGTTCCGGTAAGATAATTACAGCCCACACTCGATCTCTGTGAGTATCTGCCCTTTAATTAGAATTACCCAATATATCAGAAGTTACTGTATAGTAAATTTGAGTTTATTGTACTGCTTGTGTGAGTGGTTCCGAAATGAAACTACTGGGCAGTAGATACTTTCGATGTAAATTTATTAAGTTTCCGGCCCATTTTTCCTTGTTATTTAGGACTACTATCTATTTTATTCAGTATGAAAGTTTGGAGACGTGGGTTCGCGTCTAGGAGACATACGAGACTGCTTACAAATGTATCTCATGAAATGATGGGTGGTTGAAAACTGTATGTCCCATTGGTTGCAAGTAAAACCACCTCCTTAAAATATTTAATCCTATCCTTCCTGTCAATTCTTCTTCAGTTCGTTGCTTTCTATGATAAAACATTTTACCTTTGCAAAAAACTTGAAATTATATTCCAAAGTGAATTTTTCCATTTTTCTTTTTCCAGTTTCTTCTTCCCTTCGCTGCTTTCAGCGACGATGAAGGTCAATTTTGTGAAAAATTATATAATTGAATTTTTCTTTTATAATTGCTACTCAAAGTCTTAATATCCTGGTTTCGTGCTAATTTATACTCTGCAAATCGGCGTAACGTAAGTTGCTTAAAAATGCCACAGGTGACGACACGGTGAGTGGTGGAAGGTACTTTGTACCACTGCCGGTCATTTCGTATCTTGCTCTGTTTGCAAACGGAGCGAAAGAAAATAACTTTCTACCAGGTATTTAAAAAACATGCACACAGGAGGTTACATTGGGCAGAACTAGAAGAAAAATTCCGGTTATAATACGTCTGTAAAGCATTACCTGCTGAGCTACGGGCCAACCGGTCCTATCATTCCCGACTGTCTGTCACACAGGCAGTGTTCCGCTGCGCGTGATACCATGAAGCATGGAACGGCCTTCAGCCCTTCTCCGGTCACACGCCCCTGTAACGTTCCCACATTTTCAATGCGTTGCACATATACTATTGCCTTTGAATGTCCGCATAATGTGAAATCTTATGGAATCAAGTCCCGTCAAAACGGAGGCCATGCCATTGGATCTCATCGACCAATCCATCACCCACTAGAAGTTGTGATGAGGTACGGTCACATGACTATAGAAAATTTGGTGGTGCCCAGTCGTACATAACAAACAGTCTTGTCTTTCTGCATTAGTTACGTTCTCCAAAAGAACTAAGGATCCATTGCGCAGAAATCGCGGTTACACACAGCATCAGTTAATCTGTTTGGTGACGTGTATGGGCTAATCAGTCTGTCACTGACATTTCTGCCCATAATCTGATACTGAAGCAATCCTGATGACTCACTGTGATAATTTACTACGCCATCTCTTGTGCGTCTTGCCTATACCACGCCGGCCGCGGTGGTCTAGCGGTTCTGGCGCTGCAGTCCGGAACCGCGGGGCTGCTACGGTCGCAGGTTCGAATCCTGCCTCGGGCATGGGTGTGTGTGATGTCCTTAGGTTAGTTAGGTTTAAGTAGTTCGAAGTTCTAGGGGACTTATGACCTAAGATGTTGAGTCCCATAGTGCTCAGAGCCATTTGAACCATTTGCCTATACCACCACTAGTGTGGCACCACCTGATGATACACATTACTCGTAACAAGTGTGGTGTCGTCCAGATGTAATAGTGATAAACCGAAGTCGGTAACGCCAATCAATTCAACAGACATTATCTAGGGCTTGCCGCATTCCGCAAGAACAACTGGAAGGCACACGTAAAGACAACGCCTCCGTCATAACACAGCAGATCTCTCATGCTGAAGTCAATGTAGTGACGAGCAAGCAAGAGCTGAGCCCCAGTTCTTGACTTCGGCTAAAAAAGCCAGCATCATCGTGTAGGACAGTGACAATTGTTAAAGTTTCTGATGAAATGTACTTTGGTAAATATTGCATTCTGCACTGCAAGATAACAGTTTGTTAATAAATGGATCACGTTATGCTTTTCTAGTCAGTTATACACTGCGTACTCAGAAGTATACGGACACCTAGCTGAAAATGGCTTACAAGATCGTGGCGCCCTCCTTCGGTAATGCTGGACTTCAATATGACTGCTCCAATTTCGATTATTTCAGTCTTCACGAATCGCTGCCCAGGAACTACAGCAGAGAGCCACTATCCAGAGCACAAATGCGTCCCTTCTTTATTCATAAAGCACTCATGCTGACACTTTTTGGTCGTCCTGTGAACTTCTTAAACTACCTTATACTTTAACTTCTGTACCCATAAGATATCAGGAACTCTGTTTCCTTTCTACTTTAACCTGTGAGTTCATGAGACACCATGACTCGGGTTTTAATGCCATGAAACGTAGCTCCTTTATATGGGTGCTGATCTATACTAGGCGTGCATTGTAATGCGCTGCTTTCGGGCTGACAGGGAAGTGCACCGGCACTGGCTAGAATCTGCCCAGCGCGTGAACAACAAAGGTCGGTTTACCAACCAGCCTAGATGTGGTTTTTGGTGGTTTCCCACATGCAACTGGGTGAATGCCTGGTTGGTACCCATGCCCTGCATCAGTTACGCGATTCACAAACAGTTAAAAACTTACGCTCACATTCACGCGAATAACAATGCACGGAGACAACTGGGCTGCACATATCCTAGAGGGCCAAGGGTGACAACAGGAAGCGTATCCGACAACCCCTCAAGTTAACCATGCGAAATCCATTAGTAACTCTAGCTGTTACCAGCTGCTTAGCTCGAATTTCATATCAATAGTTTTGTTACAATTATTGAAGGCGAGTAAGTAATCTAGTAATTTATGAATATCGGTATATACGCTGTAGTACAGATGTATGTGTAAAAGATGCATCCAGCGCAGGTGTGTAGCTAAATAACGCACGTGCTTGTGTTATTTAAGTCTATGTCGAACGTGAAAGAATCCACTGTATTAATAATTTCCCCTTTGTTTTTGTATGATATTCAGCCCAACTTTACCTAAAACTCTATAAAGGTCTTCGTATTACCAAAACCATGTACCCACAAACCGTTATCCAATTTAAACTCGTATGTTAACCTTTGACTAAACAGAACCTAATCTGAATTGAACTGGGCAGAGTACAACTTGTCTTTATATTAAATGTGCAACTGAAGTAGAACAATTATCTGGCCCTAATCAAAATTTCCACATACCTCACGTCTTGTCAACATCGTTCCAGATTTCACGAAAGCGCAACAAGAAACATCAAGCAGGCAACGGCTACGTTAAATTTCTATTTCTAAATAAAATTTCCAACTGTTGCATAGAACACGTGGTAATGCGTAACGATAAACCGTGTGGTGGGGAGAGTAACTATTCCTACGAAATGATATTCCAAGGAAAGAATTTTAGAATGATGTATATATTCAGAACCATAGAGTAAAGCCTTGCCTGATCTTCACACATAACATAGGTCTGACGCTACGCTTAATAAAGTTAACAATGATTTAAAGAGGGTACAATGTTAACAGATTACTCAATTGATATGTTAATGCATGAGTCAGAGAAGTGGAATGGCCAATCTCTCAGCTCTGACCAAGATAACAAAGTTAAATAGCTCCCAATAAAAATTTCTACAAATTAGGTGCGCAGTGCTGCAATCTTACCTCAGACCTCTTCTCTTAAAAAAATAATGACATTATTGAAAATTTACGTTCTCTTCGCTTTCTAACACCATATTCATCCTTGCTATCCTTTATAATCAATCTTTCTTCATCTAACAGACACAGTTATAAGTCAACACAGCACTATTAAATACGTCCATCCATGCCACACTTCAATTAAGAATGTATCAGACTAACCAGAGGCAAAGACCAAAGACTATTTAGCGTAACGTAACTTGCTCCTGCTCTGACGTGCACTTCAATTACATACAAAAATCAAAACATTTCCTGACCATCTTATATATTTTCTAATTATATTTTGAAACGCACCGATTCATTACATTCGTGCAGAAGTAGAGTATGTAGGGGTTTCTCTGTTTTTCACTGTGGTTTCCATTTCGCGACCTATCGTTCCTTACTTTCCGAATAGCCCTTGTATTATGTAAAGGGATAAAGTATACTGTACGCTCATTGGGACACAGTTGTCGTCGGATATGAGGTGGCCGTTCATGATGTTGACCTGCTTAGTGAAAGAATCACTGTACAGTGTGGCTTCAGGGCACAGTTGACGTTTGCCCCATTTTTATTTTAGGAACTTGAAACGAAAGGACCGAGGACATGCAACATGAACGCCACGTGTTACTGAGGTCTACTTCGGTAATATATAATTCCTGCTCTACAGGAGAGAGGTGCTTTTGACTCAAACGTTTTGATGCCAGAAGCTCCATATCACATTGATCATGAGTTCACATTCTTACTCAGCAACACATTAGGAGAGATTCCAGTCATTGACGATAATTACAAACTGCTTGGCTATCAAGATCACCAGATGAAACCTCCTGATTTCTGGCTGTTGGATTACCAAAACTATAAGGTTCATCAACGCGACATAAATACACGTTGGAAGCTGAAGATGGAGATAGCGACGGAGGTTGCCAACATCTCGCCAGAGATGTTTCGGTCAGTAGTAGAGCAGCTTCTAGTATGGTTCGAGGCTGTCGAGGATGGAGATGGTCACTACATTGAGCAACGTTTATTGGCTGGAACTTGAAAATGGTTCGCGATTAGCAATTATTATCCTCTCATGTGAAAATTAAGATGTGGTTCTTCCGCATTCTTGTAAATATTTCCATAAAGTCTGACTGCCCTACGATCTCTCGTTGCTCTTAGGACTCATTTCAAGTAGTGAAAGTTTAATTACAACCACTCTCTAAATTCAGCACAAGCAAGCAGATCGAAGTCCATTCAGTGTGAACATTTCATTAGCATAAGACAAAGCGACTGTATCAAACATCCTAGCACAACCTCGAGACACCATACAGAAGAATATAATGTCGTTTTGTCCACTGACTGATTTTGCCTTGAAGCTTGCCTATTTCCTGGACCACTTCAAATGTCAGGCAACTTGCTAAGGGGTATGTTTATAGTCTTCATCCGCAAATATGCTATTCGAGCAGACGGAGACTGATTACAGATTCCTTATAGCATCCTAGTGCCAACCGTTCTGCACATGAACATACTGCATTAAGCGTCTGACGGTGGAAGACTTTCACACTGTTCCGTTAATTAATTTAATTGCAGGCAGGATTGTGAAGAAGTGTCCTTAACGCAAACTGAGAATAGTCCAGTAATTAAAATAAACTCGTCGAAACTGTCTAAGGAATAATCTAATTATCGTACAATCTAATTGATACATAAAGAGCGTAACGGGTGTAAGTGCACATATTTTTGTAAGTGGTATGCTAAGACGCACACGCATCGGTGTGTTCTTGAATTTCGTGCGTCGAGGAGTCTACCTGCAAACACTTCACATACTCTACGGCCTGATGTTTTCTGTAGGGTCGTAACTGCACCATTAAGTGGACTACACCTGTCAGTATGGGTTACCGTTTTGAGTACACGTACCTACCATATACCTGCACTTGACCTGTGGCCAATGGAGAATATAAGCTTTAAAGGCTTGCTCTTACCCCATGTATTTGGAGGTACTGACCAACCTAAAACATACGATTCCTAATATCTATAATTATTAGTGTGCAATGTCGTAAATACTGATGGAATATTGTTCAATACATCGTCCTCAGACACCAACAGAAATATGTCTACTTATACTTGGTACACCCTGTATGTATATTTTACATATAACTAATCATATGTATGTGTCATTACATAGCTTTTTTTAACAAAGTTGAATCTTTTCATTAGATTCGCTTGTAATAATATTCACCCATTTCAGAAAAAATAAAACAGGATTGAAATAGTAAAGACACTGCCATACGGTTGTGAAGTTCATAAAACCTTGACATCAACAATTGCCTGTACTTTTTTGGCATTAGTTAGGAGTAGCACTAGCTCTTGAAATGCGTATAACTCGGTATCTCCTTGAAGGTTGTTCTACCAGTGATGTCTAAGCTGAGTGTACAGCTCATCCGTGCACTAGATGTTATCCATACCCTCCTAAACCTTTCTTTGAAGATTATTCCAATGTTGGCACGTGTGGGTTGGATTAGTGTATCGAGGACACTACTGTAGCAACTGAATATTACCTCTTTAAAACCACTGAGACAGAGCTCTGACAACATTTGGTCAGGCGTTATTGAGCACGTAGAGAAGTTCAGGGCTATTCTCTTCTGTTATCGGAAGCACCAAAGGTTTCATAATGATTTTAATATGAAGATTTGTGGCTGTGTTCCTCTTACAAAACGACGTCCATTTTTCTATTGATCATTATTCCGTCCCAGACCATTACAGAAGCTCACTGAAATTTGTGAATCTCCTATAGGTTCCTAAGCCTTTCTACGCCACCAGGTCACCTCCGTATGAGCACTCTTCCTGAATATGGGTCCTAATCGAAGCATGATTCATCTGTAAAGAGGTTTTTTTCCCACTGATCCACTGTACAGTTTAAGAGTTGCTGACCCTAAGAAAAACTAAATGGACAATTTTCATGACGAACAGTTGGAAGACCCGTCTCATGCAGTTTGTTTCTGACAGTTTGGGTTGCACCACTTACATCTCTTACATTTAGCGAGCCCCTTCTTAATACAGCTGCTGGTAAGCTTTCGAGATTTGAGGTCGTGGTCCAAGAAACTCTTCTGTTGCTGGTTTCGTCCAGGACTGCTCTCGACATGTCAGAGGCGCTCCTCCGCTGAATCTTACCGACTGACCGGTCGGACGTCCGAGAGCGACACAATTACTGTAGGAAAGGGAGCATGAAAGCCTTAACTTCGTAATAGTTTAGCAGCTGAAGTTTTTCGCTCAGGGCTCGAAGACACAGAAATTTTGTCTTCTCCTGCGGCGGTAATTCTTCATTTTCCTTTTTGCCTATCTTCTTGATTGCCAGATTGTTAATATCGATTTCACAGTCTTTAATTTACAACTATTCAGCTATTTAGAGCTCTTATTGCATCAGCCTGAGCCCCCATTTTCAGTTATGCCAATCGCCTTAATCATTTCATCACTGTTTTAATAACAACATTCCTCCATCATTAAATGTATTCCTAACTGTTTATTACAATTTTACACAGTTATTAAATACTTAAGTCCGTTATTAAAACCATACTTATTTCCAATAAAGAAATACAAAATAAAAACATTGGTTACTATGGTAACCAGATAGAATGTTGAATGACAAATAGGCACTTGCACTAAGTTTTGTAACTTGGTCAGTTGTTCAATTACTTCAAGTTTTGTTGTTTGTTGTTCCTTTGATAAATTTTATATACGTATTTAGTGAACACTGCCTTAATACTCCGAAAACAACCGTAGATCGATTCACGAGCTCCATCAAACATCCATTAAACTGGGCTCACCAAATTACGTTTCAGATTTAAAATTCCAAATATCGGTTGTAGACAATTTTTCAGACTTCAGAAACTTACCTAGAAATTTCAATAGTATTGAAACAAGGGCTTGCATTTCAGGGTTAAGGTGCACAAGGCGTTGTAAAAATTTTACAAATATTTCACCTCGCGGTGTCGTTCAAAGTTTGTCGACTATCCTGTACAGAAAATTTATAACTCTTTCATACCTCTATGCCATTCAGAATTAAGAGTCCACGAATGCGATTATCGCAAAATTCTCAAGCTCTCCAATTCTTGCAGAAAACCTACTATCTAACAAAAAATTGGACAGATGCGAATAGGAGTCCGGCCCTGAGGGTACTGTACAATCTTAATTATATATATGGACATTTCATCCATCTGTAATCTCCCCACGGAAAATTACCCTCTACCACGCAATAATTAATAATGGTCAACCAAATGATCCACATGTATTTACGTTTGAAAAGTATCTGATCAGATTTTCTAGTAATATATGCGCCGACAGCTCGTCGACGCCAAGGTATTTTTCTAGTACGTTTATTCTTTGGAACAACAGAGGTACAGAAATGTATGCTCCATGGTTATTATAGAGAGAGAGAGGAACAGTTTCGGAAGTATCGGTTGGAAGATTGTCGGATTGCTAAAGGAGATTTATTTACTCTTCTTCGCGCTAAAGCGAGCTAGGAAAGTTTGTGCCGCTAGCGTGATAGATAAAGAGAAAGAAAAACCTGTAAAAGAAAATTACATGAGACTTGGAACCAACAGAAAACGGAACATGTACGGAAATGGATTCAATATACAATTTTCCTCAGAAATAAAGTTTGTGACCATTTTATTCTAGAGTGCATGACGAATGAGTTCTCTGTCTGAACCATTGATGATTGTCTGGGCCATGTAATTAATTGGGAAGTTTCAGCTGTGACGAAGAGAGCCTGCAATCTCTGAGTTTTTTGAAATCGTCCAAAAAGGCTTCGTCCACATCTGAAATTTTAGATCTGTCGTAAACTGAACGAATTGTTCAAACGATCGATTTTCCCAACTGAATGCAGCGCTTAATAATAATAACAAATGTAAAGACCTTTTCTAGCAAGCCAGCCGCTGAATATTAAGACGAAGGGCTCCACCAGAGATTCTACTAGGCTGATTTCACGTAAATAATATATTTAAACTGTACACAGATAAAGGACAGAGAGAGAGAGAGAGAGAGAGAGAGAGTGAGAGAATCCTCCATTAGCATAATTGTTTCTCTGTCTTTTCACGGATCAGCCTAACTAGAAAACACGAAGCCCTGACTTTATTGTACCGATTTATGTGTGAGAGGGAAAGAGCGATAAAGGCGACAGATACACTACTGTACAGACAAAACATTACACCAAGTTAGCGGCAAGCCGCATTCACATAGACTTTCATCATTTACAAAAGCAGAGTAGAATTCATTATACATCTTGGGAATCAGGTGCCTCGACGCTTTTTGCCTGTCATCGAAACTAATACTGCCAAGGGATCGGATGTAATTATAGATTAATATTTTTCGGATTCTTTTCTTTATCTCCACTGTAAAATCTTGCCTTCTGACAAGTTTCATGATTCTAGTTCAACAGAAAGTAGCATGTAAGTTTTAATGAGTAAGTTTGCGAGTGTCAAAATATACAACATAAATCGACTAAACTTTTGATTGCATTAAATTAGAAGCTTAAAATTATTTTAGCCGTTAAAAAATATCGGTTTCATTTTTCTTTTATCTGTAAACGGAACAATGAGTTTTGTTGCCTATATGTGAACTTTACAATGAATAAAAATTACAATACACTTATCGCCATTATAAGTATTACATATTATTTAAGGATATGATTTCACCAGCTTTTCAGTGATGATGTCTGCTTTTTTTGCTGGTTGTATTTAATTTTTGTGTTATCTACATCTTAATTACTGAAATGATGAAAATTGGAATTATTCGCTATTAACTGATTGAAAGTTACAGATTATCAAACGTCTACAGGTAATTAATTATTGTACTTTATTGTTTATTACTGCCACTACACTCAATGTTGTGTCATTTATTTTGTATCAAAATGAGTTTTACAACGCTCTGCATCAGCATTCCGGCATATGATTGAAATCGCCTGCTTTACAATAGATTCTGATGCTCCTTTCCGATAGTACTGTAGAAGCTCTCTCAGCAGAAACTTCACTCATTAAGATCGCTTAAAACCTTTTCAAATGATTCGATTTTAAATGTAACAGGAATATTCTCATCTGCCATTGTAAGTACCTATAGTTCCTTTTCTGCAGAGTCAGTGTTTAGACGTGTTCCCTCGCTTCCTGTCTCTCTTTTGTAGGGTTCGTTTCCTATTCCTTATAAAGGGTGAGACACTGAAGACGAACAGTTTTGATCTCTGTGGTACTGAATGCGCAGTGGTGGGAGAGGATAGTGGTGGGGGTAGTTCTTCTCCACACAACACGGCATTTCAGTTACAGAGGAGCAGTGGAACTTCAGCATCGTTTTATCGTCTATCACAGTTTCGTTAGAAGTGGTGAGTCTGTTACAGTTACGCGATGAATATTTGGAGTACAATTAAATCTAGCTCCACACGGACTTGTTTCAAGCCTTAACACAGTCATCAATTACATGGAACACTTCAGGTCAACTGGGTACATGTTTGATAAGAAATATACAGGCCTGAGACTAAGTATTACGACACCAGAAAATGTAAGGGAAAGCCATAGTCAGGAGCCCAGGGCTGTCAGCTAGACGTCATGCAAGTGAGCCAGGAACTACCTTGATACGATAGGCACGTGATCGCAAAGAGTTCCGGCAGCCACGGACAGAGGCCTCTTCTAGCTGGCTGATCTCTTGCAGGTAGACATGGTACAGTCGACGAACATCTTGACATTCTAGAATTTTTTGATTGTGATCTCTCCCCGTGAACAGTCGGTTCCTTTCTATTATTATTTGTTGCTGTAAATTTGTGACGATCCGCAATAGGATCGATTCTGTTGTTGTTTTGGAGATTGTATTATTGTTTCGTTTTGGTGAGTCTGATAAATTGTCTCCGGACTTGTGTTTGACGCGTCTCTATTCTGAAAACGCAGATACTTCAGAAACTACTACAGGAAAAACGTCCTCCAAGCCGTTGTCTCCTAAAACGTTAGAGGAGGCTATGAAACTAATATAAAAAGGATCTTCTATTGGAAATGCTGCTAATAGGCTTGGATGTAGTGAGTCCAAATTACGTCAAAGACTTAAAGCAGGCCATGAAGCGGCATCTTTGCGGCGTTTCAGAGGAAAATTTTCTGAGACGTAGAAAACTGAATTGGGAGAGCACTGTATCAGTGTGGATTTTATGCTCTGTGGTCTTACGTTTAAACACTTCCGATATTTTGTATATGAGTTTGCCAAAAGTAATGGCGTAAACTACAAATTTAATAAAGAAGCCCAAATGGCAGGGGAAGACTGGCTTCGCTCATTCATCGATCGTCATGTTTTATATTTGTAGCAGCCGGAGAAAATCATCGTTGGGAAGACAATTTGGTTCAATAAATCAATTACAACTCTTTTCATCAACTTGTTAACATAGAAATGGAAATATAATTTTCAGCTCCACCGAGTCTATAATGAAAAATGACAGCAATACAACCTCTACATCAAAAACTGCAGAAAAGTGGGACAAGAAAAGGTCATATGCTACTAATAAAATAATTCCTGGAATTAAAATGTTTTACATTTAAATTACAGATACGTTAGTGGCATGCTTTGATGTTTGATATATTCACGATGATGGAGACCATGATCATTGCCTATCGCGATTGCGATTTATCGTATCGCGACACTGCTGCTCGCGTTGGTCGAGATCCAATGACTGATAGCAGAATATGGAATCGGTAGATTCAGGAGGGTAATACGGAACGACGTGCTGGATCCCAACGGCCTTGCATCATTAGCAATCGAGATGACAGGCAACTTATCCGCATGGCTGCAACGTATCGTGCAGCCCCGTCCAGATCCCTGAGTCAACAGACGGGGACGTTCGCGAGACAACAACCATCTGCACGAACAGTTCGACGACGTTAGCAGCAGCATGGACTATCAGCTCAGAGACCACGGCTGCGTTTACCCTTGACGCTGCATCACAGACAGGAGCGCCTGCGTGGTATACTCAACGACGAACCTGGGTGCATGAATGGCGAAACGTAACTTTTTCGGATGAATTCAGGTTCTGTTTACAGCATCATGATGGTCGCATCCGTGTTTGGCGACATCGCGGTGAACGCACATTGCAAGTGTGTATTCGTCATCGCCATACTGGTGTATCACCCAACGTGATAGTATGGGTTCCCATTGGTAACACGTCTCTGTCACCTCTTCTTCGCATTGACGGCACTTTGAACAGTGGACGTTACATTTCAGATATGTTACGACCCGTGGCTCTACCCTTCATTCCATCCCTGCGAAACCCTACATTTCAGCAGGATAATGCACGACCGCATGTTGCAGGTCCTGTACAGACCTTTCTGGATAAAGAAAATGTTTGACTGCTGCCCTGGCCAGCAGATTCTCCAGATCTCTCAGCTACTGAAAACGTCTGGTCAATGGTGGCCGAGCAACTGGCTCGTCACAATACGCCAGTCACTACTCTTGATGAACTGTGGTATCGTGTTGAAGCTGCATGGGCAACTGTACCTGTACACTTCATCCAAGCTCTGTTTGACTCAATTCCCAGGCGTATCAAGGCCGTTATTAAGGCCAGAGGTGGTTGTTCTGGGTACTGATTTGTCAGGATCTATGCACCCAAATTGCGTGAAAATGTAATCACGTATCATTTCTAGTAGAATATATTTCTCCAGTGAATCATCTGCGTTTCTTCCTGGTGTAACAATTCTAATGGCCAGTAGTGTAGATCGGCATCAGCAAAGTATTTCATATTCGGAGGAGGAAGTTGGTGATTGAAATTTCGTGAGAAGATTCCGCCGAAACGAAAAACTCCTTTGTTTTGGTGACGTCCACTCCAAGTCCTGTACCATTTCTATGACCCTCTCACTCCTATTTCGCGATAATACAAAACGTGCTACTCTTCTTCGAACCTTCTTGATGTACTCCGTTTATCCTATCTGGTAAGAATCGCGCACCGCGCAGCAGTCTCTAAAAGGGGACGGACAAGTGTATTGTAGGCAGACTCTGTAGTAGATATTTTTCATTTTTTTGGTGACCTGCCAATAAAATGCAATCTCTGGTTTGCCTTCCATACGACATTTTCTATGTGTTCTTTCTAATTTAGGTTGCTCGTAATTGTAATTCCAAGGTATTTAGTTGAATATATGGCCTTCAGTTTTAACTGATTTTTTTGTATAAAGGAAGGTAAGCGAAATTCTTTCTGCATTCATGTGAATAACTTGACATTTGTTGCTGTTTAGGGTCTATTGCCAATTTTTGCACCATAGATATATCTTTTTGCAATTTGTTTTAATCTGCTGGTCACTTTGCTAGACAATAGACGACTGTATCATTTGAAAACGGCCTAACGGAACTGCTCAGATTGTCTCCTAAATCGTTTATATAGATAAGGAACGTCAGAGGCTCTATATCACTACCTCGGGGAACGACAGCGATCACTTCTGTTGTACTCAATGACTTTCCATCAACTACTACGATCTGTGGCCCCTCTGACTGGAAATTAGCAATCGATTCATATAACTGTGAGGATATTCCATAAGCACACAATTTCACAAGACGCCGATTGTGTGGTACAGTGTCAAAAGACTTATGGAAATCTAGAAATACCGACTCCGTTTGAAATTCCTTCTCAATAGCACTCAACACTTCGTGTGTTAAAAGGCTCTATGTGTTTCACAAGAACGATGTTTCCTAAATACGTGTTGACTGTCTGTCAATAGACTGTTCTCTTCGAGGTAATTCATAACGTTTGAACAGAATGTGTGTTCCAGAGTCCTACTGCAAATCGACTTTAATGATAAGGACATATCATTTAGTGGATTACTACTACTACCTTTCTTGAATATTGGTGTGTCCTGTGCCGCTTTCCCGCCTTTGGGTACGGATATTTTGTCGAGCAAACAGTTGTATATAATTCTTAAGGATGGAGCTATTGAATCAGCATACCCTGAAAGGAACCTAATTGGTGTGCTGGCGTAGCTGTTGCCATCACACCGACTGGCAAAGATAAAGCGCGAAAATCGATTAGTAGGGGCTGGACCAAGCGTGCCAATCACAAGAGAGACCAGAGACACACTCACAAGTAACAAACCGCCAACGCCCTCTCGACAGCATGTGTTTACCCCACCGCTGGCCGGAGGCTCTCACTCGCTTGCTCACTAACTCACTCATCCTGTTTGGCATATGTCAGTATATTCGCAGAGTGGGTTTAGTTTGTTACCGGCTATGACAATACATAGCGTCCAGGTTAGTGTCTATAGAGGGGCTAGTTACCTCAACCAGATTTGTGCTTTACTAGCAGTGAAACTGAAGCTTGTGATAGCTAGATTACCAATGAATATTTCCTCATTTACAAGAGAACGATTCCTGACGAGCTCGTACCGCAAAACATTGACTCTATTCAAGATAAGTGAATGCTTCCAGATCGTGTAAATAAAGAACCACATTAATCCACGTGTGCATTGTGTTGCAGAAACAGGATACCACCACGCGTGGTAAGCTGTGCGGTGTCAGGAGCCTTCCAGGGTTCGTGCGGCTCCCGTCGGAGGTACGAGTCCTCACTCGGGCGTGCGTCTGAGTTATCCTTAGCGTATTTTAGTTCAACTTAGATTAAATAGTGTGTGAGCCTCGGGGCAGGTGATCTCAGCAGTCTGATCCCATAGGAACGTACGGAAAGACATAAAAGAAGAACTGGATACGAGGCACAAATAAAAACATCCTCTCCCTTGCAGTACAAGACTCTACAATCGGTACTCAGTCTGGAGTGCAGGAGTTGCTTTTACTGAGTGATTCAGTTTCCTTTACTACTCTCAGAATATCTACTTCTAAGTTTGTATTGTATTGTATTGTATTGTATGGTACTTGGGACCTAGATACGACTGAGAAGCTTCGTCCCCGCCGTAGCCGTCAGCAATGGTTCACAAGCCCACAACAGACTACAGCGGTCCACACTCACCCCACCGCCGTCCCACACCGACCCCAAGGCTATTGTGCGGTTCGGCCCCCCATTGGATTCCCCAGGAACGTCTCACACCAGACGAGTGTTACCCCAATGTTTGCGTGGTACAGCAGAATAAGGGAAAACAGCCCGCATTCGCCGAGGCAGATGGAAAACCGCCTTAAAAACCATCCGCAGACTGGCCGCCACACCGGATCTCACCACTAATCCGCTGGGTGGATTAGTGCCGGGGACCGGCACGCCTTCCTGCCCGGAAAGCAGTGCGTTGGACTGAACGGCATCTTCTATGTTACTCACATTGGCAACTGTTCTTGATTCCAATTATGGAATGGTGTGTTATACGAGTTAACAGTGTCAGTACCTGGCAAACACTACAACTATCCTTTAGTCTGTTACAATAATAATAATAATTTCCTTTTGTGTATTTTGTCTGACGACAATAGCTGTTTACCCCTGTTATAATGAATCTAAATGGTAATCGATTACATAAAATTAATAGAGGTTCAAGAGGTATCGATGTAACTGCAGTCGACTGCCACAATAATACGGTTGATAGATTAATTGCAACTAATATCCCACTCATGCCTCTAAGTGACCTAAAACCAGACACGTGTAATTTACGTTTTGTAATTACTCTAATGAAATACGTCAGACAGTCTGCGACATAAGGCTTTCCGAGAATGACTGGGAGAGGAGGTGCGTTGAAGCAGGAAATTCCGTGCAGCGTACCGGGTCTGCGTTGTTTGCCGCGAGTGGAGACAGAGGCGGGGTGCAATATCCGGGACAGCGGCGGCAGCGGCACGCAGCACTTGCAAAGACAATGCGGCCAGCAGAGCAGCGCTGCGTTGCGTTGTGACCTGAGAGAGGCAGCAGTTTCTGAGCCCTGCGCAACCCGGCCTGCGGACGTGCACGGAAAGCTCGTATGCCCGATAATCCCACCGTGTGGCGAGGTCAGAGCTGCTCTGGTAAGCATCTGCGCCAAATCTGAATACTTTGCACAGGAGTCGGTCCATGCTTGCAGCTAGGAACGTGGTGCCGACGGAAAAACATGGATACATACAGGTCCAAAGTGATTTTTAATAATGGGTAAAAACCTCCGTACCGCCGTAGATGACACTGAGACAAGCAATTTAATACTATTGACATGGGGCTGCAAAAGTCGGGATATACCACAAGAGTGGGTGATAAATATTGAACATTTGACGTCACCAGGTAACGTACGTTGCCCCACGTCCAGCTGTTGAACCAATCGATCTGTCACATCATATGACCCAACTAAAGTTCAGTATTCACGTCGGTGTTGCTCCGGGCCTACGTGCACGACTTTAGTGTGCGAGTTTTGCATCTGGCAAGCTGTATTTTTTTCATTGTGTTAGACAGTCACTTGTTTACATTGAGGTATGATTTATTATTTCATTTACCGGTATCGCAGTACAAAAAATGGTTCAAATAGCTCTGAGCACTATGGGACTTAACATCTGCGGTCATCAGTCCCCAAGAACTTAGAGCTAACTAACCTAAGGCCATCACACACATCCATGCCCAAGGCAGGATTCGAACCTGCGACCGTAGCAGTCCCGCGGTTCAGGACTGAAGCACCTAGAGCAGCACGGCCACCGCGGCCGGCAGTATCGCAGTCTCCGCTGGTTTATTGTAAAGTACAGTATACAAAAACTTGCTGTACTGCGTCAGAAGTAAACGATTATAAGCTTCGGAATTTCATCGTTACAGTAAATAATAAATTACTAAATAATGCCAGAAATAAAAAAAGGAACGAACGAAAGGAGACACACACAAAAGAGGAAGAGCTTTCGCTTGGTTACACCGACGACAGTGATTTTGTAACTACTACGAATACAACAGGTTTCATTTGGAAACATTGTAGAATATTTGCCCCGTTGCGCTACAATGTGTAGTACTGCCCTCTGCCGTCGACTGTAGAATCGAAAAGCCGAAGCGCTGCAAATGTGAGGAGAGACATCTGGTGACGTCACATGTTCATCATTGGTAATCCGCTTTACGGGGCATTTCTCGACGTTTGCGGCTGTTCTTGTCTAATTTTAAATTACTTGTCGCAGTCACCTTGTATTACAAAATTGCATGTATAACTATTAGTATGTATTTGTGTATGTATGTTCCACATTGCCTTCTAATCCACTGGACAGCTTTCAACCACACTTGGTACACATAACACTTACTATCTGGAAGTCTTCACTGTGGGGGTAAGAAACACCTACATATCAAAGGGATTGGGTGAAGAAGCAGTGTAGCCCACAACGCGTAAATACCTTGCGAATGCGAGCACTCTGAGACTTGCAACAATCTGTTCACATAATTTCTAACCTTTACGAAACTGTTCCTCCCTGACAACCTCCATTAAATCGTAAAAGCAAGAAGCTTATTCCTTACTATGCTTTCGCTGTTCATGCAGTATAATTGACACATGAAGCATGACGTTTTATTTATTAACTAACGGAATTAATGTCACATTTAGCAGACAGTACTCTATACATACTAGTGGATATATTAGAAAAATTATATCATCGTAGAATACATGACATAAACACTACGATGCTTCAGAAACTGCCGCATCATGCATGACGTTTTAATTTATTAATTCTTTACTAAGGCTATTCACAACACGTTACACAATTTCTAGCCACATTTATACCATTGGATATACCACCAAAATTATATTATTGTGCAGTTCATAGCTCAGGAAATACGATGTCATAAACATTGATTTGCATGAAAATGAAACTGCTGGGTGAAATTCACTAGAGATACCGGAGAAATAGACGTGGATATCCTCTACAGTTACATATTTCTCCACGTCTGCTTTTAAAATTTATAATCAAGAAAAGAATAATCGCTTTTCATAAGGTTTAAATACACTGCCTGACAAAAAGATTGAAGCACCCAGTAGATTTTGCCGGAGGTCAATGTAACTTCTTACACATAAACAGCAACAACATGCAGAGGCTGACAATTGTTGAATTATATGAAAGAAAACGTAAATTAGTTACAAACTACGCCGCGAACACATTTTATTCAATAAGTAATCGTCACTACAGCTATTCGGATTTAGGTCATGACATGTTCTACATGTGTCCCATCATTGGAGATGGTATGGCGCGGACGTGGAGCGAAACTCTGCATGACCCGCTGAAATGTCGGAACATCGATGCTGTCGATGACCTCCTCAGTGGCTGTTTTCAGGTCAGTAATGGTTTTTGGGGTTATTACTGTACGTCTTGTACTTAATACAACTCCACTAAAAGGAGTCGCATGTGTTCAGATCCACAGAATATGGTGGTCAGTCGAGGCCACCGCCAGTAGCCTCTGGGTAGCCCAGAGCCAGAATGCGTTCCCGAAAGTGCTCCCCCAGTACATCAAATACCGTCCCGGTTCGTTGGGGCTGAGCTCCGTCTTGCACGAACCACACACATCTTGTCGAAATCGGGTTCACTCTGGGTAGTGAGGATGAAATTATCTTCCAAAACCTCCACGTACAGTTCGGTAGTTACCGCGCCATCAAGGAATATCGCACCAATTATTCCGTGCCTCGACATTGCACATCACGCTGTCAGCCGTTGAGGGGGAAGAGACTTCTCGATCCCGATATTCGGTTTCTCAATTCCCGAAATGCACCAAGTTCGCTTATTGACGAACCCATCCCCAAGTGGGCTTCATCGCTAAACCAAACCATACAGCTCATACTAATTACCATCATGCGGCGAACCATGCTGTTTGAATGTCCTAACGCAATCGTTCAGGAGTTATGACGATTTTCTTTAGAATAGTCCAGTAATTGTATGATTTCCGAAAGTGCTTCCAGTACATGCAGTTACTGCGATGTTGAAGCACAGAGTCATGTGTAGGTGCGAGGATGAGCTGTTAGCGACGAGTAGCAAGTGGGTGACACCAACGACTCGACCGTCCCTTTCCACTTTCCATCCACTGCTGAAGGAGGAAGTAGTCTTAACGCTCATCCGGATAGGGCACAGTCTCTAACTCATGGATGCCTGTTCCGGCAGGAAGCTCCATAGGTATGCAGGGTATATGGTGTACAGGTATCTGTATTTTATGTGTTACCTTACGTTGCTTAATTTTCACAAAACGAAACCACATTCGTCTCCCATCAGTTGAGTACGGATGCTCATGACCTCACTGCTGACCTGAATACGAGTATATACGGCCACCACCACCACCACCACCACCACCACCACCACCATTACTACCTGCACCACAATCACCATGAATCGAGGGTCATGTTCCAGGGGATTTTCCTCTTGTTGCCGGCCGGTGTGGCCGTGCGGTTAAAGGCGCTTCAGCCTGGAACCGCGTGACCGCTACGGTCGCAGGTTCGAATCCTGCCTCGGGCATGGATGTGTGCGATGTCCTTAGGTTAGTTAGGTTTAATTAGTTCTAAGTTCTAGGCGACTGATGACCTCAGAAGTTGAGTCGCATAGTGCTCAGAGCCATTTGAACCATTTTTTTCCTCTTGTTACGCGGTCTGTTCCGATGCAAAAGTCACCAGCATCTAGCGCTCATCAATAAGGGGAACAGGCGACGGCGTTGCCTAACTTCGTTATCAGGGAGAAACTTATCCGAGTCAGTTTGTACTGGCATGCTATGTAGACAACACTGAAAATAACTGAAGGTTTTCAGTCACTCCCGTACTTTCAAAACTGAAGCAAAAGGTGGGACGATATCGAGTGTTTGGCCAAAAAATGCATAATGTGACGTACAAATTGCGCAATTTAAAAAAAAAAACAAAAACCGTTCACCAAGGAACTCAAAAAGTAGTGCGAGTAGAAAAACGTAATTCGTCTCCAAAAAGATCAAATTTTTTTATTACCACCCACTCTAACTAAACCAAAAATATAACCAAAAATAATTATTTAAATCTTACTACGCACGTTTAAATATTGTACGCTGTGTGAAATTACGATTACTTTTATTTAGCTACAACGATGCAATCCTACAGGAAGCTGGAATGTTATCGTGCTACATTTTTGGTTCATAAATTCTTATGAAGAAAATTTTCTTTGGTATGAAATGTTAATGAGTTATGACATTGTAATATTTGAAAATTCATTTTAATAAATGTCCATAATAGAATAGAGCCACACCAGACCAAAGTACACTGAGATTTCGGTTTTGCGAGACTTGATAAAGATCACTGAAAATATTTTACCGTGGCGCCTGTAAGGAAAAACATCGAACTTCTGTAACACTATGTCGAAAACTGTGGACTGCTTTTTCCGATATACACTATGGTTAAATGTCGATGATGCCTACCCAAAATTCTGCCACAGAAACATCGGCCACTTGTCTCGCAATACTTTTGACATAAAACTGTATGGGACTGCATAAATAATACACACGTCTTTGAATAACATTTTGGTTTCAAATTGTATTTTCAACAAACATTTTCGTTAACTGAGCAATGAACATCAACAACAATCAAAATCAAATCAGCAAAGGAATGTGACGCGAATGTGACTCAGAACGCTAAAGGTAATGTAGGAGCCTGAATAGTTTTGAACCCTTGGATATCACTTGTGAATATAAATTCTCGTCAGGTTATGACGTAGTTTATTTTGTATCTCTATGATTTAGATTCTCCTGACTCTTACAATGCCTTAGCTACTGTGCTTGAACATTAACTATTATTACTTGTATGTAAACAAGAAGCCTTAATAGCTCTTAAACTTATGAAAAATGGCGCCACACAGCTGCAATTGTTATTACAAGCAGTCGAATCCAGGGGATGTCGGCATACGTGTTGTGATGGAGGTAATGAAGACAAAAAGACTCTCAATGAAGTAAGTGAATTGCATTTTAATTTCACAATTTATACGATACCATACAATGACTTCTACCTGTATTATAACGAGGAATATTAATTACATATCCATATGTATGTAGGTATTAATTCTAATTCTGATTAAGAATTGTGTGTATACATAATTAGTAAATTAAAGTTCCGTCATCCGCATATTAATACTACATGTTATAAGAGATCCTTGCCGCTTGATGCCAGTTATAATGTCTTTATTTTAAAATTTGCCTACACCTGAAGGTAGAATTACAGCTTGTTTACTTGAGAACGAAACTAGAGATATCAGAAGTGTAACTGAATCCGAAGTTATGGACGGGTGACTTTGAATATGACTGTCCGTATACTATCGCGCTACTTTCGCGAGTTAGTCCTGTGAATGCCTTAAGGTTAACTGTCCGACCGCGAATCACAATATATTGAAAGAATGGCATTACGTAACCATTGAAAGATGATGTAATGCGTATTTAATTATCCAGTTTCGCCCGAGGTACTATTCTCAAGTCAGGAGTAGCACTATATCAAGTTTCTTGACATTAATAACGTATTTATTATGATGTACGACATCTGCCACTTATAATATACTGTAAAGACATCTACCAGTTCTAACACTAGAAACAGGCCACGTGACGTGTAATGCTAAAAACCGTCTTCAACCCGAAGGAAGAGCGTCAGTTGTCTGTATCGCCTCAACTTACTACAAAATATTATATTATAGCAGAATGAAGGGTTCCTTGAGTTGTAAGTATATTTTTCTTTCATTTTTGTGTTAAAATGCTATATGTGACACCTGGTGATCGAGAAAAGCTGTGTCCTGTCAAGTGAGCGAGTTTGCAGCTCCCGGCCAATTGCTGATTCGCGGCGTGCGGCAAAGATAACTACCGTGCAGCTGGTCATTATGAACACCTGCTGGCGTCTGCTGAGGCGGAACACTTACTGTTAAAGAGAGAAGTAGCATGATATGTTTGTTCGCAGAGAATAGTTCTTGGCTTATCCTTTTAGTACTTTAGTTGAGTATCCGAGTATCGTTCGAGTACTGAGCCTCTAGAGAGTTTGTCACATGAGTGTGATGAGATCGGCTCACATGTACGATAGATGAGTTTGTCTGCAACAGGGAAAGAACTTAAATGTGTTCAAAGCAGTTATAAGACGATTAGACAGATATTTTGAGGAAATAATCAGCTTGAGTAGAAAGTAATTATATCGCCGATTTTGGTAGGGTGTAGACCCTCCAGGTAAAGGAAAGCTCCGGTTTATTGAAATGTGAGATTAGTTACTTCTATTTGAGATTAATGGTGCACTGTGCTGCTTAACAGCCACGTGCCTGTAAGCCAACAGCGTTTCAATATTTTTGGGATATTTTCCAGTGGATGGCATATGTGGAAAGAGGTGTTCACGCGAAGTCATTTAGTTATTTTGTGGTTCAGAATTAAAGCACACTGAGGGGCATAGTAGTGTTGCACCGCATTATTGTGGCTGCGTAGGTTATGCAAGCACTGAAGTATTGTGACTTAGCGATATTTGGTTAGAATTTATTGTGTGACTTCGGCGTGAGCGTCGTAATATAGCAAATTGCGGAAATATCGTTGAATATACTGAATGTCTTGTCCATATTAAAGAGAACGGTCGTCCCACGTAACAGTTATTTACTGAGAAACATTGAGAAAATTACTGGGAAATTGATAGCTTTTCCCCTTGGTCCTAAATGACAAACCGAGAACGATTTACTGGAGAACATCCTAATAATCTCTAAAAGAGTGGCGCGCTTTGAGTTCTAAGCGTTAGCGGGTCGCGGAAGTCAATGCCTGAAGTAATTGAGCTTCTTCTGAATATTTAAAATTCATATAGTTGAAAATTGGTGGTGACACTCAGGTTTTTTTAGTATTACGTTTCCGTTCAGTCGACTTTTGAACAGAGAACCAGCACTCGTAAAGTAGAACGCCGACTTGACCCGTAAAAGAATTAACGGCAGGAAATATAGGCTTAACTGTTTTAAACTGAAAAAGTCAGTACGCGACTTGTTCTTTATCTCTATTACAAAAAAAAATATTCCAAAGTTTGTTTAAAAGCAGACTAATATCTAGAATATATTTTTTCGTATCAGAGTAAATCCAAAGGTCATACTGATAAAAGCAACTTCCGAAAAAAAATTAAAACGCTAAAGACAAAGAATAGTATATGTCAGTGAATAACTTGCAACGAAAAGAAAGGTTATTAACCTTTATTTAGACAGGGAAAGAGTTTTCAATAAAACGTGTGAGTGAATTTTAGGAATGAAAAGTTATTCCATTTAATTCTGAAACGTTGAGATTGACGAAATAGTTTATTACGATAAAATTTCCATAGAGTCAAGGATATTGTTGCGGATAGGCGCTACTTATGGATGTTATCGTTGATTGACAACGAAAGATAAACAATGTTAAATTACATCTTGGCCTTGTGAACGTATTACCCAATTTATGTAAAAATTTATAATGTTCACACTGATTGCTTGTATATACGATTAGGTAATTTCCAAGAATGATTCCCTATCGAAGTAGCGGGGTCCAAACGATACATATCGAACGTGCGATCGTAAATCGGTGGTAGGTGTCGTGATCAATTATTTGTGATTGTCATTTTCTTTATCTGTTTTCCGTCATTACCTAAGTTTCCCTAAATTACATACCTCCGCGAATTGTTTGTGAGTTGCTAGGGAAACGCATACGATTTATGTCGTTAGTGAGTGGGATGTCTGGCGTTCTTGACGTTTCTTTAACGGATTCTTTCACACGGAAAAATCTAATTCAATGTTAATCCAGCGTAGAAAATTGTTCGACTTTTTGTCTCAAATAAGGAGTACTACCGGATGAGAAAAGAAGGGACTGTGTAGACTGTTGTTGTGCGAAGTGTGTAAAACTTCGTAAGAACAGCTTCGATGCTGAAATACCGTTACAATTTCATTGCGGACTGTGCGGAGAATGAACTAGTATCAGGAAGAATACATGGTTCGACTCTTCCAAATTATCCATCCAGACTACCGTAATGGTCCTTCACATAACGACAACACCAACGACGAGTGAGGTAAGTTGTCTCCTTTGTAATTACAAGTACTTTTGTAACGCTCCTCTTTTGTTGGTGCTGCAATGACCACTCTAAACATACAACACCCGCCGCCGGAGTCGCATCATCGATTTACGATCGCACGTTCCATACGTATCGTTTGGACCCCGCGACTTCGACAGGCAATCATTCTAGGAAATTGCCTACGATTATGCTGTTGAAGCTTTAAAGAGGAGCATCTGCAAGAGACAGAGGGTCTATATGACATGCTCATCAGTTACATACGAAAGCTGTCGTTTCTGGAACGTACGATGTTGAGAAAGTGTTTTAAGTTGTGTTGTCAGATTACACAGAATAAGCTTCGCTATAGGATGCTGTTATTGGTAAAGGAAATATATCATTCCTACTCTCCATAGACTCTCGCATTTACTATTTTTCTGGTGACTGATATTAGCTTTTGTGGTAGTTTATCTTCTGAACCTAGTGCATCCCGATAATCTGATGCGATGCTGTAAGTAATATCCACATAGCTATCACTGACCCCTTTATACCACGAAAAGTAGTATTGTGTACATACTGACGTCGCAGCGAGCTGTAGTCTGATTTATAGCGTGAGAAGCTGAATATAAAATCTTACGTAACGTCGTGTTAATAAACATGATTAATTCAAGTCAGAAACATTAAATCGTTGATTCTAGGCAAGATCTTGTCATTACAACTTCTTGCAGCATTACGAGAGTGAGCTACACTGTCCGACGTTGCTTTCACCTACGTTTTTCAGTGCTGTTGGAGCCTGTTCATACAATGTATCTCCTACGAGTTTGAGGTACTTAAAGGGTGGTACGGTACAGACGACAATGAAAAGTATTGCTTCCAGTTAGTATAAGCTGGGCACTTTATCCACACTGACCACGGTCAGGAAACAATCGCACGTATCCAAAAATTTTCAGTCATAGTCACAGTTATCCAAAGAAAGAAGTCCTAGAATCATAATGAAACGCTGTTAAATGCAAATCTAGTACCCAGCTCTCGACATTGAGGGGCAGGTCATTGTTGCGAAGGAACCGTTAGCGAGTTGATGATCAAGGGACACGAAGTAAAAGGAAGTCGTCTCAGAATACTCACAAACACATACGCATGCTCTCTCTCTCTCTCTCTCTCTCTCTCTCTCTCTCTCTCACACACACACACACACACACACACACACACACACACACATCCTAGGATCCTAGGAAATAAATGACAACACATAGTAAACATAGTATCCGTGAGAGTTTTCGTATGGAGTAACACAGTTTAGTAAAACCAGTAGGCACAGTAAACAGCAATAGCAATTTCAAGTAATAAGTTATCGATATTTTCTCATGCAAATGGTACAAATATCTGTCAAAGAGAGTCAAATATTAAAAAACTAGAAAATATGCTAGAGATTCGTATATGAAAACAACTAACGTAAGATAAAACGACATTTAAATTATGCTACACAATTTTACGTCTATTGTTAAATATTTTTGTTCTTTTTTGTATGGGAGGCACGCAGATGCCACATGCATGCCAGAGAGTAGGTTCCTGTTACACAGTTAAGATAGTGCACACAACAATACTTGAACCAGCGCCTTAGGAAAGTCGTTTTCATCTTTGCTACTGAGGATAGCAAGGAGATGACGCCCTGTTTAAATACAGGTTGTGTTGAATTTGACATTGAGCGTTCTTTTACAATTTCTATGACTTGATTTCATACTGTTGTTAGGTGAATTGTGGATATAAATAAATACTTGTAGCGTTGACTTAAGTCACAATAATGCAAAGACAATGTAAGGCTGGAGCCACGTGAGCGGAGTGTCTCCGCAACGGAGGACGTACTGCGGCGGTACGTAGTGTCCTGTAACCATGCGGCTAGCATCGGAACGGAATGCAGAGAGCTAAATATAGAGCCATGAGCTGCGCCCCTGAAAATTGTTTTGTGTAAACAAAGCAAAGCAACATCTGTCCACGCAGTTAGTTTTGGATTAGAGCTTTTACTTTTCACATAAAAATTAGAAAACTCTGTTTTAGGATATGCGTGTGTTTTGCGTCATGTAATGTTTCTCATTCGATTCCGAAGAACCTGTTAGATAAACAAAATTTGTTCTTTCATGTCTTATCATATATCGCAGCCCGATGATGAACTGTCTCCCTTTTCATAACTGCCTATAGTTTCAATGCTACTCACTAAATAAGAAAATCATTGCATATCCTTCGAAAAGTTAACAGAGAAGAATGTAGTCTTTACTCAGTTTGCGTTTGGTGCATTTTAAGTCATACATTCCTGGGCACAAATATAGCTCTCATATCGAAATTGTCTTTAACACTGGAAGGGGTTCCATATCTCTTTCCATTCCTGAGTAAATAAATGACATGTAATGGCGTTCGGCCGCAAAGGCCCACGACGCGCCACACTCGAGGCTGTTGCCGCTAGTTACGCTGAGCTGTGACATCCGTTTTTCTGTTGTATGGTGTTTATAGCTACAGACACACTTTATGTTAACATTTATTTACGAGGATTTTCATTTTTAAAAGTATAAATATACTTTCTCAAATCCAGGGCCCAGTTAGCTGTACTTGTCTACACTAACAGTTCTGTTCAAACACTCAGTAAGTATTACTGTTAACAGATTTTTAAAAGATGTAAAGCCCATCTGAAAATATACCTTTTAGCTAAATGGGAAGAGAAATGCAAATTGCGAGAAATGTTCTAGAATCATGGTTTGCTATGGTACCTAATGATTACTGCTGTTTAGTTGCTCTTCTTAGCAGCAATCCATATAAGCAAACTAGTTGATTCTTTATATGTGGTTACTCATGCTATAGATACTTCTGCTATGAATGGCCCTGTTTAATAAAAATAGCTAGGTCAAGTCATACGCTTCGAGTTGCGAATGTCTGCTTTCATGCCCTGCAGTTAATGTACTGCAGAAAGTAACCCTGACTCTGCAGTCAAATAATCTATGCGTTGACTTGAATTTCGACTTAATAAAACATACAGAACGGATAATATAATAACAGAGGCTCTATTACAGCACCTGTAATTGGTTTAAATGACACAGAATTAGGTTAAATAATGTTTATTGAAGAAAGGACATCTCAAATATAGGGGAAGTTGTCCTACGATATCCAGCTAAAATACAGGCTAAAACTACTCTTATCAAATTCAATAACGTTAGGTTGAGAGTATTATGAGAATGGTAGCAAGATCCCCAAACTAAATGGTCACGAAAGATACGTCAATTTCGTGATCATTACACACGAAATATTCACCAGCTCAAAATACTTCACAGTTCAACATGATGATTCACAAATTAATACGTGAGTTTTAAAGAATAGTAACTCATACTATGTCTATTATCAGTTCTGTAATGCAAGCATAAAAGATGAAAATCCTACTCCGGAGTACATTCTGAACCCTCGAAATATGAAGTCCCTCGAGAAAATGAAGTATGTTAGTAGACATTTACTGCTAAGAATCTATCACCCACTCTGTCAGAAACAACAGATCTAACCGAAAAGTGTCCGCAAAAGTTAAAGTCTCACAGCGGCTGTTCACCTCTGTGAATGTATTATACGTCTGAATCACGCAGGTGGGTCTTTTGTCTCCATATAAAGCGTGCTGAATCGCTCCCTTGAGCTCTTATCTCGAGAAGTCCAAGTCTACAGTTGACCCCCGTATAGTTCCGCTACTGACTGCTTTTCCACTGGCCAAAGGCTATCCCCACCAAAAATACATCGCCCTTAATGCTACAGTCACCACTGACACCTTCTGCAGAGGCAACTCCGCATACAGACCTGCGGTGCGGGTTGCCGATACCGCTGCGAACCCTGGGCGACGCAAGAGGGTTTACAAGCAAGTACCGAAGTCGACGACAAATTAGGTATGGTCAACATGCATCAGTGGACATCAGCCAGCAGCAGAGGAAGGGGGCGTAGCGATCAACGAACTATTTCCTGGCTATCACCTGTGTCAAATAATCCCGGAAATATTCTTCCGCCTGTGACTAGATTAGCAGGCGCCTGGCCGTTCAGCGGGCAGTTCTGGACTTCCCGAGTGCGGAGGAGATCAGCCTGTCCAGCGATGCGCCACCTCGACCATCCTCTCTTCCGCAACGACCGTAAGACGTCGCTTCTGTCGTGCTAGGCTATCTACCAGCTGCTAACATCCAACTTCGACGTGCAATAGTTGTATGGGTATAGAGTCGAAGGGAACATTGATTATAGGAATTAGTTGTTATTGTTTTTGTTTTGTTTTGAAGAGAGTGTTACTGTTGGTTTTTTATTGTAGTTTCCTTAATTAAAAAGTCGGCAAAACGAGTTGATTCATGTTCTGTAGATTTAGCACTTAAGTTCTACAGACACGATTTAATTCATTTTGATCACTTCACAGACTTAACTAACATATTACAATAATATTTAAAAACAGAAATGCTATAAACATTAGTTGGCCGTCAGATCATGTAAACTAAATACAAGTAATATTTGGTTCATAAATTAATATACGAGCATTCTTGCACAAGTGTGGTGTTCATGATAAATGACGACAGACTGTTGTTAGTTTAAACCATTATTTATGCCATCTTGTCAGAAGCGTCTTTTGGTACACTTTTCAACTGTGATGTCCGTTAACATATGCGACTGACTACTTTTAAATCCTCACAAATTCTTAACAGCAGTTGCATTCAACGTTTTAATACAGTTACTTGTAAAAAACAAAAAAGTGTATTTCAAACAAAAACACAAATGTGACAATATATGAGGTATTTATGCTGTGTTCATTTGCTATCTAAATGTGGAGAATGCGATGTTCCTACAAATATGTGCATAATAAAAGAGATATAAAAGACATAGTGAGTCAAGAAATAAAATAGGATCAGATGAATAGCTTTCAGACATGATAGCTATAGTGCAATGCTAGCATCTCAGATATCGTTTGTTAAAATTGCATGAAGCGTTAGACTTGTTAATTCAGAGATTTACTGTGAACATGTTTACTCACTGTAAAATATTAACTTCTGTAGTTTTAAAGATACGAACATTATTGCTGTCAAAAGATGCACCTCATTTTTCTGGGATTGCTGATGAATTCGGATTAGCATTAATATTTGAAGATTATCACAGACTTTCAAAGAACTGTAAGAAGCCATGTTTCAGCTTGTCTCACATTCCACCATTTCTTGCTGCATTGTCTGTCCTCTTAAGCATCCGTCCGTAGTTAAAATTCTTCACAGTGGGGTTTACCCATTTCCAGCGACGATGCTCGCATTTCTACCTAGAGTCGCCTAAACAGGTCACCTAGCTGAACCTCGGGCAGCGTGCCATGAGACCTGGCCCGCTAGCGTTAATCCACACAACAGATTCATATTACCTCGTACCAGTTCTGGGCGGCTGATTAGCTCGCCTAAATACGTGTAATATTACAGATGCGCTTCGTAGCTGCGAGGAGTCCATGCTAGTTTAGTGAATTTGTTCTTTTCCCTCTTTTTAGTCGAGATGGATCCTCGACATTGTGCAGTAGAGGTGTCTGCTGAGCTCAAAGACTTAGAGAAAAATACACCGAATATACTTCGTGCATCCCGAAGGCAGTGATCGATAACAACAGGAAGCTTTCTACGTTTTCTTAAACGAGCTACAAAAAGATGAATAGAAATTTTTGAACTACTTCAGAAGGTATTTTAAGTCTTTGATGGATTTCTTCGCTCGCTTACAAACGCATTAGACACAGAAGATACAAATATGCGACTAATTACACCTTCAAGGGAAATGTTGCGTATAAATATGAGATCTTATATAAAACAGAATATGAGCTGTAACAGGCATTTCCCTTTATAACTACCGTTTTGGTAATTTGATTTTTCTGTACTGATTGTTACTTTCAGTTGATGCACCTCTTAAATTAGTGTCAGACACAAAACAAACTAGTCAGATACTGTTGACCCTTTCACACTATTCAGACACCCATTTTAGAGCAGTACTCACTGAAAGTGGGGTTTGTAATGTTCTGTTTTCTGTGATGTATCGCAGTTGAATTAGTCTTTCTGCAATGTTGTCAGAAGAAGCATGATGAAATTATGGGCAATAAGCTGTCAAAAATTGTGTAGGATCTATTTCCCATCGACACATCCCTACCACACAGTGATTCAGTGATTTTGATGGTAGACTCGCCAGCCGAGCACAAATGGAATGGACAAAGTTAGTGCATATAAACCGTTACGTCAAAGGAACGTTGTACTAATCTGTTCAACAACAGATTTCACGCTATTCTTGGTTTCTGACCTTGACGTTCATAAGAATAGAAATTAATCTTGGCACACGGAGAGTAGGTCATACGAACAACAATAACATGAAACATTTGTTAAAATTAATTCCTTCTCCAAGCTGCGGCTGATGCCTCACTAACTAGGGCATTCTACATATGCTCATAGAATATGATAAATGCCGTCATTCGAGAACAATTACACTATACAGTATTTTAAAAACACAGGTCTGTTTTCCTGTTACAGTAGCTCCTAGTTCAATGAGTAGGTCCGTTGCCAATTGTATTTGCCATTCATTGGAATTTTTACAAAGGAACTATAATATTTGAGGATGTCTCTAATCACACACACACACACACACACACACACACACACACACACACACACACGCACACACTCATATATTACTATATTAAACTTCCGTCACTTTTACTGATACAGTGCAGACAGACTAATGTAATTTGATGACTCCGTAATTCGTTTGGGTATGTTCTATATTTTGTAATGAAATCAGAAAAAAAACTGGTATGTAAAATTTGAACAATGGGGGAAAAGTAGTAGTTTCTCGATCCTTATCATTGTTGGCAAATCTCTGATTAAAAATTCGTAACACTCTTGGGGAAACTAAATCTCTAATTCGGTTGCAGTTGCAACTGATCCTTTAGACTGAGGTATTATAACAATGAAGAAGTGAAGACAAAACTAATAAGATGATTGCACCCCTCTATCTAAATACTCTGCAAAATCAAGACATAATTCTCAACACATGTCTCACCGTACCGTATCTTTCTTGTTTCTACCCTTGTACTCACCAGAGCCATATATACATAATATATTCTGATGGACATGATTATTTCAACATGGTCTGCAAAGAGCTTGCAATACTGTGTGTGCTCTTTGTTAAATTTCTCATTAAATTAATTGGGAATCAATGACTACTACGACATTTAGCACTGTTCCTCAGTTGTGTATTCAGTACACAACAAATCAGTAAACAGAAAGAGTTTGTCAACACACCGTATCACGAATGTCTGGACTGTTGAATTCCTTGTGCAGAAGAGTGTGATTCGCCAAATCATCCTTTGGTGGGCTTCGGAGTTCGTAAAGACATTTTTATATCGTATGTGTAATCGCACAGGCCCCTTCTACGTCTGCGTAGATACTCCGTAAGTCGCCGTAAGGTGCATGACGGAGGGCACGATGGCCTACTATTCATTCCCCTACCTGTTCCACTTGCAAATAGCGCGAGAGAAGAACGTCTATGTGCCTCCATAGAAGTCCTAAATTTTCGTATCTTCGTTGTCCCTGCGCGAACTGTAGTTTGGCCACAGTAGGATAGTTCTGTTGTCAGTTTCAAATGCTGGTTAACTATATTTTCTCAATAGCTTTCCACGAAAAGAAAGTCGCCTTTCCTACAGGGATCCCCATTTGTGTTCTCAAAGGATCTCCGTAATACTTGCGTGTTGACCAAAACTCCCTACAACAAATCTAGCATCCTGCCTCTGAATTGCTTGGATGTTTTTCTTTACTATAGGCAAGTGAGAATCCAAAACATTCGAGCAGTACTGAAGAACGGAGCGCGTTAGGGTTCTATATACGGTCTTTATTACAGATGAACCTAGCTTTATTAAAACTCTCCCAATAAGCCCAAGTCGCCCATTCGCATCCTCTTACAATCCTTACATGCTCGTTCCATTTCATTTCATGCAACTCTACAGAGTTACACTAAGATATATAAACGATCTATGTCGAGTAGCACATTACTAATGCTATATTGGAACATTACGGAACTGTTTTTCTTGCTCATCTGCATTAATTTTAATTTTTATACATTCATTACATCAACTAGAAATTTTTTCTGTGTTGTCTTGTATCCACGTACTCAACTATTCCCCAATACCACAACATTATCAGCAAATAGCCGCAGAATGCTGCTGACGCTCTCCGTCAGACCATTTGTGTGTACGCGGAATAGTAGCTAACCTATCATTCGTCCCAGGGGCACTCCTGATGATATGCTTGTCTCTGATGGACACTGGGGCCAAGTAATGGGTCCTATTACTTAAGAAGTCTACGAGCTACTCACAAATCTGTGAACCTATTTCGTATGTTCATATCTTTGCGAACAGTCTGTAGTGGGGCTCCGCGTCACACGCTTCTGAGAAATCTAGGACTCTATAGTGTACTTATTGCCCTTCATCCATAGTTTGCGGGATATCGTGTGAGAAAAGAGCACGATGAGTTTCGCAGGATAAACGGTTTCCAAACCTGTGCTGATTTGTGAAAAGGAGCTTTTGTGCCTCAAATTCCAGTTGAGAATATGCTCAAGAATTCTGCAGCCACCGATGTTAAGGATATTGGTCTGTAATTTTTTGGTTCAGTTCTTTTACCGTTCTAATATACAGGAGTCACCTGCGTTTCTTTCCAGTCGCTTGGGACTTCGGCGTAGGGAGAGATTCACGATAAATGGGAGCTAAGTAAGGGGCAAATGCCGTTTGTACTCTATGTAGAACCGAATTGGAATTCCCTCCGGACCTGGCGATATATTTGTTTTCAACTCCTTCAGATGCTTCTTTACGCCAGCGATCTCTATTACTATGTCCTCCATACTGGAGTCTGTACGATGGTCCAACGACATGTTCGCACAATCCTACTGCGTGAACGATTTCTTAAATGCGAAGTTTAAAACTCTAACTTTCTTTCTACTGTCTGAAACTGGCACTGCACTTTCGTCAACAAGTGACTAGACAGAAGCCTAGCTTAGCTTGACTGACGACTGATCTCTGCAAACCTGCAGTAGCCATTGTGTAGCGGTGCTTCGGAGCTACTACAATCTTCAGTTGGTGTGAAGCGGACATGCAATGCAGAAAAACATTATCTATCTGCACTTGCAACAGGGAATTGTGGTAGTGCTGAAGTCTACCTTCGTTTAAAAAATCACACGCAACACAATAGCAGCACACGTTAGTTACATGTTATGCACATAGAAATAATTACTCTCATAACTTGAAGCAATCAGACATGAAGTATCACAGTGTTCTATTTCGAGCTTTCCATTGAATTTGATATATGAGATGCGTTTGAAGACTTCGGTTAACTCTCTCCGATAACGAAGGAAACAAGAGATATACAGAAAATACTTACACTGGGGTTCAAAGTAATCACAGAAACTGCAACACGCTTCAGATATCGCTAGTACAGCAGCGTAAGGTAGCATAGTAGACACTGGAAGAGTATTAATGCTTACGCACAACAGTCTACATTTAAAACAAATTCAAAAATGTTCAAATTTGTGTGAAATATTGTGGGACTTAACTACTAATTTCATCAGTCCCCAAGCTTACACACTACTTAACCTAAATTATCCTAAGGACAAACACACACACCCATTCCCGAAGGACGACTCGAACTTCCGCCGGGATCAGCTTCACAGTCAGTGATTGTAAAACAAATAGTAATAGATTTATACAATTAGTTCATTATGCAGGGTGTCAAAAAAAGTTTGTAATACTGTCAGAAGTGGTAGAATTCTTCGAAACGAGAAGAGTAAGACAAGTGCACATGTTTCGGGGAAGGCATACTTTCCGAGATGAACACATGTTTGTGGGGAGGGCTCCGCGAAGTTTGGTAGCGGATATTAGCACAGAAGTTGCATTGCCGTTCCGTTTGTGGGTTGGGTGGTTTGGGGGAGGGAACCAAACAGCAAAGTCATCCGTCTCATCGGATTAGGGTAGGATGGGGAAGGAAGTCGGCCATGCCCTCTCGAAGAAACCATCCCAACATTTGACTGAAGCGATTTAGAGAGGTCAAGGTAAGCCTAAATCAGGATGGCTGGACGCGGGTTTTAACCGTCGTCGTCCCGAATGCGAGTTTAGTGTGCTAAACACTGCGTCACCCCGCTCTCTTCCGCTCCGTCAAATGTGTCGGCAGGGTATTATGATGTCTTACTGATAGTACTCTGTCAACCATTAGGTGGTCTGTAGTCAGGTGTGTGGTTCGTGTCGTGTTGTGGGTTACGTTAATTTTCATCGTCTTTGTGCAACTTTTGCACAGTACTATCGTCACTGGGTACGTATCAAGGTGTTTTACCTTCTTCCAAACGCCGACTGACTTATGTACTTACTGTTCTTGCACAGTTTGCACGTACAAATGGTGTAGTTCATTTACATTCTCTCTCTTCCACCACTTGTTAGCAATGGAAGCCTACTACTCGACAAGCGAAAATGATATTTTGCTATGGTTTAGCAAATTGACGTAGCCTGCGAACACGTGCCCTCTACGCTGACAAATACCTACAACCCAGAGTGTCCTCTGATAAGCTGTTTGGCTGACTTTTACAGCAACTGAGGAACACAGGTACCCGTGCGGCTCGGAATAGACAGTGGAAGGCCACGCACAGTTCGTACTGCCCACATGGAGTAGCGTGAGCTACGTTGTGTGGAAGAAACCCCTGTGGGACCAGTGTGCGACGATTAGCAACACCAGAAGTCTGGGCGTCGTTCATGAACAATTGTTGTATCCTTATCATCTACGGCGTGTTCAGGCCCGTAAGGCCGCAGGATCATAATGAGAGACTTTGGTTCTGCCAATGGCTGTTGCAGAAGTGTGCCACAGATCGTCTGTTCACATTCAAGTTTTTATTTACCAATGAGGCAGGGCACACAAGAGACGGTATTGCGAATTTTCATAACAAGCACTTATGGCACATGCAGATCCACAGGGAATTCAGGAACGGAATCTCAATCAACGTCTGGGCAGACTTACGAGGCGGTAGGTGAAATAGGCTATACGTGCTGCCACACGGGCTATCTGGGGTGCATTTTATGGACTTTCTTATTCACGTATTACCTACCTTACTGGAGGCTGTGCCGTTGGAGCAACGAATACAAGTATAGTTTATGCTTTATAGTGTGGGTGAACGTCTGACGTAGCCATTTCAAGACCGTTGGACTTCTCGGGGATGGGGGCACACTTTGACGTGCTCGTTCCCCTGACCACAGTTCCCTAGACTTTTGGTTCTGGGAAGGAATTGATCTAGGCAATGCCAATCAACTATGTGCGGACACTACAAGGTCGCTTCTTCAGTGCATACCAACGGGTACAATGACAATCGGATATGCTTCAAAGGGTACGTCATTTATTAAGTCGGAGGGCAGAGGGGTGCAGTGTCATGAATGGACGCCACGTTGCATGCCTCCCGTGAACACGTGTTTATCGCAGAAAGTATGCGGAACCATTTTATTGCGCTTATCTCGGAAAGTATGCGTTTCCGTACCCTCTTCGCAGAACTTATTTTTCTTGTTTCGATGAGTACTACCACCTCTCAAAGTTCGAAGTCCTTAACGCTTTTTTCGAATAAGCTGAATTCAAGATGGTCAACTTACAGGAATTTTTAGTCAATATTTTAGCCATTTAAAAGCGATAAAAATACGTATGAAGGACGATATAAGGAAATATCACATGGAATGGGCCAAATAAGAAGATTGTGAAAAACGTTCGTCCAAACAGCAGAAACGAGGACGAGCTAAGACCGCACACTCAAAGACGATTCAATGTTGATGCAAGATTATCTCTGGAGGATTATTCCTCTGCATCTGAGGACACTGTGTTCTAAGGTTGGCTACGCTGTTTCTGCACGTCTGTTTACTATCAAAGTTCCCAAAGAGCACCTGAAAGGACGTTCATTCGATCTTACAGAACACTGGTACGAAGGCGACCAATTGGCGTTATGTAACCGTTGAAACCATAGCGAACAAAGCTGCCGACGAGAAAAAGGGCGACTTACGTCATGGCTTCTTAAACTTCCTCCTTGGCGACGCTTTTCGCGCAGGTGCACTCCTTCGTGACTCCTCCTCTCCTTTATAAAAGTAATTAGCACTAACAGCGAAGACAAATAGGCGATGTACTAGTTTCTACGCGAAATTTTTTCAGGAACTCTATCCAAGCAACTGTTTTTGCTGAAAAGAGTGTTTTTTATGCGCAAACAACAAACTGAGAAAAAAGGAATACGTAAAGTAGAGAACTACATCGTCAACGAAGTATCATTAATTCCGCGGAGTAAACTACCAAAGAACTGAACAGAAATAAGTAGGTAATAACATTGAAAATTGAAACTACTATATCTCACATTAAGTTTCGATGACAGAAATGATATCTTACTGAAGATTGCAAGAAAAACATCTATCTTAATATTGTGAAATTTTAGCGAATTTTCATTAAATGGTCCGCAGCTCGTGATCTCGCGGTATCATTCTCGCTTTCCGAGAACGGCGTCACGGGTTCGATTCCCGGGGGGGGGGTTCAGGGATTTTCACTTGCCCAGAGATGACTGGGTATCGTTGTGTCGTCTTCATCATTATCATTGATCATCATTACGGTCGGAGGGCGGCAACGGCAAACCACCTCCATTAGGATCTGGCCTATTACGGCGCTGCTGTTCTCCTACACTCTGTCAAGAAGCATGGGACTTCATTTCCACTTCCATATTGAAAATCGCGATTCCCTCAACTATATAACAGCAAATGGCAGAAGAACTGTCTTTGTTATATCCAACAATATTTAAAATTGTGCCTTTCCACTAGGCCTAAAACTATTGAAGCCGTATCTTCCTAATTCAACTTCGTAACTTGAGTCTCCTGATTGTTCTTCACATTCTGCCTATCATTTTGCGAGGGACGTACAAGAGATACCGTCAAATTGTCGATCAGTTTTACTTTTGCCGGCTTTTTACAAAATATCTGAAAACGTTTTCTTCAAGCCTCTTCCTAATCATCTGACTGCGTCCAAGAAACAGTTTGGGTTTCTTAAGGGTTCCGATACAGAGAAGACTCTTAACACGTACAATGAGAATATAGTCAACTCATTAGATAACAAATTAGAAGATACTGGTATTTTCTGTGGCATGTCAAAAGCCTTTGTCTGTGCGAATCACAGTATTCTTTTAAGTAAATGATAATATTATGGTGTCACGGGAACTGCTGACGTGTTTCTATAGGCAGTGAAAATTACCTCCGGCCCCCTCATCCCTCGCCTTATTCTTACTCTGTTCCATTTGTGAATGGTGCGAGGAAGACCTCGATATGAGCTCTAATTTGCCTTTACTTCGAGAAACATTTATGGGAAGAAGGAACATGCTTCCCGATTCTTCGTGGGACGTACACATTAGAAACGTCAATAACGACATCTCTCCGTGATGCACAACGCATCTCTTGTAGCGTCTGCCACTAGAGTGTTTACTATCTCCGTAATGCTCTTGAAGTTACTAAACCATTCGATGACAAAACACGTTGCTCTTCGTTGGATCCTTTCTCTTTCTTATATTAATCCAAACTGGCAAGGATATCAACCTAATGGCTGTACTCAAGATCGGTTGAACAAGTGTCCTGTAAACTACTTCCTTTTTTGCATGAATAGCATGCTATTCCAGCGAATCTTTGCTTCTCCCGTATTTAATATTATTCAACATATGATCGCTCTGGACGACTGCTGAAAGTTTTAATTGCTTACAGTGATCTGACATTATTACTAACATCCAGCAGTATTCCATTCCATCACTTGCTCCTGCACAGTAGGTTGCATTTATTTACGACCAACCTCCACTGGCAGTTTCTGCACAGATTGTCGAACCTTTGCAGGTCTTCGAGCATTTCGCTGCAGTCTGCTGGATTTGTAATCTACACTTAGTCAACATCATTGTCTGTGAGCAGCTTCAGATACGTTTCGATACTGTCTAGGAGACCAATTGTACGTTGTGTCCCAGGAGGAATGGTTACCAATCAGGGTTACCAATCAGGGACATGAACGATCATTCGAAACAAAATGTTTAGTGAACAATGGCTCTTCAAACTGTACAGTAAGAGATATGAGCACTTCACCACCTGTGCTTTCTCTTTTTTAAGAGATGGTAGAGTGGATCAAACAAAACAAAAAAAAGTCCGGTAAAGATGGGCTCTGAAGTGTGTGTCTCACAAGTTATGATCACTTGTTCGACTTCACTGCACTGCTGTGTAAAACACCTCTTATACTCAGCAAGTGCTCATACCTCTTAAACCACGCATTTTAGAGCCCATGTTTACAAGATAATTTGTCGTCCAAAATACGGAAAGCAAAGATGTGTCTGTAGAGGGGATTTATTTCACGATATCGTAGATGAAGAAAGTTCGTGGCTCTTAAGGTGTTAATTTTAAAGCCGATGTTTACTTATGGTTTGCTTGGAATGAGTCTTCCTGTTATATTCCTGAATATTGACCACTGATCCAGGGACACCTTGCACACAAAGTAAAAATTAAAGTTCATATAACGTTATCTATGATGTAAAAGTTTAAAGAAGATCTAATTACTCTGTACTGCACAACATCGCTGAAGACGTACTAACATGGGTGTATCTTTTAGGCGCTATATGCAGAAATGGAAGTGTACTTCGCTCAGACAAGGAAGAAACACGATAATGATTAATTTGTTGAAGAACAGAGCAGTGTATTAGGTGACGAATGAGAGGGGATATCAGTAGGGTAGAGTGATGAAGCTAACGCCGCAGCAGCCATCTTGGTCACTGAATGCAGAAATGGAAAAATAGATTTGAGCCGGAAAATACATTGATGGAAAAATATTGCATCACCAAGAACGAGATGTGTGACATAAAGAAAGTTTTCAGCCGTGTTTCTTCATCTGAAAGATGATGTCTTTCAGACTTCGCACCAGTCGCATAGCACTGACATTAGTAGTGCCACTATGAGGACGCAAACCCTGTTTGCTTTAAATATACGCTGTAACGATAATGAACTTTACTTATCTTTGAAATTAGACGTGATGAGTTCATGTTAGTTAAGAACGTCCTTAAGACGTCAAAGATGGCTTCATCAACACCTCACCGAGTTTGAACGAGGTAGAGTAATAGGGCTACAATAAGCTGGACGTTCTTTCTGCAATAATGCAGAAAGGCGTGGCAGGAATGTAGTCATTGTACATGACTGCTGCCAGCGGTGGTCCGAGAATGTATAGTTGCAAGAAGACCGGGCTCTGGACGGTCACATGGAGCTTCCAAGAGCCAAGACTATCGTGCTGCACCAAAATTAGCAGCTGTTAGGACCACTGTGACACAACGAAGTGTTACAAATAGGTTACTTCAAAGACAGTTCTGAGCTAGACATGCTGTCAAGCTGTCGAGTGCATTCCGCTGACCCCAAACCACCTCATTGTGGGAGTTCAGTGGTGGCAAGCTTATTGGAGGGCAGGGGAAGGTCCGTTGTGTTTTCCGATTAAAGATCGCCCTGCCTCGGTGCGAGTGATGGACGTGTGTTTGTTAGGAGGAGGCCAGCTGAGGGCCTGTATACAGCCTGTCTGAGGGCTAGGCGCACTTGACCTACACCTGGAAGTATGACCTGCTGTGCGGTAACGTATGACAGCAGACGCGCTTGCATGGATGTCCCTCGCACACTGGCTGAAAACTTGTGAGTGAGTCTGGTGATTCGAGCTGTTGTGCTGCCAATCATTAAACGCATTCCAGGGTGTGTTTTCCCACAGGATCACGCTCGCCCACATCCCCTATAGTAACCCAACATTCTCTGCAGAGGATCGCTGTATCAACAGACCAAGTGCAACAGACATGGAACTCCAGCCTACAAGCAGACATCCGGCACCTATAGAAAACAATGCTGACCAGTTTGCATGCCTCTAGTCAACATCTTGACGGCTACACAGCTTATCAATGCATCAGTATTTCACATTTGGAATAGCTTTCTCACACTTACATTAACTTGTGATCTTGCAAAGTTAGTCGCTTAAAATGTTTTCCAGAAAATTCATTACTCTATATTAAATATTTTTTGGTACTGTGATTTGTTCTGTCATTGTATTTCACACACTCCAAGATATGCAACCGAATTTACTTCATCCGCGTCCGGTGTAGATGATTCAAGTTATTATATATTAAAATACTTCTCATGCTAGTTTAATTTGGAAATCCTATAGCTAGAGACATTGGAAAGGGACACAGGGGACAATACCCGCCACAACGGGACGACAGCGGAGCACTGTTACAGCAGGCGGCACTCAAAGACTGCTAACGCTGTGAGGATACGACGATGCAGTCACCTGGTATAGTGATTGTTGGGAGGGTGCTTGTATCGAGGATAATTATGGCAGCTGTTGACACAGCAAGATACCAGAAATGTAGCGCCACATTCTTTTAAACCACCCAAGTTAAGCAAAGGCGTTTTTCTCTGGAGGGGCTTTTTAACTGCTTATGGCTACGTTTCCAAAGATAATATTTCCGTTGCCGATGTTATCTGTTGTTATTGAATACAATTGACTGTACTCTACAAAAAGAAATATTTTGTATTTTAATTGACGCCTTTATCCTCTAATCGCAAAGCTGACGTCAATGTTCCAATTGATTATGGAACTGTCTTTCGAAAGGAGCTCGATTATAAATACCAGTGAGCAGATACGATGTCTACTGGAGTCAGATTGCTGTATGTTCTCAGTGCTGTTATCAGATAAGTGACTTTTCGTACGACCACTGAGCTATTTCGCTGCAATACGCTCGCGAACTAATCTTCACAGCCTGAGACAAAAGTGTGAAGCGTAGAAAAGGGGAGGAGGAAACGAAATGAAGTTCCACTCTTCAAGAGAGTAAGCGATTACTAAATAGAGTGAAATTTATAAAGTAATGGCAGCAAGAACCAAGTTTTATCATGAAGTTTCAACCCCTACGGCCTAGATACACACACTGAATCGGTTGCCAAAGTTGTCATGAAGCCATTTTTAGCCTTATCTAAGGCAAGCTTACCGACCAATGTTGTAGCTAGACATTGATACCCAGGGTACTGACACTGTCACACATAGACGCCCACGCTGGTACTCCACAAGTATTGTCTGGCACAGATCTGGAAGTACTTTTAGACTACGAAAGCGATTCACAGAGGCACGTGCCATATGTGAAAGAGCATTTACCTGTTGAAAAATTCCACCATGGTACTCTTGGGTGAGGAATAACTTATGAGGACACAGGATGTCCGTGACGAACTGTTGTGCCGTCAGTGTTCTCTGTGAGCCGTGACCTCAAGTCCTAGCCGAATAATAAGGCTATGCCTCTCCAAAGTATTTAAAGAATACGACCCCTTCCTAGGCCTCCGCCATACTCATCGACAAGGGCACCCGGAGCAGTGCAGAACCGTGATTCATCGCTAAATAAGCTTGAAAGGCGATATATCAGCAGTCACTGTTTCCCGGTCATGGTTCCACTCAAAACGGAGCAGCTTGTATTGTAGTGTTAACGGCAGCCTACGACGGGATGATACTCCCCAAGTCCGACTGCTGCTAGTTTCCGATCACGGTTGCTGGATGACACGGAATTTTATTACTTAAGAGAAAAAATCTTTTAGAGGGGGCTGCGACCGTGTTGGGCTCAATAATTCACTTTTCCCTTAGTCGTCATAATTGTTTTCATTACTCCTTCTGATCACGTGTTTCGGTTTAACGTTACCTTCAGATCAAACCTTCGGCGCGCAGGTCTGACTTTAAAAGATATGATTAGCATAATTGTGGCGACACGTTAGTTGATCGCATACCTCATGGATAAACAGAACACTATGTGACAACAGCATCCGGACACCCTCAAAAACATACGTTTTTCGTGTTAGGCGCATTGTGCCTGCCACCTACTGCCATGTACTCCATATCAGCGACCACAATAGTCATTAGACATAGTGATAGAGCAGAATGGGGCGCTCCATGGAACTCACGGACTTCGAACGTGGTCAGGTGATTGGGTGACCCTTGTGTCATATGTCTGTACGCGATATTTCCACACTCCTAAACATCCCTAGGTCCTCTGTATCCGATTTGACAGTGAAGTGGAGAAGTGAAGGGACACGTACAGCACAAAAGCGTAAAGGCCGAGCTCGTCTGTTGACTGACAGAGCCCGACGACCGATGAAGAGGGTCGTAATGTGTAATAGGGAGACATCCATCCAGATCATCACACGGGAATTCCAAAATGCATCAGGATCGACTGAAAGTACTACAACACTTAGGCGGGAGGTGAGAACATTTGGATTTTTTTGGTCGTTCGGCTGCTCACAAGCTACGCAGAACGCCAGTAAATGCCAAATGACGCCTCGGTTGGTGTAAGGAACGTAAACAGTGGATGACTGAATGGTGGAAAAACGTTGTGTGCAGTGACGGATCACAGTACTGTAGGTGGCGATCCGATGGAGAGTGTGGGTATGGCGAATAACCGGTGAATGTCGTCTGCCAAAGTGTGTTTTGCCAACAGTAATATACAGAGGCGGTGGTGTTATGGTGTGGTCGTGTTTTTCATGGAGTGCGTAGTTTTACACCGATGTTTTAAGCATCTGCTTGTTTCCCACTCTTGAAGAGCAATTCGGAGATGGCGACTGCATCTTGAAACACGACTAAGCACCTACTTGTTCGTAATGCACTGCCTGTGGCGGAGTGGTTACACGACAGTTACATCCCTGTAATGGACTGGCTTTGGCAGGGTCCTGACCTGAACCCTATAGAACACCTTTGAGATGTTTTTGAACGCCGGCTTCTTGCCAGGTCTTACGGACCGACATCGATTCTTCTCCTCAGTGCAGCACTCCCTGAAGAATGGGCTGCCATTCACCAAGAAACCTTCCAGCATCTGACTGAACGTATGCCTGCGAGAGTGGAAGCTGTCATCAGGCTAAGGGAGGGCCAGCACCATATTGAATTCGAGCATTTCCGATCGAGGGCGCCATATTTTTGATCTCTTAGTGTATGCAGACAGAGTTCAAAGCATATTGGTCAACTTGCGACGCCAAATGTATCTCGCCTTGAGGCCCTTTACAAAGCAAATGTGTTCGGCCACAAGGTGGCTATAGTGAATGGCTTACCGCATGCATAATTTCTAACATAAGTTTTTTATGTGAAACAATTATTCCCCTCCTTAGAGATTCTAATTACAGCATAACATACAATATTTTAAAATTATTCTACCTTGGTCTTTATTGTGCGTCTAAAGATTGCAACTTGAATCCGTGGTGCTGCATTTACATATTTAATTTTTTATAAGCAAACAAATCTGCCATTGTTACAGGTGCAGAAAAAATACGACTGTGGTATTAATACAAATTATGGCTAGTGGTATTGTTTTTATAGAGAAATATATATGGGGAATTTTATTTTGAGGCTGTAGGTGGATGCAGGAGTATAAAAAAAAACATTGATGATAATAATTACATAATGTCCATAATGACAGTATAAGTAAATGTCATTAAGAAACCTAGGGTGGCAGTAATGACAGAAGACAGTATTGACAATGATGGTACTTATGTGATACAGCATTGCAGTCTTTCACAATCAAACAATTTCGGAAGAACAGTATTTTACCCTCCTCTCTGCCATCTATCGTTTCGGTGCCTGTTTGGTCACTAGTTGGTTGACTACAGTACTTCCATCCGCTTACTGCCTTCACCTAGGGTGGCAGTAATGACAGAAGACAGTATTGACAATGATGGTACTTATGTGATACAGCATTGCAGTCTTTCACAATCAAACAATTTCGGAAGAACAGTATTTTACCCTCCTCTCTGCCATCTATCATTTCGGTGCCTGTTTGGTCACTAGTTGATTGACTACAGTACTTCCATCCGCTTACTGCCTTCACTTCTTAGAACTTTCAATCAGATCGATGGCAAAATTTTATTTTAGAATGCATCAACGTTTCTCGCAGTGCTCTGCTTAAGTTCATTTTGGCTTCATTGAGCTTTTGGTGATCAACTAGGTTTTGTCTCCTGTAACTTTGGTACCTGTTACTGGTCCACAGTGAGCCTTCCATGTCTTCAGGACCTTGTTTGGAACGTACTTGTCTAAGGTACGGTAAAATTCTTTTGAATTTTAACGATTTGTGCTTTACATTTCCGTCCTCAGGACCGAATATTTGTGGTTAACTATTCGGTTACAAATTGTTTACTCTCATATTGCTACGTCTCTGTAATCTTCCTTAACTCACGTGGCCGAAGGTACTTAGTGGCCCATCGTCACTTCACGCATTTCTTATTCTAGTCACCAATCGCCTACGGGAAGAACGATAGTAGGCACCCGTGTGAGTTCGAATCTTACCTTTGGGACCTTTGCGATACATACGTAGGAGGCAGCAAAACATGGTCTGACTCTACTAGGAGTGTACGCTCTCGTAATTTTAAAGCACACTGTGCTGCACAACGCCTATCTTGCAGCGTCTGCACAAGAGTTGACTGAGCATCTACGTGACGCTTTTCACGCTTACTAAACCAGACTGTAATAAAACGCTTTGCCCTTTTTTTGAATATTTTATGATCTCCATATGAGTCATACCTGGTACGGATGCGGAAGTGAAGATCAGCATTCAAATATAGTTTGAACGAGTGCTTTGTAAACCACCTCTTTGGTCAGATGAATATGCTTCCTGATGGTTCTTCCAACGATTCTCAGCTTGGTATCTGCGAGACGTTTACTGCATTATTTTTATCCGGTCGTTCCTCTTTAAATCACTCCGCACGAAATTCCCAGATACTTGAAAGAGGTGGCTAGTTGAAGTGATTATTTTGCGGTTCTGTAATCATAAAATAATGATTCTTTCTGCCAATTTATGCTCAGTAACTTACAATTCTTTATATTGACAGTCAATAGGCACTGTCAGTAGCAAGCATCATTCTGTGCAGGTCTAACTGCATTTTGCTACTACATTCTATCTTTGCGACTTCTCTGTACACAACCGCATCTTCCGTGAATACCTCAATGAATCTTATGTTTCGTATGCTCGCTTTTTGTTCATTAATCTATTGTGAAGACTAGTATCGAATGCCTTTGGAAGTCAAAGTACAGGGCTTGAACCGGATGACCTATGAAAATGTATGAACCTTACTAATTTTACCTTGATTGCAACACCTTTAGTCTTTGATGACATAAAGACATTAGTATCACTTATGTCCTCCTCTCCGTTAACTGAATCGACAAGTTGTTATATGTTAATTACCAAGAGATATAACACAATGAATTCTGGATTCGGGTCTCTGACTACATTCTCGCAATAATTTTCAGACAATACATTCTGAACAAACTCACTAACCGTTGGCAGTGACAGCAGTTTTTAATCGCGTGATTGTCCCATTGAACGACTTGAACACTTAAATATCTCCCTATCACAATAGTATGATGTGCAAACGTGGTCGAGATATTTTATAAGTTTTATCTGAAGCGCTTATTACGAGGTTTGACCGATCCACACTCTTCTAAATACGTAAAAACCTGATATTGTTTATCCTTGCGATATTGAGGTTGAACGTAACTCCATTCGTTAGAGAGTAGTAATGTTAATATGATTTATTCAGTGTATTGCCGTGATCGCCCTTGTTTCAGCTAAAATACCTTCAGAACAGTGAAGGAACACAAAACATAGATAAATGCAACGAAATCCATCGGCAAAGTGCTGTCACGTGGCTGCCGTCTGTGTGGGAACAGCTCACCACAGCGCCGTTGCGCCGATCTTCCATTGCTTTCAGTGAACCTATACCCGGCGCACATCGGCCAATCCTTCATCATTACATCCATGGTAATGATGTGGGTCGCTGTGAACATATAACTAACGCTGAACTAACGCTGCCCATAAACAAAACCCCAGGTAGAACGAAGCAGCACTGAATGCTGAACTTTAGGGCAACGAATTAAACTGGTCGTAACTGTTACCAGCAGCACGAAGCGTGGGTGAATGGGAACAAAACATGCTGCGAGTACCGTCAACGTCTGCACCACTGTCCACTATATTCAGAGCAATACACATACAGAGCTAGATGCAGGAAGGCACCGAACGAAATCCAAAATCTCCAAACAGAACCGCCGCAGTCCGTGGTACCCTAGACTAAAATACAAGTATACTTTTGAAAATTTTTCAGTGGAGTTCTGGTTCAACCTGTGTATTCCAGTCTTAATTTAGGATTTAGCTGTTATTCACTTTAGAATTCAGCTGGCCCTCTGCTCCTAATACTCTGTAGGCCGTATTACATTTAACAAGAGGGAGTACTGTGGGCCGCTACTCTGGGTGATTGTACAGTTTCCTCATGCCGTATCTGTATCTTTCTGATTGGCAAAAATGAATGTTCCCCTCGAAGAGCAAAGTCTGTGATAACGACAGGTAATTCTTTATTGACTATACTGAAAGTTTCTAACCTGGAAAGGAAAATAAATCAAGTGCCACATATACTCATCGAGCCAAACAGACGTTTCCAGGTACTTTGATGGGAACCTACAACAGTCCAGCCCAAAACGGAGGTCGGGAAGTTTCCACCACAGATATATGCAGAATCGTCCAAGTCTTTCGTTTTCGCCTTAAATTCGAATATAAACCATAGTTCCACTATCTGTTCTGGGTACTATGTTGCAAATAATGAACCCAATATCCGTCCAGCAAACGAGGCTAACTGGCTGGTTTCAATAAATCAGCCATTCGTCTAAAGTGACCGAGATTGGCCTTAAACCCAGGCGGCAAGTACCATTCGTGCCGAGTTGAGCAACTACTTGAGACCGTATGCATTCAGAGCGTTCTGCTGCTGCCGACGAGTCCCCTCCACGTCTCGTGTGAGACCTTTTTCCTGACATGCCTGTTAGTATCCTGAGAGGCTCCATAACCCGCTTATCTCTGAAGCTGCCAATGATCAAATAGGCTACCTCTTCATGTTTGTCAGCACAACCGATTACTGATGTAATTGCCAAGTACTTGTGTAATCAGCTCAGGGCAGAACCTCATCCTTTTGCTAAAATTAGTGATCAGCCTTAGGGCCAGTTCCCACACTCACTTTCACCACGCAGATACGCGAATTTTTCTCATCGACGTGTCAGCCGTGGCGCATCGGAAGACGCAGTAACGGCTGAGTTTCCGGGGGATTCCAGAGACAGGAGAACTGTCACAGAATTCATCACAGGTGATTCAACATCGATGCAAGTTAGGCACCAATCTGAAATCGGTCTATCGCGACCAAGCCAGCCTCTAACTTTTCCGGAGGAAGGCCAATTCACCGTATGTGCGCATACAACAATCAGAACCCCTCTCTATTTCCTGCTACATAAAATTACATAAACTGACAAAAACAGTACCAATGAAAGCAGTCAAGGACCATTTCAGAAGGAACTCCAGATGACAGCAATATATCAGATTATATCACCGTGACGTTCCACGCGAATCTACATTGGTGAGATTGCGGTATCCTCAAATATGCACAAAGACTTTCTTGTGGCGGAATGGTTAGCGTCAGTGGCTTCGGTTCAGAAGGACCCGGGTTCCATTTCCGGCACCTACTCGTATTTTTCAGAGGTGTAGAGGTCTGTATCAACCTCCTGAAGCCAAATGAGAGCTGCTTGAATAACGAAGCAGTAACTTCATCACGGTTCATCTACTGCCAGCTGGAGGAAGAGATCCCATGCTGGTCACATGTCCCACGGTAATAAATCGCTCCTCTTAATGGCTGTAGGCAAATGTAGGCGTACAGGTTAATCTGTTAGAATTTACAAATGTAAAAATGAAAATAAAAGTTAAGTATAAAATCCGCACTGTAAAATGCCATTCCACGATATTAAGGCTCGCGAAACACACAAACTATTTAACTATAATTAACAACACAACAAGAAAAAATGGAGATGATTTAACAGGTGCTGTACATTTCTTCCGAGAATCATGTGAAGAGAAAACTACAAAAGCTGTGTGTACGAAATAAGAAGTGCTGTTCTGCTACTGCCTCTGCCCTTTTTTACGACTGGTTCACGCGCGACTGATGTATCGTAATGACTCCAGTCGCTTACTTATAATATAGTAAAAAAGGGGAACATTCTAAGTTCTTCCTCGAGCAAACATATAGATGACGTAGATGACGAAGGAAATGAACAGTTGAACAGAACGCAAAAATTGCTATACAAAAAGTGATCTATATGAAGCAGGTATGCTAGTTTGAGTCGTAGCGATAGTGACAGCGAAAAGAATTTAAATATTAATGTAACAAACGAGTTACTTATTGTGACAACATTCGATTTTCTCTTTAAGCGTGCGTCCTTACGAAAAATATTAAGCAAGTTTCAGAATCCAAGGATTTAAAAGAGGCTGAATGTGAAATTCTTCTCAACAATATATCACGATCGGTTGGATGACGTACCACATGTAAACCAGCTGCAATGCGTAAGTGTGCGATATTCCTTGTACCCTGCGCTAAAAGTTTGATAGGACCTGTACATGGCTTTATTGAGTGCATACGGACTTGATAAGTTAAGTTACACACGTCGTCCTAGGCTAAGGCCAATTTGAAACAAAAGTAGCACGTTATTCAGGAGAAAGTACATGTTCCGAGCATTCTGCAGACACTGTTCGGCTGCGGCACGAATAACAGGTAGTTCACAGTATGTGACTGAAATGATGCGGCAACTCAAAACGTATTCCAAAGTGTAAATTAGCGGGACGGTACTGTTCTTGCTGACAATACGTAAGTTTCAAGGAAGATTCTGTGTGTAATTCTGGTAGTGTGTGGGCCAAATGCTGTATCGAGTCCAGCTGTGGTCAAATCGTGCCAATTATTTGACCAAGTCCATAGAAACATTGATGGTGATGACGTAGAAATTCAGATCTTGCAACATGAGATTTCCATCTTTTCGGCAAACTGAAACAATATATGGGGCAAAAGAGATTTTCCACCGATGAGGATCTTGAGATAAACAATCGTAATTCTATCGTCGTGGAACTGAACGTTTGGATGGACTTCCTTATCACTGTATACAGAGACTTGATGACAATGTTTAAAAATAGTGTAATGTATATGTCTCACTTTGAAGTATAATGTGACATTTAGTAAAAGTTAACTTGGGCTGCCATAATAATATGTAACTTACCCTTTAAAGTCCTCTCGTACTTATCACTTCTGTATATTTATCAATATTTTTCTGTTATGTAGAACTGAATTACGTGCTACGCTCACAGAGGACGATGACAGTTTGTATTTGGAACTGGAGTAGGTTTAATGACGGCTATTGAGGAGCAGATAGTATTTTGGCGTTGACTTGCGGTGATGAATGTTAAAAAGAAGTACGTTAACCATGTACGATAAAGTGGAGTTGGGTTTGAGAGATACAATGGAGTGACAAAGTCTAATTTGTAATTGTGTAAGGAAGATGCGTTAAGGCAGTTCAGTGAACTCGATATTGAACTATCATTTATTTTAAAGTACGCAAGGGCTGTGGATGCACAGATGGCAGCAAAAGAAGATAACCGAAAAGTTGGAGAGCTTTTATCAGTGAAAACCCACGAGACAAAGGAGAACTGTCGATTGTGTACTGGAAACTTTTAATGGGGGTTATCACGTGCGTCAAGTACGAAATTGTACTTGCTGATGGACACTCACTTGAAAGGTGTATAGAAACAATTATCGTTAAGAGTACATAATATTGTTCGTCAAAAAGCGAACGTTTATATGGAATGTGACCTGTGAATGAGCTGTATCGAAAAGATTAAAACATTACGTGAACGCATGAGTATGAGAACAGAATTAGAACTATTTAATAATAGGAAGGACATTGCACGAATCATGTTGTCTTGGATGATTTGATCTTAATGTCTGACAGTATACAATTGTGGGTGAAGCCTTGGCTTCGTAACACTTCCTTCATGTTCCTCTTCTCGTTTTACTTTTTATTTTTCTTCACATTGTGCCATATATATGTTGATATTGTCTACTTTCTTATTTATGGCTGTCTCTTCTTCAAAAGTTATATCACATGTATGTACTGGAAACGGGACTCCTGTTCTACCATTGCGTTACTGACGATTATCCTGGTTCTTATGTGATAGATTCCTAATTAGGCTATTGATTTTATTTTTGTTAATCGTATATTAAGGTTATAGCTTAAACTTGCATTTTTTAATCTAAGTATCGCTGCTCGCTATTTTTCTGTATTATTACATAGTCATTGGCATAGACCGTCGTCGATGTAACTAGTGAACAGTATTGAGCTTTGCTTCAGTCTTAGTTTGATCTCTATTTCTAGTGGCAGCTCTTTGCTGCAAATATTCTTATTTTCATGTTTTTATATCTACCCTTGACATACTTTACCAGATATGTAGGGAAACATCTTTTCTGGTATTCACCACAACTTTTTCCGTTGATGCACTGAAACGCTTTTTGACAGTCGATAACTGCTATGAGTGTTTGCAAGTTGAATTTCATCTTTTTTACGTAATTTGTTTCAGAGTTAAGACCTCACCGGCCCGGAATCTTTCTTACCGAAGACTGCTTGCTGATCTAATAAAACTGAATCACAGATGCTTCGAAACCTTTCATTAACTACTTTGCTGTAGATTTTATAAAAAGCTTGCAAAATACTGACTCTCTTGTAATTAGTTCAGTTAATTTGCCTCCTTTGTAATCTGTGAAATAAGTTTATCGCATCTCTATTCTAGAGGTGTCTCACGTGTAGCACACACATGTTATAGGAAATTCTAGAAATGTTCTACCATAGTTTATGAGCTTTGAGTTAATTCCATCTAATCCAGATGCTTTCTATTTTTAGTTGTTTTGAATGCTTGGACGGCAAAGTCTGAAATAAACCTACCAACATTTAACGGAATTGGTTGCAATGTCAATAACTCTCCAATAGCTCCTAACAGAAACTTTTAGCTCCACTGATATTAGTAGAGAATAAGAAGTACTAACGAAACCGTAGTTTTTGCTTAGAGACTATATTAAACTAAACCAACTTGATTAACAATGAACAATACATGTAGCATGCGCTAATATACATCAAAAACAGACTTTGTTATCTAGACAGTTCTACTTTTCAGTACAAATAATACAGTGACCATCCATACAACAATTTCACTGTATCCAATAATTACAATTGCCCACCTCTTAGCAAACCCCAGTATTAGCCTTTAGCTACGAGCCAGCGGGTGGGCACTATCTTCTAGCAACATAATACGAGGGCTATTGGGAAAGTAAGGTCCGATGGGGCGCGAAATGAAAACCACAGTGAAAATCCGACGAAAGTTTGCACCGAAATGTCGGCCCGTGTCTCTAGTATACCAGGCAATCGTATCACGTCGCTCTCTTTAGTCCTGCGCACACAATGAGCACTTAAAGATGCCTAGATAATAGTGTTCCTCGCAAAGTATGAGAGTCCTGTGCGGCATTTCGGCTGATAAAATGCAGCTCACAAAAAAACTGTCATGCGCTTCCTTCTAACTGACAATTTTTGGCTGCACTCTGCGGGGGTAATGAAGATTCTGCTGCAGTGATTTAGATGGGAACTGTTTGATCACCCTAGCCTGTTAACTGCCCCGACCCCCTAAGGTTCAGTTTGCTCACGTGAGCCGCTCACAAAGACAGAGAGCTATAGTCCAGCGTAGAGAATCGGCGGCAAACAGAGGCGGCTACCTGCTATGACGATGGAATTGGAAAGTGGATACAACGCTACGACAAACGTCTTAGTCGAAGGGGTGAAAATGTAAAGAAGTAGCTTGAAGACGTAGCTAACTCTTGCAAATAAAACATATTTTGATTTTCGCTGTACCTCTCATTTCGCGACCGATTGGACCTTACTTTCTACAAAAATGTTAATCGAAAATTGCTGGTGCTCTTCTGTATCTGTATTCACCTCCATTAACACTTCTTAAGAAAAACTACAAAATATATTATTTAGTAGAAGATTAGGAAGAGGTGAACTAGCGATTGTTTCTTGTGACCACACGGGTAGCCCTTGACTGCGCAGGGTGGGCAGGTCGTCGAGGTCCGTAATTCCTCGCCACTATAACCTGGAGCAGTACCTGCTGGAAGTCAGATCCTTTTATTTAGTCTCAAGTGTCATTATCTACTAAGTGTGCTCTCCAACACATATGAATCTTAGTTTTTGCAACGATGCAGCATATCTCTCTGGTGTAATTGCTGCATGTGGGACGAAATGTTCTCTGTAAGGTTAACTGGCTTTCGACATTCATCTTCATCAAGCAAAGTCTGATAGCTATTTTATTAGGTCGTGGCTTGAGTCTCGTTGGAGGTAACTGTGCGGAAATTGGACATATGACGACTATGTGATCTAGAAAGCGTATCTTCTGCCCTTCTTCAGACGGGACGTGGCACTTTCCCCATCAAATGCAGATGCACAGGACATGAAACTTGACCTGTCAAAAAGTCGCATTGTCTGAACCTGGCTGTAAATGTGTCAGTTTAATCGTTTCTTTAACTGACGAAGAAAGTTATGGATTCGATGAGCTCGTTTGAAGTGTCCCATTCTGACACTAAAATATAAAATACAAGATTTTTAATTTCACAAATACTTTGGCAAGTCCATCTCATGATGCTTTACAATTTTATAAAATCATATTTTTGACAGCAATAAATGGCTGCACATTTACACATTTCCGGTCTACAGGACATAATCCCACGACCACCACAAGCCTACCGTCGGTGTTGTTTCAAGTGCCTCTACAGAGCTAAGAACGATGTTACACTTTGATCTTCGAAGCATCACGATGCTCACACCACCCCGACTTTATGGGTCCAGGCACTCTCCCCGTACCTCACAACTGATGCAAGGATGCTATTACAGACCATGTTTATGACGTTTTCTGGTAAATTAAATATCTTATAATCAATATTTATGATTTTGTTACATATGTCGAGAGTTTTATTATGTACGTCTTCGATATCTGGCTCGAAGTTCAGCGTTTCGTCGTGGTTACACCCCAAGTACATCGCAACTCTTTGTTGTTTTATTGATCTACTCCGCATCCTAATACTTGTATGTCTTTCTAGATTGCCTTTGACGTGATACAATAGGATTTAGCTGGTTCTACTGCTAACTTAGAATTATGATTTAAATTTGTCAGATAATACACTGCTACGATAGCTCTTTCGTGAAGATGGTTTCTCGAATTCAGCTGAACAAGGACAACCAAATCGTCTGCATAAGTGACAGCAGCCACGATATCTCCCTCTTGCTGCAAGCTGGCCAGTAGCGGCTAAACATTAATGTCCCAGAATACCGGGCTGCAGACGGAGTCTTGAGGGCAATTATTAGTTATACTTTTTCTGACCGAGTGACCTAGGGTTGTCAACTCAACGTGTCTGTCATTACTGTAGTTCCTCAAACAACCGTGCAGCTGCCGAGGACTCTACATCCGGCGTACACAGGAGAAGAGTGACGCGTACCACATGTTATCGAAGGTGATTCCGCGATGTCTAGCATAATTCCGATGAATGGACAGGACTGATCACGTGGGTAATGGCGTCATCAGTCTATTTCAGTTTTCTAAATTCATATTGACACTAATTCAGAAAAAAAACGAATTTGTATGTGAAGACTCGTAAAGCTTTTCAAATAAAACAAACTTTATTAACATTTCACATCTTTATTATTCGTGAGTACATATTTGCAGGCCCCTGCAGCTAGAGAGCTCCGACTGTAGCGTGTAACTTGGTGGTGTGCAACGTACCTATATCGGTGTGTCAGGAACAGTCTGTTGTCACCGACTTTCTAATTCGAAGAGATCGTCAAAACACGGCGCAACTTCTCCTTAAGCGTGACAAAGCCAGACCACACATGAGCACTGCGACACCTGTAACAATCCGACGTCTTGGATTCACTGTCATCCAGCATTCTCCATACGGTCCCAACTTGATCACATATGACGTTCATCTGTCTGTAAAACTTAAAGAATATCTTCAAGGACTTCAAGCATTTTGCAGTGACGGTATCAACAATACGATCTCTCCTTTTGAGAAATGTGTTCGTTGCCAAGGTGACTATCTTTGGAAATAAGTAGGTAGACATAATGAGTTATGAATCAGAATGATAATAACGTTTGTTTCATATGAAACGCTTTAAGAGCTGTCACATAAAAAAACTGGGAGGTATTACCTTTCAGCACGCCCTCGTACAGCACTCCATGGGTTACCTGTCTAGCAGAGAGTAATATCCGAAATGATTTTCGTAATACATCAAGAAGGTGACTCTGTCTGTAAGACTTTGGATTTTCTGTATCTTTGTCGGGTCCTTTCTTGACAACCACAAATTTAGCTTCTTTCTCTGTCTACATCACTACTCCCCACTCCACACTAAAGTTGCTGGTAGATGGTTCTTCGATCCCACTTCAGACTATTTCTCTACTTTTCCCCTATCTAACAGCGCATGGACAAAATTAACACTTAAATCTTACTGTAAGAGCTCTGATTCCTCCTACATTACTTTGATGATCAGCTTACATATGCAAATCGACGATAGTAAAATATTTTTATGTTTTGAGGAGAAACTGGGTGTCTGAAATTTCACGAAATGTTATGGTCGCAACGAAAAACTCCTTGTTTTGAATGATTGCCTTTGGAACCCCTTATCTTATCCGTGTCACTCTCTCCACTACTTCACGATGATAGCAAACGACTGCCTTTCCTTGATCGTCAATCATATTTGATGCCGATTACGCATCGTGCAATAATACTCCTGAATTGGTCAACCATACTGTAGGCAGTAACTTCAGTGTACGTACTGCACCTTGTAAGTGTTCTGCAAATTAAGCACAGTCTTTTGTTTCCCTTTCCCATTATCTATCTTATCGTTCCAGTCTAAGTTGTTCATGTTGGTAGTTTCTCGTTATTTACTTGAACTGACAGCTTTTAAGTTTGTGTGTTTTATCGTGTAAACGAAATTTAATAGATACCTTTTCGTACTCATGTGGATGACTACACACTTTTCCTTATTGAGAAACTAATGCGAATTTTTCCAACATTTACGGAACTTCCGTTTTCCATACAAGTATTATACAGTTCAGTTAGTATTGGCGATAGCTCTGGATTTAGACTTTGTAGCAGAATGACAAGTGAACTCCCTGGGCCTGATGCTTTATTTCTTTCGATGCTAGTAACTTTCACCATCAATTCGTCTACCGAAAAGGGGTAAATCTCCTATTTTCCTAAGAAGCCTCTAATTCGTGCCTGATCTAAGCTAGTCCCAAAGTGTCCTCAGACGGATCCTCGTCTATCGAAATGACAGTAAGTAATATACTGGCAATTGTGTCTTATTAAGTTGTGGTCTCACACTCTCTATCCTTCCCACTAAAGGCGGAGAGAACAGTAGGATCTCTAATATTCTCTTTTACTATCCTATGTGCAGTACCACACGGATAATATAAAAAGAAGTTCAAAAACTTATCGCAGCTTTGTCTCCCAGTCTCATTGATTTTATTTTTATACCTTGCTTTGTTTCGTCGTATAAATATGTAACACGTACTGCCTTTCATATGGCATCAAATTTCTCTGATAGATGTGACATCGGTCACCGCATAGAGCAACTAAGCTGATCGGGATCTGGAGAAGGGCACCAGTTTATGTCATGTGGCTTCCTTGTGTCAGGAACAGTGTTATCAGTTACGTTTTGTAAATAGGACCTTAACCTCTTTTCCTGCATGCTGATTCACACCCAGATGTCACTCCAGCTGGTAAGGATGGAATTCCTGGAGAAGCATTTCTCAAATAGATTCAGAAACCATTGTTGTGGGTCTCCATACATTTACCCCACTTCAAATATTATTTCGTCACTAACAATTAACATTAAAACACTGATTATAATTTTGGATTCTACTTACGTCCAGGTTATGACATGCTTATGCTAATTACCAATTTTCTTAACATTTATGTTTGGTGTACTTGTGGTACGCTTGAATATATGTTTGCACGTTTTTGTGTATAAACCTGTCGTTATCAGGAAGAAGCTACGTTTAACGGGCAGGCCGATCAATTAATGCATGTTGGTTGCAGCTGGCTTTCTTTGTATAGGGGGTAGATGAAATTAGCCGCTTCAGACTGAGCTCTGAGCAGGTATTAAGCAACCTACTTATTAATGTAACGGTAGAACAGTTTAACAAGGACAATGACCGTTGGTTATCAATAAAACTATACATTTTTTTATTTTTATTGTCATTTGTTCAAAGTTTTGTCTGCTGACACTTGACTGCAGCCTGACTGTAAATTTTAGCTGCATCAGGGGACAGTATACAGTAAACCAAAATGAGATGTTATCCAGAGAGCAGTGTTCGCTACACTATAAACATTCATCACTACAGACCTTTCATAATTCACGGAATCTCTTCATTCTAGGCGCTACAGTATGGTACCGCGCGACCGAAACGGTCGCAGGTTCGAATCCTGCCCCGGGCATGGATGTGTTGATTAGGTTAGTTAGGTTTAAGTAGTACTAAGTTCTAGTGCTCAGAGCCATTTGAACTTTTTTTTTTTTACATCCATACTCTGCAAGCCACATGACGGTGTGTGGCGGAGGGGAATCTCTTCATACCATAGGAATCATACAGTTCGTGGGACACTTACCGTTATCGGTCCCTATGGTCACTACGGTTCATGGGACGTGAACCTTCCACGCTACTTTTAGTATAGTTATGGAACATGTATATGCTATGACAACTACACTGTCCTGTAGACCCTGTACTGCCTATCCAAGTGGTACTCTCCATGAAACCTGTGTAGCCTTGACACCTCGATAAGAATATGACATCTTCGTCCGTACCCGTAAAGGTGATTACATTCTACGTATCCCTAATTGCTACCACCTTATATTTAGAAATGTTTGTGGTTTCTGCTGTTTACATAGTCGACTTTCCGTTTCTGACTTTGGATCATGGTGTCAGCTGTGTCTTTACTTGCAGTTTTCCTTGGATTTCCTGCTCCGGCCGAATCAGTCAGAGTCTTCAGGTTATCATTGTGATTATGATTCACTGACTTGTTATAAGGGCACAGCTAAAAAGTAGGGTCCGTTCACACACACACACACACACACACACTTTTTAGTGGCTGGCTGTATTGGTACTCCATATTGTGAGTGTCGGATTTCATTATGAGTATTTCTTTCACAGTCGTGCCACTCACGGAATGGTAGTGCTTCCTGATTCTTAATTTGTTTTTAGTTTGTTATTTGATTTGTCCTCACGAATATGAGCGCCGAAGAGCTTACTCTGTCGGCGAGCAAGCATCTCGTGTTACATGATTTATCGAACCTGAATCACATAACTATGAACTTCGACAATTCTTTGTCGAGTGAAACTGAAATGAAACTGATACAGACGGCGCTAAATTGATGTTTACTTTTGTTTTTGTTCATTACATTTCTAATGGCAATATCTTAAGGTTGAAGATTAAAAATCTTTTTTGTGGATTGCCGATCTGTCTCAGTCAGTGTATTCCAAACTTATATTTATTCACGTTTAGGCATTTCACTAACAAGATATACACCCAGAATGAGGATTAAAGTATTCCATAAATATTTTGTTTCCATGAAACGTATCTGTCATTCAGATTCTTGATAATTTAACTTTGTTCTTCTGGTTTGTTACGACCAGTCTAAAAAGCACTTGTCGTTGTGTATATTTCTTATAAAATTATGTAGTAAGCAAGTGGCTAGTACTATATGCAATCTACGTGCTCTCAATCAACCTGAATCTGAGTGTTATAAAGAATAAATATTTTTAGTCATAATTCCCAAAATAAGGTAAATGTTTTGATCTGTTCGCCTTTTAAAGAACAGAGAGGGTTATACACTTAACTCCAACAACTGGTCTACCGTTCTCCTCCTGGCGCTCTCTTCTGTTTTCAGGTAAACTACCAGTTTTGTCAACAGTGAGCTGAAAACATTTTCTGACAAATACAAAGAATTCGTCCTACAGAGTAACAAATTCCTATTCTGCTGCTCGATTCTTTTCACGCCTGATGGATCCCCATCCTTCTGTTTTATCTTTTTTTTATTATTATTATTACCATTCTTCATCTAAAGGCGGAGCAGTTATTAAGATTTCTTCCCCCAAAAGTATAGACAGTTTGCTCAGTGACATGCACTATCAAATGACGGTCGTAGGACATCAAAGCAGATGTGACCGACTGCTCACGTATCTCTCAAGTGACCAGTGCGTGTGAATGGAACTTCAACAGAATGTGACTATATTACGTGCAATAATGTCCGCTACTGGTTTCTGGTTAATGAAATCGGAAAATTAGTTAGTTATACATATTCTGACACTTGACTGTCCGTTCAGTCCCTTGCACAACACAATATTGCCCTATGTAGCCCACAATCCAAACGCTTAGGGCTTTAATGATGCAGGACCAATTACATTTAACATCATCGTATCAAATATTTACCAAGAATAGCACCTGCATTTAGCTGACTGTTAATTAATTACATGGGAATCGCTTAACACACACGTTTGCCGTTTCCAAAGGCTCAGTATTCACGGTACAGAAGCGATAAAATTTTTGTGTAGGAAATGGCTGCTGAATTCATCGCTCTTTCCCTATAAGTACTATTGACCTAAGTGGTATTGTTTTAAAGCGCCAATTGTGTGTTCGGCAGATATAATCTATCGATTAGTCTATCATTTTTAGGAAAGATTTTCACAGTCTACATGTCGTCCATAACAGCTGTTGCCAATTCTTTAGCTTGAGAGATCACAGTGATATTAAATAGCGAGTAATAAGTGTAATATGATCTTTGCATGTGGTCTGTAATTGTAAATACAGCTTAATTAACTGTGTGACTTATTTTTTTATATATAAAGTAACAGAGATTTAAAAGAAGTGGTCATTAAATATTTTGATCAAATTTTGTGTAAAAATAAAAGTTTAATTTTCCTACACAGAACGTTTAGCGTCGAACACACGCATTTAGCCCTGATAATTCGTTAACAAAATGACTGCCAGGTCTTAATTTGGTTGTGAGAAGTACCTGTTTCCTTGGCGTAAAGCTTTACTTTAGCCCATCTTGCGAATTCTTCATCACGTTTCATTGCAAGTAGCGAAATTTTGTAACTGGAGTGTGACTGCCCATCCTGTCATTTTACGGCTTCCCTTTCGTTCTACATGATACACTAATGTCATCAGTATTCCAAACTGGTTGCCTATTATGACTGATTTTCTGTTCGTAAGCTTTTTAGAGAAATGTGCTAACAAAGAAAGCGAATATAAGCGAATATTTGTCGATAATGGACTTAGTTATGGTGACAATACCAAGGAGAAAAGAAATCGTAAAATGTTGTCGGTCAGCATACTCACAGCGTACGTTTTCTCACAGTGATGCACAGTGGTGGCTCCACTCTATCAACAACTGTTAGAAAGTCAGAAATAGCTGTGACATGTCCATAAACTAAGCATTCGCTCTGCACGTTTCTTACACGTTGCGCATCTAACTTTGATACGAAAAAAGTTGTATTATCTACTCAACAACTACAAGGCGCAGACGTTGCATTATCTTAAGGTTTATTTCATTAATCAAAAGGCAAAATTCTAAATAGTCTCTCCTTTGAGTTCAATCACTTGTCAAAAGCCCGTACCCGTAGCTTCCTGTATTCGACTAAGAGGTAAGCCGCTTCGATTGTTGTTGGGGGATGAAATTTTCACCATCAGTGTTTGGCCGCCAAGAGGAGAAGAGGCGATGGCGTAAGGTTCCTGATCACCAGCCTTTACGTCAGTGCGGTGTATATCATTTTAGACTTGTCCACTCTGTGTCACCAAGTAAGATCATCTGACACTGTAGATCTTAACATCCCCCAATCGGATGGGGGCATGAAGTTCGGCGGCCATCTTCGTGCTGTTTCGGAAGTGTAGGCTACGTGCCGGCACCGAGTTTCAACCTCTCGAATTCCTCAGCATCACTGTGCAACAAAAGTACAGCACTGCGCTATAAACACATCGTTTACACTCACCAACCGTCTAAAAACGCAGCAAAATTCACATACTGGCAACAAATGGACCATTTTGTGTGGCAGAAAACCATCCTCTCCGGTAGACAGTTGAACCCACATCTTAAGATATCCCAACCAACAATACACTAGGATATTTATATTTGCTTGGAAAAATCGACGTCTTCAACTGACCGAAAAATATTTTGTTGTAATAATCTGAAGTACACTTCTTGAGTGTTCGCGGACATGGCGCTATACGAAGTTACGTAGTGCTGTATTTCTTCAGCGTTGTGTGTCGAGTATATGTGAAAGTTTTTGCATGACTGAAGAGTGCTTATACACTCAGCAAGACCATTAAGGCATCGCTTTTTCCAAACCACGTAGTTATGTCCCACAGCTACGCAGGAGTGGTGCAAAAGCGTGGCACCCGGCAACGTCGCCCTCGGGTTCGGCGACCAATCAGACAGCAAGGCATAGACACAGATGAAAGAAAAGCTGGAGCTCAGAAGTTCATCACCAACATTCACGATAACTATTCTCATCCCCGCAGCAGACGAGTCATACTGTGTGAAGATTGTCACACCCATTCTAGCCTGCATGTCATAACTTTGACGTCTATGTGATGGAGGTCAGAACCAGGAGACCTAGCTTTGAAATCACGCTGTTTCCATACGCCTGGCTGAGAGAAACTTTTGAGACACACCACCGCCCAATAATGACACGAAAAAGCCGCAAGAAGTGGTATAAAGGGCGACAATGAAACCACACCCTCTCAAGGGGCGTTCCTTCACACACATTTCGCTGTCGAAAACGACAGTTTGCAGTGCAATGTGTAAGATGACAACGTTCTTGACAACCATCGACACTGCTTACAGCCTCTAGTCGGTTCAAGGATACTGGGGACGAAGTATCTGCGCTAGCGGAATAGAAAAGCGGAAATGCAAGTCGGAAAACAATTTATTGGACTCACCAAAACGAAACAATAATACAATCTCGAAAAGAACAACTGACTTGATCCCAACTGTGGATCATCAGAAATAGAAAATAACGAACAGTAATTGAAAAGACCCGAATCTTCACTAGGCTAGATCCCAATAAAACAATTCTATAGTTTCAAGATGTTCGTCGACTATACAAACTTCATCTGCAAAAGATCGGCCAGCTAGGAAAGGTGTCTGGCTGTGGCTGCTGGGGTGGCAGTTCCGTATACTTCCAAGCGGTGCGTGGAACTGCCCTTTGCTGGCAGTGCACCGCCCTACAAAGCCCGTCTGGCGGATTTATCTGCTGGAACTATTTCCGATCGTGTGCCTATCGTAGTTCCCGGGCTAGCTGCGACCTCTGGTGAAGCTGTTACGCAGGCTCCGCGAATAGATAGCGGTCCCTGGCGGCCGTTGGTGGAGACCTAGCGTTGTGTTGTGTTGTTGTGTTGTCACAACCTGTAAATATTTGTGTTGTCAATACAGACGACGCAAGTTTTCCTGGTGAATATATGCCCTGTGAAGCAGGCATCCCGTGTTAGTCGGACGTGAGGTGTGATTCCGATGCAGTAGGTGCTACGATGTATGAAGTGAGCGACCACAGCAGTGGGCCTGCTGCCAGATTGGGCATTATGTGACGTCTTTGGAATGCGGCACGACCGCAGTTTTTGGTCTACTCCACTGCGTAGACCTCCTATGGACCTTCGAAAACTATTCGATGAAATGTGAACGTGTTCCGAGGCAGCAAAGGATGTATACATGAATACGCTTTTTCGGACCTTGCGTTTAGCGCCCACCTGTGGCGTGATCAAAGAGCGGAAGAGGGGAGGGGGTAGCAACTCATCTGTGCGAATAAATCGGCAAAGAACCACCCAATTCGGCAACGCCCTCAATGCCACCTGGCACCTTTGTTGAGCACCTAATTGTAGTCGCACTATGTCGCTAAACTAACACTTGCTGACAGCATGCTAAATATGCTTGTCACACTGGTGCACTATAATCAGTGAGTGGTGTCTCTATTCAGGTACATTTTTTAAAATGCTGAACAAATGTTCGTTGTTGCATTTTTCACCTCACTACAAACTGTCGTTTTTGACCGCGTAATGTGTGGAAATCAGCGCCCCAAAGGAAGGGGTGGTTGCATTGTCACCAATTACGCACCCCTACGGCTTTATCGTGTCGATATTGAGAGGTGCTGTGTGTGAAATTTTTCCCACGGCAACCCATAAGAAATCAGCATAATTTCAAAGCTGGGCTTCGTGGTTCTCACCTCTTTTGCAGCGACCTTTCCATCGTGTAACACGTCCACAGTGTCTTTGGGCAGAATTGTGAAAAACTTTTGTGCCAATGTGTATCATTAACCCAATTTGTTCCTCGCATGAATTTCTGTGCTTTGTGTTGACACGTTGCTGTTTCAATCGTCGCTGTGCCCGAGGGTGACGTCGCAGGGTGCCATGGTTTTGCGCTGTAACAGAGGAAGCGCGTGTACTCCTTGAGTCAAATATCAGACTCATGCTTCGCAGTGGAAGACAGTTGGCGGGTTTCGAAAAAGTTACCAGTTAAGTGTGTTGCGCAGCGTAAAACGTAGACTTGGATTTTTTTCACTGGGGATAGAGGGCGAGAGTGAGTTTCGGCACTAACACATAGCTTACGCCGCTCAAATAAAACTCTGGGGACAACCTACCATATTGTGCCGTCCGAAGAAAGAGTGTCAGCAGAAAGTGTCACATGCTCTGAATCCATGAGGTCCTGCGGGGTGTTTAAGCAACGCTATTTCGTACAGTCTGCATAATAAGTTTGCACTGCCACCTGATACCTTCATAGCATCCAGTTCCTGTTGATGAATGTTCGCTACTACAACACAGGCGGCCGGCCGAAGTGGCCGTCCGGTTCCAGGCGCTGCAGTCTGGAACCGCGAGACCGCTACGGTCGCAGGTTCGAATCCTGCCTCGGGCATGGATGTGTGTGATATCCTTAGGTTGGTTAGGTTTAACTAGTTCTAAGTTCTAGGGGACTAATGACCTCAGAAGTTGAGTCCCACAGTGCTCAGAGCCATTTGAACCATTTGAGCAACACAGGCAAGTAACGTCTTTCAGAGTGGACCACAATATGGATACCTATACAACTCCAAGTAGTTTCGTTTTATTTTAAACTGCCATACAAATGGAATATTTACTTACTTCGCATCTATCAACGATGGAATTATGGAAACGGCTCTCACTAAATGAAATACTGGAATGATACTTATACGTTCGACATGATTTGGATGACCAAACCATTTTATAAAGGGCACTGATTTAGAAACTAGAGAAGATATGGCAATAGACTTGATGAAGGAACATTCCTGTTTCTAAAAGCTTTAGCTACGTGAATTGTTACTGAACAGCTACCGAAGTGTAACCTTATGAACTGTTGGTTGTGTTGTGATTCACTCCATGTACGATCTGTCATGATGATACATGTGTGTCTGATTCGCCAGTTCAATAATTTCCCATCGCCCTTCTTGAAGTTTATTACTTTCGAGGTCCTGGTACCCAGAGCCACAAGACTGTGACGTGTGACCTCACACTTCCTGCAGTTTGGGACGGTGCTGCAAGAGACTTTCAATCTGTCCAATCTAATAAATAACGTAAATAGCTTCAGGGCATCTCTACCGCATTTTACGCACAATTTTTTTCGTGTACGTCTCTAATTATAAGGATGACTGAACAGTTACCTCTTACTTCGTCGCTCATAACGGATTACAATGCCGAGAGAGGTGGCGCAGTGGTTAGCACACTGGACTCACATACGGGAGGATGACGATTCAAACCCGCTTCCAGCCATCCTGATTTAGGTTTTCCTTGATTTCCCTACATCACTTCAGGCAAATGCTGGGATGATTTCTTTGGAAGGTCACGACCGATTTCCTTTCCCATCCTTCCCCAATGCAGTAGGACCAATGACCTCGCTGTTTGGTCTCCCCTTCCCCCCCCCCTCTCCCAAATCAACTCACCAACCAGATTGCAACATACATTTGTATACCCCTTTTACGTTGCAGAGCAGCACATGACCTCAAGGCAGTTTTCGTGGCTAAATTTAAGTTCTACCACCATTTATATTCTTGCCCTTCCTTGACGTTTTGGTTAGGAGAAAGGATGATGGATCATTGAGACATGCCGTTTACAGGAAACGCACTCACACCGACTTGTATTTACAGGCTAATACTTGTCACCATCCGGCTCCGGGTGAAGGGGTACTTCGTACCTTGGTTCATGTCATTTCCGACAATGAGACTCTGCTAGCTGAGCTGTCGCATATTGCAGCTACGTTTCGTCAAATTGGTTATAGTGAAAGACAGACTGAACGTCCGTTGCGATATCGACCAACTGTGCATCGGGTGATTGATGATAATACTGAGTCGACACCTAAATATACTGCCTTTTTTACCTTACGTAGAAAGCACTTCCCACGAGATCGGTCGTATTTTACGGAAATATGATGTGAAATGTGTTTTCCGATCTCCATCTAAAATTAAAGTGGTTTTGGGTTCCGTTGAGGATGATCTTGGTTTGCGTAAGGCGAGTGTATATTGCATTCCTTGTAGCTGTTACATGGCATATATTGGTGAAACTATCAGGACTGTGGGGGACCGATGTAATGAGCGTAAACGGCAAACACGATTACAGCAGCCAAGTAGGTTTGCTACTGCCGAACATTGCTTGGATACTGGTCACCCTATGTTATACAACAACACCGAGATATTGGCATGCACGTCCAGCTATTGCGACAGTGTTATTAAGGAGGCATTTGAGATTAAATTAGCGAGCAACCTTGTAAACAGGGATGAGGTTTTCGTTTAAAATCTGTTTGCAAATCTGCCCTCTCTCTTGTAAAAAAAAAAACGGAGGGACTGAGTCAATGTTACATCACCTCCTAGTTCGTAGTCTCACTATCGATATCTGACTTTGGTTGTCTTTGGTAGCACTAGTGTTCAGCGTGTTTTATCGTTCCTGCATTAGTCCGAGAACCGAGGTTTTAAATTTGCCTTTCACAGCGCCTGTGCGTTGGCAGTTTGCCCTGGAAATGGCTGGGTGTGCTCCCGCCGAAACATCGGCGGGCGCTATTAATACTAACTGGCTCAATTCTCGTAAGTTGTTTGAAAACTGTATACTCAAGGAGAAACTCAGGCGTGACAGCTATAGGACAGCGGAACTTATTTTGAAGGTCAAAAGACCACACACAATAGTACAAAAGTAGTTAATGGACAGTGTAAAGATATGGTAAAAATAGTTATGGTTCAAAGGTGCTGCTGGAATATCTAAAATTCATCTCGCTGCTGAGACAATCAGCCACAGAGTTAGCAATATGACCAGTCACATCGAAGTCATTTTGAAGGTAAAGAGATACTGACTGTCATGTACAACTTCTTACGTACATTACGTGTGTTGATGAGGACGTAATTACACGTAATTTCTTGTTCTGCAACGTACTACGTGTGAAGCTATATTCCATGTGACTAATGAATATTTGATCCGTAGTGTATTAAAGTGGAAATATTGCTTTAGTGGATACATACAGATGAGCTGGCCGGAGTGGCTGAACGGTTCTAGGCGGTACAGTCTAGAACAGCGGGAGCCGTGCGGTCGCAGGTTCGAATCCTGCCTCGGGCATGGATGTGTGTGATGTCCTTAGGTTAGTTAGGTTTAAGTAGTTCTAAGTTCTAGGGTACTGATGATCACAGATGGTAAGTCCCCTAGTGCTCAGAGCCATTTGAACCATTTGATACATACAGATGGGTCCCCTTCTATGACAAACTGAGTGAAAGGATTCGTGGATAAAATACGCAGGGTAATTCCCAAATCCTCTCAATACTGTGATTGACGAAGTAGTAAAAGCCGTGAATTTCATCTAATCTTGGCCCTCAAGTATCCGGCTTTCGTGTCAAGATATGGGATCACAGAACACAACACTGTTGTTACACACTGAAATATGATGGATCTCTTGAGTCGGGGTTTTTGCGTTCCTTACTATTGAAAGGGTGAGTACGAGGATTCATTTGTAGATAAGGAATGTGTGTCTAAGTTGATATATCTTTCAGATATTTTCACACACTTAAATCAACCTGAACCTTATGGCCCTTAATGATTATAGCAATGTGTTGATTGGCTTAATTAAACAACGTCTAGTAATTATGCAGCACAATTTCAAGAAATATTTTGGACGGTTACAAGAGGAAGCGGTAGATTTGAAGCGAGGCAGAACTCTGAAATCGTAGTGTTTCGAAGTGCCTTTGTATAAATTTTGTTATTCAATAAACAGTGAAAACATGGCTATGTCCGAGATGACAATGAATGTATTATTTCCATTTTTAACTACATATTTGTGTGATATATGCCTGTTGACGTTGACTGAAACTAAACCATGAAACAGAGAGAGAGCCAGATCAGTCGATGAATAAGTTAGATGTACTTTGTTACGATTTCGCCACCGTCTATGTGCAGTAAGCAGACCCAAGTATTACATTGAAAGTTTGTGTAAAGTTATTTACTTTACAATTATTTTTAGAGATATTTCTTATCTCCAGTTTAAAAGTTGTTAATATATGCATTAGTCTATTCCTGTTTGATAAGAATGAAAATGAAAATTAATTTCAGAATGATTTAATACTTCGTAACTATATGAAGATTCATAGGATTTTGAGGCGACAAACATTCTGCTGTGCTGTGTTGAGTCTAGGTTTCCCCGCAGGTAACGCAATAAAAGATTGGTGAACAGAGTCGTAGTCAATTATGTTAATAGTAAAATGTGTTGTGGCTTACGTCAGAGATTTTCAAATTGAATAAAATCTTGTATACCCGTTTTAGGTAATCCAGTTCTGCCGAGTAACAGCCGTTTGAGATAGTAATCACTTTTTACAACGAAGAGAGAGAAATGTGCGAAATACATTGCAGATATTTTTTCAGTGTCTAATGTAGATCTTCTAAACTTTTTAAGATATTTATTAATAGCAAGCTGAATGTTGAAAACTTTAGAACACAACTCAACAATTCTGAGTAATTTTTATTTGTCATGTGTGATAAATAAGCCTGATATTAATTGCATATGCTACACATTATTCATACGGGAATGAGTGCTTCACATTGCCCTCCTCCCTTCCCACTTTGCCATTGTAAACTTATTTCGAGTAATATCGTAACTTAACTACCTCCATTACCACAAGTTCATGTTTGACGGATTTGAGAATGCCTTCCTTCACTTCAATAAGTCATGTTCATAAGCGCTCAGGAGCCCTCTGCAAAGACATCTAGAAACAAGTGCTTCCTATGCTGCTGTCCAATTGTTCAGGTACTTTCTTGATATTTAGGTAAAACAATCGTCGGAATATCTAGTGCTGAAGAGAACTACGCGAAGGAAATAGTTCATGCACGTAGTTCTGCTTTAATATTTAGAGCCCTTAAATACACACAAACTCAACACGAAATGATGCAAATAAAGGATGCCGACAGACAAAACTCCATGCTGTAATTATCGTTAACTGTTCCCGTAAAGTGTTCTAATTTCTTCTGCTCTAACTTTTTCAGAAAAAGTTTTCCTTTGAATGTAATTAACTTGAAATGAATGCGGCTACAATTGTGCATCAACCTTCTAAACTTCAGCGCGAAGCGGTTAAATGGAAATTACTGCCCTACCGCACAAAGTGCTGCAACACAAACTACTCGTATTCATTCACTTTTTACAGAGTAACAATGAGAAGAGACCGGCCACTCTTAAGCAGACTGAAAATGGTGGTGGCGGGGGGGAGGGGGGGGGAGGAAGGAAGCTAATGTGGGGATGTGATTTTACAAAATTATATTCAGCCTGCAGTGTTATAGCTAGGTACACAAGCTGTTAACACCACCGGTGAATTGTATGATACACTTTTCAACATAAATAAAATGACTATATTACTGTTGGAGATCCATATTTTAGTGTTGTGAAATTATGGTTAACAATTCAGAAACTAGCAAAATCTGTTTTCATATGTTAACTTACAGTCTGGGTAGAAAAACACTAATGTTAGTTGCAAATAAATTCTTCACGGTTAATCGTTGTCTGAATGTCAATCTTCCTAGGGTAAACACAACAGCCTCGGCTCTTTTGGGACGGATCGAACGATGTACATTGCAGTTTTATTTCCAAGATGTCGCTTCATGAACGACCATCCCATTCTCTTTAACATTATCACAAACTCTGCCGTCATAGTTTTTATTTCATTGCATTCACAATCATTGCGTAACTTTTATCTTCACAGTATAATATCCTGACTAATTCCAAGCCTCATACATTTCTCCCCCCCCCCCCTCCCCATTTCTGGCCACTATGATTGATAAAATAGAAAGAATCTATTACTCCTCTCCACATAATTTGTAATTATTAGGCCTGTTATAATTATTTTTATTCTTATCTTTTTAATATTGGAATTCTAGCACAGCTTTACCTGCAATAAAAACCGCATATGGGAGGAAATAGTAATACAACGTTGGTGGATGTGTTGTCCGAACAATGGTGCTAGTGATTGTTCTTGTGCCTAGTACTGGACGTGCTTAGGACTGTCCTAACTATAAATCACTACCAGCTCATAGAAATATTTACGTGAAATATGAATGGGGAATGCAGCAACTCGTCCTCGTATTCCATGGTTAAAGAAGTAGCGCGTGAAGGGTATTTTTTATTATAGATCGAATTTGTGATGTGTTGCATTTTCAGTCACGTTATTGGAGAGAGGAAATAGGATATATTAGCGGATGGACTGATGTGTACAAAGACAAGTACAGTCTTAAAAGTTTAGAGAATGAATCAACAGCATTCCTGTATACCTGAGGTTTTATTTCAAAATGAATAATTTAACGTACTCCACTGGGAATAATGCATATCAAGACATTGTTACACGAGCTGGAGAAGCAGATAAGGAAGCTGTAGGAGTATTGAACGACAGTTCAGGAACTGAAGATAGATGTGAACGGTGTAATGAAAACATGGCGGAATTGGAACCGGAAAAGGGAGCATACAATAAATATACACTGAGGTGACAAAAGTAATAGGTTTTGCGATACGCATATATAAAGATGGTGGTATATCGCATGCACATGGTATAAAAGGACAGAGCTGTCATTAGTGTTCAGGTAATTCATCTGAAAAGGTTTCCGACGTGATTATAACCGCACGATGGGAATTAACAGACACCGAAAGTAGACTGATAATACCAGCTGGATGCAAGGGACAGTCCATTTCGGAAATCGTTAGGGAAATAAATATTCCGAGACCCAAGTGTCCACAGCGTGCCGATAACGACAAATTTCAAGCATTACCTCTCACCATGGATAAGACCTAGAGGAGCGGCCTTTACGTAGAGTGGTCAGTGCTAACAGAGAAGATACATTGCGTCAAATAACCACAGAAATCATGAATGTGGAACTTACGGCGAACGTGTCTGTTACGACAGCGCGGCGAAATGTGGCGTTAACGGTCTATGAAAGCAGACAACAGACGCAAGTGCCATTGCTGACAGCACGACATCTCATCTAGCGCCTGTCGTGGGCTCACAAGCGTATCAGTTGGATCCTAGACGACTGCAAAACTGTGGTCGTCTCACATGTATCCCGGCTTTAGTTGGTAAAAGTTACTTGTAAGGTTCGAGTGTGGCGCAGACCTCACGAAGCCATGGACTGAAGTTGTCAACAAACATTGTGTAAGCTGGTGGATCCACAGTAGATAATGCTGTGTTTACATGGAATAGTCTTACTAAATCGATCATTTGCTGCGAAAGGTTGTGTCTACTTGAAAACCATTTATGTTCCCAAACAACGATGAAATTTTTATTGATGGCAATGTTCCATATCAGAATGTTCTGGACAATTCGAGAGAATTATTTGCCAACCCAGATCTCCTGACATTAATCCCATCGAACATTTACGGGTCACAATCGAGAGGTCAGTTCGTGTAAAATATCTTGCACCGGTAACACTTTCGCTATTATGGGCGGCTATAGAGGCAGTATGACTCAATATTTTAACAGGAGTGTTCCATCGTCTTGCTGAATTTATGACACTTTGAGCGGTTGCATTACGCCGGGAAGAATGAGGTACAAAACTATATTAGTAGGTATCTCACAACTTTTGCCACCTTAGTGTAAGGTTGATGTCCAAAGGCAATGCAAATAGGAATGAATACGTGAAATAAATACAACCCGTGAACAAAGGAGTCAGGGATGCATAGATAACATTGACAATTGTAATGATGTTCGTCAAAGCCATGAAGTATGAAAATATCTGAAATTTCTTTTATTTCAAAGGACAGAAATATGCCAATTGCCTTAATTTCACTGGAAGAAAGGAGAAAGTGTTGTTACATTCTGTTTATTGAAAACCGTCCTGAATTCTTTAGAGAAAATGACGATGAGTTGTTTATCTTGGATGCATGTTACTAAGAGGACGAAACAAATCGAAAAGGTGCTTATGACTGTGAAGAATGGATGAGATTCAGCTCCAAACGATCTGCTCGTCTAACTGTTGAAAAGTGGACCAGATAAACTTCTGGAAGAAGTGTTTTCATCTGCTTTATAAGGGGGACACTTACCAGGGGAATGGAAAATTCGTACATATACAACAAACAAAAAAAATGGCGACAGGAAGAAATGCTCAAATTGTAGAGGACTGAGTGTAGCAAAGTCCGTCTCACGATTAGATGAGGGAATTATAAAGGAGAGAATCGAATTACAGTTTCTGAACGAAATATAACAGGACGGGTTCCGTGCTGGAAAACAGCTGTTGAAAAATGACAAGTTTAAAATCTGGAGACCCGCATGGATTTCATTGATCTTATGAAAGCCTGTGGTAGCAAATCTCTCTGTAACTAGTGTCCTCTGCTGTTAAATAATGGGATGAGTCGTTTACACAGGGTGTTCCAAAATTCCAGTAACAAATTTGTAGGACTTGTAGATGGGAGTGACTAATTAATATTTAGAACAGGAAACCCTGTCCTGATACTTACCATTTCCGTTCCACAACGGTTTCAATTCAGACGTCCACGTCGGCTGAGGGAAAGAGAAAGTCACAGCGTTGGTTGTCCTGCTATGTAATAGGGTAGATGGTCATCTGATGCCACTTAACATCGGCCTTGTTGCTGGGCAGTCACCTTAGCTAACTGGTCCTGCAAACTTGATTTTCCTGAGAAACGTTTTGGAGCCGTTCTTAGAAGCTGTGCTACAGCATGTCCGTTAGGAAATGTGGTTTCAGCATTATAGTGCACCACCTCAGTTCTCACGTGATGTTCGAAGACAGCCGAACACTCGATATGCTGAAAGGTGGATAAGCCAAGATGGTCTAGTCACTTGGCCACCGCGATCGCGGGATTTAACTTCTATGGACGACTACTACTTGTTGGGTCGTACACAAAGTTCAATATACGACATCCCTGTGGAGACAGAGGAAGATCTTCTGGCACGAGTTCCGACCGACGCATTAGTTACTAAAGAGACACTAGGTGGCACGGAGAGTGTGTATCAGAACGTGCTTTGTAGACACAATGTCTAAACAACGTTGGTGGTCGCTACATCGAACCGCTGTTGTAATGAATCAGTACTGTTCTGTTTGTACAGTAGGCTGTGCCCCGTTTTGTTTTGGAATAATTTAAGCAGGTAATGTTTGTTGTGTTCTGCCTACTTACCGAATACGGTGTTCCTAGGAAACCTGCATTCTCGGATCCCTAGGCAGCACTTCAAAGAAATCGTGTTAATGAAACTTATTACAAAAAGAAATGATAACAATACTTAACTTCGTGAAGTGCAGACGTGTTGGGAGCAACGGGCGACAGACAAACATAAGCAAGCTCTTCAGTATATACTATAACTAATACAACTGAAATTATACAGTTCCTAAGTCGCTGCTAAAGAGCTTGTAGAACGGCTAGTCTTCAGCGGGGCCGCTGCCAGGCGTCGCAGCGCTTATATCATCTTGGTATAGATGCCGCTGATGTTTCGTTGTCGTTCTAGTGCGGGGTCGATCAGCGTACTACTGGCTGACGTGGTCTCACAGACCTGTCTGCTGTACCGTTCTTAACCGGCGTGCCGGCGCTTGAAGTTAAGCCGGAACAGTATTAATACAAAGAAATATGCTTAAGGGTCACAAGGACGTTTCGTTATGTTTCTTTTCTAATTGTTAGCTAATAATTGTACAGCGTCACGTCTACTTCAATTCGTATCCATAAATGGCCGAGTTAAATATCTGAACTGAAACTGCCGTAGACTGGACATGGTACGTTCCGGACATCGGTTCTTATTGACAGTATTATGTGCATACTTCCGTCCACAAGTCCTAGAAGTTTGTAATGGCAATTTCCGAACATACTTGTAATCAAACCGTTCCGACATTGTGTAGTGACACAGCTTTTGGGAATAAAGGAGGCAGAAAAATATATGAAGTAATACCAGTTACCAAAGGGTTATAACGAGGATGGCCAATATCACGTACATTAGAATGAGATTTTCACTCTGCAGCGGAGTGTGCGCTGATATGAAACTTCCTGGCAGATTAAAACTGTGTGCCGGACCGAGACTCGAACTCGGGACCTTTGCCTTTCGCGGGCAATTGCTCTACCAACTGAGCTACCCAAGCACGATTCACGCCCCGTCCTCACAGCTTTCCTTCTGCCAGTAGAGCAATTGCCCGCGAAAGGCAAAGGTCCCGAATTAGAGTCTAGGTCCGGCACACAGATTTAATCTGCCAGGAAGTTTCACGTCACCTACGTTATTTAAAACGTACTCGAGTTCTGCCTTAAGTTTATGGTAATGTTCGTGTTGTAGTATTTGCGTCTAAAAACTATGACAAGCTATTCACTTTGCATTTTGTTGAGATAGTCATTTTTCCAGAGGTGCACAGAGAGAGTCAGAAATGAGGTTCAACCATTAATTTGGAGAAAACGGAGGATTTTGTCACTGAATGAATGAGTTAAGGCTTGGACTCTCTTGAATAACTGGGAGTCATTAACACAGTTGGGTCCCGTAAAAGCAGAATTAAGAAACGCATTGGCCTGCGTAGGCAAGGAAGCAAACAATTGGGTGTGTATGCGTGTGTGTGTGTGTGTGTGTGTGTGTGTGTGTGTGTGTGTGTGAATTCTTAACGGATCAAACTGCTTAGCTCATAGGTCCTTAGAATTACACACTACTTAAATTGACTTATGCTAAGAATAACACACACACACCCATGCCCGAGGGAGGAGTCGAACGTCCGACGTTAGGAACCGCGCAGTCCGTCACATGACGCCTCAAACCGCGTGGCGCAAACAATTAAATAGAGTTTTATAGACGATACTGAATAGATTATAAACGAAGGATATTTAAAACTACTGTACAAAGTATAGCAACTTATGGCGCAAGAACATGGGAAATAGCTATCCACCGGTCATGACACGGTGGTTGGTCGGTAGCGTTGCGCCCTCCGAGGTCTGTTGTGCAAGACTTTAGTTTAATATCGTATGTTAATGGATATGGGATTTTGAATGTGTTGCTGTGGGATGACATTACGGGACAGAATTAGAAACGAATATACGTAAGAGAATTAACCTCGTTACCGCTGTAATGGATGCAATCGAAGCACAACAATTGAGGAAGTATGGGCATATATGCAGTTTGAGTGAGGATACACGACCTAAGACGATGGAATGGCTTTCACCTAACAGAAGACGGCTTCCGAAACCAACATGGGAAGAGGGCGTCAGAAGACTACGCCAGAGAGGAATCTGCAGGAGGAGGGCTGAAATCTTGTAAGTTCTGGGAAGCTACGATGCGAGGAAGAAATTTAATGTAGTATTAAATCGTAAATGTATACATGGTCTCTCTCCTTAACGTCGTCGACACGTTTTCTCTAATATTTAGGCAAATATTTGCAATATCTTGTCTACAGTGGAGTTCAGCCAAATAAACACTGCTCATCATATGTTTATGTGACGCACAGTGTCAGCGGAAATAGTCGATTTGCTTTCCGTAGTAACTAAAATTATCTTTAAAGAGAAATTTCACGCGCTCATTCGACAGCACGATCTCAGGTTACTGTAGTGCGGAATACGTTTTGTCGAAGTGTGTTAATGGGGATAGTAAAAGAGAAAGAATAGCTAGAAATCAGCGCGATCCATGGCAACACACGAGTCGCTGCTGGAGTGCTGCTTACTCTTCATTCTTTACTGTACCCGTTAATACACATCGATGAGAAGAATAACCCTCTACACCTAACCTGAGATCGCTCTATAGACTGGGCAAGAAAAATTCATTTTTTTATTATTTTGTTTTTAATGAGAAACAAACTGAACCTTTCAGTTGACAGCAGGTTTGCATGAAGGATGTGATGATCAGTACCAAAAATGGTTCTAATGGCTATGAGCACTATGGGACTTAACATCGGAGGTCGTCAGTCCCCTACAACTTAGAACTACTTAAACTTAACCAACCTAAGGACATCACACACATCCATGCCCGAGGAAGGATTCGAACCTGTGACCGCAGCGGTCGCGCAGTTCCAGACTGAAGCGCCTAGAACCACTTGGGAACAGCGGCTGGCGATGATCAGTACCAATTTGGGCTGCCATCAGCTACACGTTCTACGCAATGCTAGAACAAAATTCTAAATATCTTTCGGGAAGCTTAAGAAAATGTGCCCTGACTACTCCTAGGACGGGGACCCTGTATATAAGAAAATCGTAGCGTTTGCGGTATATGTAGAACGATGTGATCCAGCAATACGAACGTTACCTTCACGGAATGTAACATTCTGTGGGAAGAGGAACAAGGCTTCTGGTCAGGTGACTACAGGGTTATAAACGCAAAATCAAATAGGGATTATGCGGGAGTAGGGTCAATAATGAATAGGAATATAGGAATCGGGTAAGCTACTACAAACAGCATAGTGAACGCATTTTTGTGGCCAAGATAGATACGAAGCCCAAGCCTACCACAGTAGTACAAGTTTATATGCCAACTAGCTCCGCAGGTGACGAACAGATTGATGAAATATATGATGAGATACAAGAAATTATTCAGATAGTGAAGGGAGACGAATATTTAATTTTTATGGGTGACTGGAACTCGATAGTAAGAAAAGGAAGAGAAGGAAACGTAGTAGGTGAATATGGAAGGGGATTAAGGAAAGGAAGAGGAAGCCACCTGGTAGAACTTTGTACAGAACATAACTTGGTTCAAGAGTCATGAAAGAGGATAGTATACATGGAAGAAGCCTCGAGATATTGGAAGGTCTCAGATTATATAATGGTTAGACAGAGATTCAGTAACCAGGTTTTAAATTGTAAGACATTTCCAGGGGCAGATGTGGACTATGACCACAATCTATTGGATATGAACTGTCAATTAAAACTGGAGAAACTGCAAAAAGGTGGGAAATTAAGGAGATAGGATCTGGATAAACTGAGAGAACCAGAGGTTATAGAGAGTTTCAGGGAGAGCATTAGGGAACGATTGACAAGAGTGGGGGAAAGAAATACAGTAGAAGAAGAATGCGTAGCTTTGAGAGATGAAATAGTGAAGGTAGCAGAGGATCAATTATGTAATAAGACGAGAGGTAATAGACATCCTTGGGTAACAGAAGAGATACTGAATTAAATTCATTAAAGGAGAAAATATAAAAATGCAGTAAATGAAGCAGGCTAAAAGGAATACAAACGTCTCAAAAATAACATCGACAGGAAGTGCAAAATGGCAAAGCAGGGATTGCTAGAGGACAAATTTAAGGAAGTAGAGGCTTATCTCACGACGGGTAAGATAGATAGTGCCTACAGGAAAATTATAGACACCTTTGGAGAAAAGAGAACCACTTTCATGAATATCTAGAGCTCACATGGAAACCCAGTACTAAACAAAGAAGGGAAAGCAGAAAGGTGGAAGGAGTGTATACAGGATCAATAAAGGGGCGATGTTCTGGAGCACAATATTATAGAAATGGAAGAGACTGTACATGAAGATGAAGTAGAAGATATGATACTGCGTGAAGAGTTTGACAGAGCGCTGAAAGACCTAAGTCGAAACAAGGCCTCGGGGGTAGACAACATTCCATTAGAACTACTGACAGCCTTGGGAGAGCAAGGCCTCACAAAACTCTACCATCTACTGAGCAAGATGTATGAGACAGGCGAAATACCCTCAGACTTCAAGAACGAGTTCTTTGCAGACGAATGGAAAAACTGGTAGAAGCCGATCTCGGAGAAGATCAGTTTGGATTCCGTAGAAATGTTGGAACACGTGAGGCAATACTGACCCCACGACTTATCTTAGAAAATACATTAAGGAAAGGCAAACCTACGTTTCTAGCATTTTTCGACTTAGAGAAAGTTTTTGACAACGTTGATTGGAACACTCTCTTTCAAATTCTGAAGGTAGCAGGGATAAAATACAGGGAGCGAAAGGCTATTAACAATTTGTACAGAAACCAGATGGCACTTATAAGAGTCGAGGGGGCATGAAAGGGAAGGCAGTGAGACAGGGTTGTAGCCTATCCCCGATGTTAATCAATCTGTATATTGAGCAAGCAGTAAAGGAAACAAAAGAAAACTTCGGAGTAGGAATTAAAATCCATGGAGAAGAAATAAAAACTTTGAGGTTCGCCAATGACATTGTAATTCTGTCAGAGACAGCAAATGACCTGGAAGAGCAGCTGAACGGAATGGACAGCGTCTTGAAAGGAGATATGAAATGAACATCAACAAAAGTAAAACGAGAATAATGGAATGTAGTCGAATTAAATCTGGTGATGCTGCGGGAATTAGATTAGGAAATGAGACGCTTAAAGTAGTAAAGGGTTTTTGCTATTTGGGGAGGAAAATAACTGGTGATGGTCGAAGTAGAGTGGATATAAAATGTAGGTGGTGGTGGTGGTTAGTGTTTAACGTCCCGTCGACAACGAGGTCATTAGAGACGGAGCGCAAGATCGGGTTAGGGAAGGATTGGGAAGGAAATCGGCCGTGACCTTTCAAAGGAACCATCTCGGCATTCGCCTGAAACGATTTAGGGAAATCACGGAAAACCTAAATCAGGATGGCCGGAGACGGGATTGAACCGTCGTCCTCCCGAATGCGAGTCCAGTGTGCTAACCACTGCGCCACCTTGCTCGGTTATTAAATGTAGACTGGCAATGGCAAGGAAAGCGTTTCTGAAGAAGAGAAATTTGTTAACATCGAGTATAGATTTAAGTGTCAGGAATTAGTTTCTGAAAGTATTTGTATGGAGTGTAGCTTTGTATGGAAGTGAGACGTGGACGATTAGTAGTTTAGACAATAAGAGAATATAAGCTTTCGAAATGTGGTGCTACAGAAGAATGCTGATGATAAGATGGGTAGATCACATAACTAATGAGGAGGTATTGTACAGAATTGGAGAGAAGAGAAATTTGTGGCACAACTTGACTAGAAGAAGGGATCGGTTGGTAGGGCATATTCTGAGACATCAAGGGATCACCAATTTAGTATTGGAGGGAAGTGTGGAGGGGAAAAATCGTAGAGGGGGATCAAGAGATAAATACACTGAACAGATTCAGAAGGATGTAGGTTGCAGTAGTCACTGGAAGATGAAGAAGCTTGTACAAAAAATGGCTCTGAGCACTATGGGACTTAACAGCTGTGGTCATCAGTCCCCTAGAACTTAGAACTACTTAAACCTAACTAACCTACGGACATCACACACATCCATGCCCGAGGCAGGATTCGAACCTGCGACCGTAGCAGTCGCCCGGTTCCGGACTGCGAGCCTAGATCCGCGAGACCACCGCGGCCGGCAAGCTTTTACAGGATAGTGTAGCATGGAGAGCTGCATCAATCCAGTCTCTGGACTGAAGACCACCCCAACAACAACTACTGCATTGATAAAGTTCTGTTAGTAGTGGAAATCAAGATTTGCATTAATAAAGCCTGAAAGGAACTGACGACTGATTGCCGTTCTCCTAGCTCCTAGTACAACGCTCTTTGCGAACAGTTATCGTCATAAGCGAGGGTACAACATGGTAGCGTGATAGGACTACTTTACACACAGCCTTGCTAATAAGTGAAGCATCCACAAGACATGGTCGGATGCCAAATTGACCTCGTAGGTGTTCCCATCATCTGAGTGTGTCTAAATAAATTAGAACTGTAACTCTGAGTGATACGTTCTACAGCCACGAGATACCAAAACAGTTTTGTTTACCTTAAGTGCTGTTACAGGCATTGTAGGGTATATAGTGACGTGGAAAGTGTCAGATGTCAAGAGATCACTGTTTAGCACATAGAGGTGCAGCGTAGTCGTGTGAGACAATGTTATCAGCACCCGACGGAGTTTCAAAGGGGCCGGCTGGTGGAATCTTTGAATATGCACAATTTTGAGTCATTCTGTGTCTTCCCGCGCCATTGGTCGGAAAATGAGTTTTAGCGTCCCATACGTAGGGTCCTGTTAATACGGACACAGAAATGGCCGCAATTATTTCGTCGCATTGTGTTACAGATCAATCGAGGATCTGGAATATACCGGTTGACCATCGTCGGCGAATGAGACGGCGACCTGTGGAGAAGTACCATTTAACATATATTTTTGAGAGGCATACCTATGTTTCTTGGATTGATATACCGTTCTTCAAATGATTTCGAGGGGTACAGCAGCGTTACTTCTGGCGTCGTGGTGTGGGGACCCATCGGGTATGAACTTTAGGTCGCGGCTCTCAGTGATGGACGGAACTCTTGACAGCAGAAGGTTACGTCAAGAACATCCTGCTTTCTCATATATAACCACTAATGTCATTTTTCCACAGTTCAATGCTCGTGCACACATGGCACATGCCCCTATAAACTGTCCACGTGAGACTGAAGTTCATGTGGTAACAAATTTCCTAGATACGTTTCCGACAGAACCTACATGGAGGAATGTTGGACTCCAACTTCGTCACTGCGCCAATAACCAGACCAGTTACAACAGTTGTGGGCCATCTTGCCTCAAGAGATGATTGAACCGGCTTATGACACCCTTCCCAAATGAATCAATGCACTCATGCAGGACAGAGCCAATGCAATGTCGTACTAACAAATGATTTCATACTGCCGAGTCCTTTCTTAATTTTACTCGAGTTTATTGTCAGAGAAGTAATATCACATTCCCTCTCAACTTGTGGGGTTTCATTTCATTTCTTCCTCCCCATCTGGGCACTTCACATTTTATGTGCTACCACTCGGGCTCCTTTCAATTAGCAAAGTTACGCCCTCTATCTCGTATCTTCATTCAAGTAAAGAGAAGACGCGGTCACGAACATTCAGCGCTCGTTCCGTAAAAGTAATTTATGGACTCCTGGAAAGCGCAGACACTGAGGCCGGGTGGAACGGTCAGCCTTTGCGTGCAGAGAAGCTATTAGACGGTCCGGAGCTCCGTACAATGCTCGCGGGCGCCTATTACCTCCATCAAAGCAAGCCGTAATCTGCTGGCGGTAGATAAGTCTCCGCAACAGCTATATCCGACACCGCCCGGGGTCACGCTTTCGAGCACGTCATTTACTCAAAACGATTGTACGTTGCGCAGTCGGACTGTGTTTCAAGTTCGCTGTTTTATATTTAGTAATCTCAGACATCATGTGCATCTAGTTCAACGCATCAACTGCGTCTTAAGTGTAACTGAGTGCAGCGGTAGTAGCTAGTCGTGCCTATATTTCTGTATACATGCAGTATACACGGAGGTGACAGAAGTAAACTGTTAGCGATATGCTAGTATAAAGATGGCGGTAGTATCGCGTACACAAGGTAAAACTGGCATTGCATTGGCGGAGCTGTAATTTCTATTTCGGTGATTCATGGGTTTCCGACGTGATTATGGCCACACGACGGAAGTTCACGGACTCAGAACGTGGAATGGTACTAGCAGCTAGATGATGTGACGTCCCATTTCGGAAATCGCTAGGTAATTGAATATTCTGAGATCCACAGTTTCCAGAGTATGGCGAGAATATCAGATTTCCGACATTATCCCTCACCACGGAAAGGAGCAGTGGCCGTCGGCCTTCACATAATGTCCAAGAGCAGTGACGTTTGCGTAAAGTTGTCACTGCTAACAGACCAGCAACACTGCGTGAAGTAACCGCAGGAATAAATGTGGGATGAAATACGAACATATCTGTTAGGACAGCGAGGCGAAATTGGGAGTTAATGGTTTATAGCAGCAGACGACCAACGCGAGTGTCTTTGGTAACAGCACAACATCGGTTGCAGCACGTCTCCTGGGCTTGTGACAATATCGATTGTACCCTAGACGACTGGAAAACTGTGTCCTGGTCAGATGAGTCACGGTTTCATATGGTTAGAGCTGATGGTAGGGTTCGAGTGTAGTGAAGATCTCACGAAGCCATGCGCACGTCAACAAGGCACCGTGTAATCTGATGGTGGCTCCATAACGAGGTTGGCTGCGTTTATATGGAATGGATTGGGTCTTGGTTATATTCGGCTACTTGGAGACCATTTTCAACCATTCAAGGTACTACATGCTCTCAAACAACGTTGGAATTTTTAGGATGACAATGCAGCATGGCAGTGGACCACAATTGGTCGTCATTGGTTTGAGGAACATTCCGGAAAATTCGATTGAATGATATGGGCTCCTAGATCGCCCGGTATGAAACCAGTCGCAAATTTGTGGGGCATAATCGAGAGGTCAATTCGTGCACAAAATCGTGCACCGACAACACTACCACAAATATGGACGGCCATAGAGGCTGTATAGTTAATTATTTCTGCAGAGAACTACCGAAGACTTGTTGAGTCCATGTCACTTCGAGTTCCTGCACTATCTTCAGCCAAAGGAGGTCCCAGAGGATATGAGGAGGTACCACATAACTTTTGTCACCTCGGTATATGAGGCAGATATATTTCGGTAAAGAAGTGCTGTGCCTTCGATTCGTTAGGTCATATCCACGTATTCTCTAGAATACAACAATGGCCACAATATCTTTTCCGAGCAGCAGGTTCAATGAATCTGTATTACCTGCAATGAATTTACAAAGAATATTCTGCACTTTTGATGGATTTTAGAATTCACATCAATGTAGATTTTACCTTAACTTGCAAAAATACTGAAATGTATTAACGAAGGAAACTATCCATTTCATCCCTCTTAGATTTGGTGGTAAGATGGCCCGTCAAAAACACAGATGAAGCATTAAAAGAAGAAAGTGTAGCTAAATACGAAAAGAAAAGCAAAATAGATACAGGGGCCGGGCCAAGCTTAATAAGTGCCACACTGAGTGACTAGAATGATCCACGGCGTCTTGGTAAGTGGTCGTGGTGTTGGACTGCAAAGCTGACGAGCTGTGTGCAAAACTCCTTTGTGCCATTTATTTTCATTTTCTCCCCAACATTATGAACTTCACTTCCGCTCATTGATATGTTTGTTCTCTTTATGTAGTCTGGGCAATTGTCATACTATACGTTGATTATTGAATATGAGTCATGAGGTAAGCATACACTACCGTAGCAAGTAAGTGTGATGAAGACATCTCACAGAAATAAAATCAACAAATAAACGGGTGTGAACTATGATAAAACAAAGTAATTCAAGAGTTAAAACTTGCAAAACGGAACGCAACTTCAAGAACATAAAAAACTTACAATTTGACAGAGAAAAGAGAATCTATGTGACTGTGAAACTGTTGTGTTTATTACTTGCGGATTATGTGACAAACTATTACGTTTTCATCTTTTCCTTGGTAGTGGTCACATTCACAGTAATCGGGCAAGGAGTCACATCTCACTCACTCACTCACCAGACGAACAAATTAGTTGCGTCGATAAGAGAATGGTATCATATGACATAGGTACTACCACTAATGCTGTGTATGACACACTAGTCATTTACCGGTGGAGGATTCTGTTGACTCGTCACCTTCTTCTGAAAAATTTGCAGTTTCCCTTCGAAAACTATTTCCTTTCGGCTACTAATAGAGTACTTGTGCAGAATCAACTGTCATTGTGGGTGTCGTCCTTAGACCTCGCTATTGCAAACGAACGTTACACAACGACACAGACACAAATTTGAATACAGCGAATAATGAAAAAAAAATAAAAATGTAATTAGCACGAGGGAGCCTTGAACACAGTTCGCCCGCTTTGCAGTCTACCACCGTGAACACTTAACCATGACGCCATGGCTGTTCCATACTGTTATATGTTGCACTTATTATACACGAACCGTTCACTGTTTCTATTCTGCTTCTCTTTTATAGTTCAGTACACCTTCTTCCTATTTTCATACTTGATCTATGTCAAGTTTTAAATCTAAGGCGCTGTGATGGGGAGTTTCCTCATTAAAGCAGTCAATGGAGAGAGGACAACAGTTCATCAATTATTCTCTGTTTTAAAAGAAGAAAGTCAGAGAACCGAAGGGGGGAAAAGTAATGTCTTCCAGAAGGCTCCACCCATTTATCGTTTAAAAATGGATGGTGCAGCAGAAGAGAACATATACTATACTGATGTACATGTCAAGACAAACTGGTTACGCTTGAATACAACTCTTTTAGTTGCAGTGGCATAGTGTCTTCAAAAGAAATCATGCACAGGATTTGCATAAAAAGTTCTCGGTTTACTTGCCACGTCAAATTTGGATAACATCCCAAGCTTTCGATGACTACCTCCGTCATCTTCGTCAGGGGTAAAACTGACTGTCGTGGACTTCTTTTTTTTTTCGTTGTGATTTTAATACCCGTAGAACAGGTAGGCTGGCAGCAGCACAATACGCCGCTCTTCAGTCAAAGATAGTACAATGATAAAACAGAGAAGACACATGAGTTGGAACAAAACGGAAGGGGAAAAAACAGTAGACACATGAACATAAAAAACATGAAGCCGTTCACACTCGATGACAATCCACTCTACTAACTGTTGACATGAAGCACAAACACTGAAGATGTCGATGGCACTGGTGAACGGTGGAGTGTGACGGTGAACACTGAACACCGAACACAAGACACTGATGGCGATGATCTCCGGCGCGCGAATGTCCACTTAGCGTGTGCGAGTCCGGGGACCTGCCAAGAGGGGAACAAGGGTGAGGTGGGGGAGAGGGGAGAACAAGGATGCCAATGGCTGAGGAGATGGGGGGAGGAGGAGAGGGACAGGGGAAGCCCAGGGGAGGAGTGGGAAGATATTGAGGAGGGGGGAAGAGGGTGAGAAGGGAGGGGGGCTGCCCAAAGGAACAAACACAGGAAGAGGGATGGAGGATCAAGGTTAGTAGGACAGGTCGATGGAGGGGAGGAGGGCATCATCAGGGAGAGGGAGCTGGCGGAAGCCACCTTGGGAGAGGGTAAGGAGGGTGGAGAGATGGAGACTGGGTGGGACGTGGGAATACAGGCGTGGCAGCGGGTGGGAGCGGGATAGGATGGGCGAGACAAGCGGGTGAGGAGGATCGAGTTTGCAGGAGGTGTACAGGATCCGTATCCTTTCAAGGAAAAGGAGGAGGTGGGGGAACGGAATGAGATCATACAGGATCCGCGTGGGGGAGGGGAGATGGATGTGATAGGCGAAGCGGAGAGCATGGCATTCAAGGATTTGAAGGGATTTATAAAAGGTAGGGGGGGGAGGCGGAGATCCAGGCGAGATGGGCGTAACAAAGGATAGGGCGGATGAGGGTTTTATAGGTGTGGAGTATGGTGGAGGGGTCTAGACCCCACGTACGGCCGGAAAGGAGCTTGAGAAGACAGAGTCGGGAGCGTGCCTTGGCTTGGATTGTCCCGAGACGGGGGGTCCAGGAGAGTCGACAGGCGAGGGTGACGCCAAGGTACTTAAGGGTGGGGGTGAGTGCGATAGGACGGCCATAGATGGTGAGATAGAAATCAAGGAGGAGGAAGGAAGGGGTGGTTTTGCCTACAATGATCGCCTGGGTTTTGGAGGGATTGACCTTGAGCAACCACTGGTTGCAGACAAGGTCTGCTGGAGAAAGGAGGCAGCATGGGTTACATCTTCAGGGTGGTGGTAGGTGAAGGGGTGGCTATCGACCTGGGTGGAGGGGGTATCCCGGTAGGCATTCCAGTTGGCATAGGAATAGTCATGGACATACTTTGGGGGAGGGTCATTATGAGGGTCGGGGCAGGGGCGAAGTCCATCTGAAATGATAAGGAGGACAAGGAGATGGTCGCTACCAATAGGCTCCATGACATCCACCGTTATGCGGCCAAGGACGTTAGGGGAAGAAAGGATAACATCGGGAGTGGAGTTGGATTCGGGATGGGTGTGCTGGGGGATGGGGATGAGGTCGCCTTGAAAGGAGGAGAGGTACCGATGCCACCGCCGTAACTGGGCGGCGGAACAACTATGGATGTTGAGGTCGGCGGCGATCTCGTAGGAGAAGGTACGGTCAATGTGGGAGAGGAAGTCGAAGGGAATAGGGGCGTGAGGGCGGACATAGATGGCGGCGCAGGTGATGGTAAGGCTGGGCAAGAAGAGACTAAGGATCGGGTGTTTGGTGGGGTCGGGAAGGAGAGGTTGGAGCCGAACTGGGGTCTGGCGGTGGTGACCAATGGCAACTCCGCCACGCGCTATCGGGAGGGGATTATTGGAGTGGTGAAGGAGGTAGGGCGACGTGTGGACGGTGTGGTGGGGTTGGAGGAAGGTTTCATTGAGGAGGAAGGCATCCACATGGTGGGTGGCAAGGGTGTGCAGGAAGAGGGTCTTGTTGGTAGGAAGGGAGCAGATGTTGTTGAAAAGGATACGGTGCTGTCGCGCCATAGCAGGGATTTAGATGAGGGTATCAAGACAGTAGAAGGTGGAATGGGCCTGGTTGTGGGAGTACATGGCATACATTATGAGGTAGAAGGCGGAACGGGCAGCGAGGGACACCTGTTGGAGTGTGTGAGGGCGCTGGAGAGGGTGGACCTTTTTCTAGGACAATGGTGAGGAACCTGATGATGTCCTCAGCGGTGGGGAGGGGGACGAAGGGAGTTTCCAGGATGGGTGGGGGCGTCCAGAGGACGGACAGAGACAGTGAGTTCAGGGGTGGTCGGTAGGGTTCGGGCTTTACATTTTTGGGAGTAGGTGGAATGGGGGAGATTGCAGATATTACAGGAGGGAGGGGATTCAAGGTTAGAGCACCGCCAGAGGAAGTGCGCTTGCCTACAATGTGGGCAGGTGAGGGCCTCGCAGCACTCGGCTGCTGGGTGTGCGTTATAGCACCGACATATCTGGCAGCGCAGGGATTGAGGAGGGGAACAGGAGGGGTCGACCTTATAGTGCTGGTTGAAGACGAGGGCACCCTCCTTCAGGAGATGGTCCTTGGAGAAAACCTGCATAAGGCAGGTGGGGCCGGCCGAGTTGAAAATGCGGTGGACTGCCCGCACCTCCAACGTGGGATGCGCCTTGAGCTCTGCTAACACCTCCTCCTCCGTGATCGTCGGACTGAGCCGAGTGATCACGGCGGTGAGGGTCAGCGGGCGATGCGGGGGTTGGGGTTGGCGGGTAGGAGATGGAGAAGGAGCAGGGGTGAGGGAGGCGTTGGGGACAAAACGGGTGATGGTGAGGCGGGAGACTATGTCAGTATGGAGGGTGGGGCTTGGGGACGAGATGAGAACGGAATCCCATCTGGGAGTGAGGAGTGATGAGTGAGATGGGGGCACCAGGGAAGTGTTGGCAGAGGAGGAGGGAGAGATTCCGGGCCTCGAGAAGGGAAGGATTGGGACGGTGTAGAGGAGGTATTTATATAAAGAGGGGGGGAGGAGGAGGAGGAGGAGGAGGAGGAGGAGGAGGAGGTGGAGGGAGCAGGGTCAGGGGGGGAGACATCCATGGCATCCTGTGGGGGGGAAGAGGATGGGGCGGGGCCTTTTTGGGAGTGGAGGAGGTGGTGGTGGCACTAGGATGTTTAACGGCGGCAGAAGGGTGGGTGGTGACATGAGGGACGGGAGCTATAGGGAGGTGGCGGGAAGGGGCATGTCCCGGCGTGGACGCAGCAGGGCGCCGGAGATGGTGATGGTGAAGGCGACGGCAACGGTGGTGGCGGTGATGGCGAAGGCGATGGGGAGAGTTGGGCATGGGCAGTGGCCCGACGGGCCACCACCCTAGCTGGAGCTGCAGTGACAGACTGGGGAAACGGGAAGAAGAAGCTGGAGAGGGGGCGACAAAGAGCGAGGGCGAAGGGAGAGTGAGAAGAGGAGGGATGGAAAGAGGGGGGTGTGACCGGGCTCACCATGTAATGGTGGTGGTAGCGGCGGAGGGCGACGTGTACACAATGGCAGTGGTGGTAGTAGTGGTAGTGGTGGTGGGGGCTGACATGACGACAGGGATAAACAAAAAAGCACAGGACGAAAAGGAGAGAAAAAAACTGGGGACAAACGAAGACAGACGAAGACGAAGACGGACGAAGACCAGAGTCCCACACTGCTGGCGCTGGCGATGGCTGGCAGAAATGCCGCAGCTGCTGCTGCTGCCGCGGGCGGGGCCGGGGCCACTACTGCTGCTGCTGCTGCTGCTGCTGCTGGTGGTGGGCTGGCTGGCTGGACTGCTGCTGCTGGAGGGCTGGCTGGCTGGCTGGACCGCTGCTGGCCGGGACCGCTGCTGCTGGCCGGGACCGCTGCTGCCGCTGCTCGGCTGGACCGCTGCTGCTCGGCTGGACCGCTGCTGCTCGGCTGGCTGGCTGGCACCTGACACCCTAGCGCTTCGATTAGTGCTGGAATGGCACAATCGAAGGGCGGTATCCTTTCGGAGTACCGCCGGAGATGCCTGGTTGTGGGCCGGTGAGGCTTCCGCTTTTATAAGCAGTGGACAGCTTCTCATTGGCTGGATGACGTCACGGTGGAAACGGCGCATACTGAGGTGGCGGCCTCTATATCCATAGATTTTGTTTGCGCGCTTTATCCAGCGTTGCTTGCAGCGCCATCCATGGCAACAGGCGGAGAATTGCGAGGATCATCTCGGCTCCGAGATTAAATATCTGACGACGGTATTCAGAAAAAAAATGTATATTCCGATCGTGATATCAGATATACTCTGGCGAAGAAACATAGGAAGGACGCTGTTAGAACAGATGAAGAGGACCAGCATATCGCGCGACTACCATTCTGCGCAGCAGCGACCAGCAAGATCGGCAGAGTCCTGAGCCGGCAGGGAATCAGACCAATCTTCCGGCCACCCAGGAAGATTAAGGAGATGTTGCGACCCGTGAAAGATAATCCTGGCCTGAGAGTGCCGGGAATTTACAGCATTCCTTGCGAGTGTGGCACAAATTATGTGGGCCAGTCTATAAGAACTGGTGCCGATCGCTGGGTGGAACATCAGCGTCACCTGAAAAACAGGTATCTAGAAAAATCAGCGGTGGCTGAGCACAGTTTGTTAAATAAACATAAGATTTTATTCGATGAAACAAGACTACTTGCTCACGCTTCAAACTATTGGGACTCTGTCATCAGGGAAGCAGTTGAAATTAGACTCTGTGAAAATAATTTCAACAGAGACTCCGGTTATGCACTCAGCAATGCATGGAAGCGCGCAATTGATAAAGAAAGAGCGCAGAGGGAGACTTCTTACATTCCTCGCAGTTCTCCGCCTATTGCGATGGATGGCGCTGCAAGAAACTCTGGATAAAGCGCGCAAAGAAGATCTATGGATAAAGAGGCCGCCACCTCGGTATGCGCCGTTTTCACCGTGACGTCATCCAGCCAATGAGAAGCCGTCCACTGCTTATAAAAGCGGAAGCCTCACCGGTCCACGACAGTCAGTTTTACCCCTGACGAAGATGACGGAGGTAGTCATCGAAAGCTTGGGATGTTATCCAAATTTGACGCGGCAAGTAAACCGAGAACTTTTTATGCAAGGACTCCGTCGCGAAAGACTTCGTAATTATGCACAGGATTTATTCATAAATATGTGCCGTGAAAAGGAGGGTGACGTCTCGTTGCTTAAGAAAATGTCACTAACAGTGAACATAAATTTGAAAATCAAGTTAATCAGCAGTTTCATTTAACTAGGTAGCAAAGCAGGAGAGTTTGGTGAACGGTGCTGGGAGCTGCAAGGTCGGACTAAACAAGCTAAATACTCTATTGAACATCAGGCTACTTACAGGCAAAAAGACCATTATGTAATCATAACATGATATTAGTTTAATAAGTCACAGCTGCAAAACACTAACGCGCATTCTTTACAGACGAATGGAAAAACTGGTAGAATCTGACCTCGGGGAAGATCAGTTTGGATTCCGTAGAAATGTTGGGACACGTGAGGCAATACTGACCCTACGACTTATCTTAGAAGAAAGATTAAGGAAAGGCAAACCTACATTTCTAGCATTTGTAGACTTAGAGAAAGCTTTTGACAATGTTGACTGGAATACTCTCTTTCAAATTCTAAAGGTGGCAGGGGTAAAATACAGGGAGCGAAAGGCTATGTACAATTTGTACAGAAACCAGATGGTAGTTATTAGAGTCGATGGGTATGAAGGGGAAGCAGTGGTTGGGAAGGGAGTGAGACGGGTTTGTAGCCTATCAGCGATGTTACTTAATCTGTATATTGAGCAAGAAGTAAAGGAAACAAAAGAAAAGTTCGGAGTAGGTATTAAAATCCATAGAGGAGAAATAAAAACTTTGAGTTTCGCCGATGACATTGTAATTCTGTCAGAGACAGCAAAGGACTTGGAAGAGCAGTTGAACGGAATGGATAGTGTCTTGAAAGGAGGGTATAAAATGAACATCAACAAAAGCAAAACCAGGATAATGGAATGTAGTCGAATTAAGTCGGGTGATGCTGAGGGAATTAGATTAGAAAATGAGACACTTAAAGTAGTAAAGGAGTTTTGCTATTTGGAGAGCAAAATAACTGATGAAGGTCGAAGTAGAGAGATTATAAAATGTAGACTGGCAATGGCAAGGAAAGTGTTTCTGAAGAAGAGAAATTTGTTAATATCTAGTATAGATTTAAATGTCAGGAAGTCGTTTCTGAAGGTATTTGTATGGAGTGTAGCCATGTATGGAAGTGAAACGTGGACGATAAATAGTTTAGACAAAAAGAGAATAGAAGATTTTGAAATGTGGTGCTACAGAAGAATGCTGAAGATTAGGTGGGTAGATCACATAACTAATGAGGAGGTATTGTATAGAATTGGGGAGAAGAGGAGCTTGTGGCACAACTTGACTAGAAGAAGGGATCGGTTGGTAGGACATGTTCTGAGACATCGAGAGATTACCAATTTAGTATTGAAGGGCAGCTTGGAGGGTAAAAATCGTCGAGGGAGACCAAGAGATGAATACACTAAGCAGATTCAGAAGGAGGTAAGTTGCAGTAGGTACTGGGAGATGAAGAAGCTTGCACAGGATAGAGTAGCATGGAGAGCTGCATCAAACCAGTCTCAGGACTGAGTACCACAACAACAACAACATGATATTGAAACTATCCACAGAATTAAAGAGACGTCAGAAATATGTTTTCCTCTTTCTTCTTGTAGTACAACATTGCGCTGATCGGTCTTCATGGTATTACGAAGAGTTTAGTTACAATTCAGAAGTCAACATTTCAAGTCTTTATCAACTTCCGTATACTGTAAAAGAAAAAAAGGCACTGAAGGGAAGTGGAAAAAAGTGGTATAAGTGGCGATTTTAAGTGTGAATGTACATGTGGTATAGAAGCTTCATATATAAAATATAACTTGATATTTCGGGCTGAATTCACTCTTTTCTGGATGATCAGTATCTCAGGAAAGGACAGATAAGTGTTTAAGTTTGCAATATCAGAACCTTTTTTCATTGTCGAGAAGTGTGCTCGCAACCATACTCAACTGCTCAACTAGTGAAACGAAAATTCTATGTAAATACAACCAGTACAAAGCGATTATTGTCTTTCGTGGTCTTTTTTCGAAAACTAAAGTCAAAAATTAATATAGTACTAAGTTTTCTTTACCAGACGGGGCCGGCCGGAATGGCCGAGCGGTTCTAGGCGCTACAGTCTGGAACCGTGCGACCGCTACGGTCGCAGGTTCGAATCCTACCTCGGGCATGGATGTGTGTGATGTCCATAGGTTAGTTAGGTTTAAGTAGTTCTAAGTCTAGGGGACTGATGACCACAGATGTTAAGTCCCATAGTGCTCAGAGCCATTTGAACCATTTTACCAGATTATTGCGGGAATCCACTGTGCACGTTGCTAACCACCTTAGTGCTGCACAATGCTGTACACACTTGTCGTCACACGCCTTTTAATTTCTGAGGAATGACCAGCAGTGTGACAAAAAAACTTAGTGAGATACTGATAAAGCAAATAATTATTTGCTGTGTGCTATTTCAAAGCTTTTGAGCTACTATTTTCTCTTTGCATTTTCAAACACAACGTAATACATATAACCCAGTTTAAACATAATGACTAGGCATCTGTTTTACATGAACCGTTATATGTTTATTCCGATATATGCAACAAACGGTAGAAGTTTATTAGGAAAATACTGCAGTTGACTGGAAAATGGCGTAATTTATTTTGAGCTTATTGAGTTCTGATGTGTATATGTGGCAATATCGCCACCACAGCTTTGTCACAGTGTCATAAAAACAGTTAGACGTGTTTTCCATCTTTCACATAATATCTCCCATCGTTCAGGGTACCTAACTGGCTCTTCATAGGGCTCGTGGAGGAGCCTTTACAGAAATGTTCAGTACAAACATGCCTTGAGGAAATCATGGGCCAGTAAATATCTACCTGCCATTATTAATGATTAGTTGTTTCAAACAGGTGCAGCTATCAACAATTCGTGTGGGCAGTGAATGAAATAAGCTTTCAGTTAAGGAACAAATTGAACGAAAGTGTAGTAGGCCTCACGGAAGTATTAACTTAGCTTCGTCAAGTTCGTTACTTCCTATCACCACTGCGATTTTAACAACATCAATTACAGATGAGGTTACAGCCCCACTTCTCATTCAGTGAGCAAACCTATGTATTACTGTAGTATTTAGACAACATATCATGAAGCTTTTGAAGGAAAAATTCAAAAGCAAATGATACTGAGTAGAGGTTGAAACACGGCGGCGCGCTACTTGCCTGTCAATTCATATTTCTTACATGGCGCACAAGCACACACAGTGTAGGTTGCCTAGCGGGTCCGACCGGCTAGTTGTTGCTTTCTTTCCACCGCCTAGCCTAACATGTCACTGTCGCTTTAGGATCTTGGAGCGGTGTGAGCCAGTGAGAGCACATGCCAGCAAAATTTAGCTGTACCAGCATGCACTGAAGGAGGAAGCGCGCTTAATTTTGGTGCTGGGACTGGTACTTGTGTGCCACGGACGTTCTGGTGAATGTTGGCGGCTGTTTCGGTGCTTCATCATGCGTCTTGGCGTAAGTGAATGCTATTTCTGCCCGCTGTAGGATTTAGTAGTGCATTTCATTACTATTACTATATTTTCAAATCGCGCTACTTAAGAATGGCTTGTCAAAATAAGTGTTTGTTAGATTTGCAACCTAAGTCCAATAACACAGTACAACAAAAAAATAAAACTTTTTTCAGGTACACAGGTAAAACATAGTGGACCTAACTAATTCTGACTTGCTGAATCTGAAAACGCAGTTAGGTTTTCGCCATCACCCTAGAATTTTTTGTTACGGAAGTTTTTAAATCCCTCTATCTAAAAACAGAGACTAGAGTGGTCTACACTAAATTTAGACAATTCATAACATAGTTAATGCCATAAAACTATCTTACTCTAGTGTACTGGGCCTAATGTACATTTTACAAGAAAAATTGTATCATTAATTGGCTCGATGATGGTGTTGACGGTGGAGGGTTGAGTCTTTTTGATGATAACTTCCTTATGTGGGATATATATCCTTCACGCTTCAAAAAGCAATAGTAGTCACTTAACATTGAAGGGTTCCATCTACCATTGTAGCGGCTTTCCATTCGCAAAATGTCCTGATGGAATCATACTCCGTGTTCGTCACTAACCACTCGCAAATTGGTAGGGAATAAATCTATATGAGAATGGAGGAGGTGCATTTTTAGTGACATTCTGCATCCAAGATTTTTATAGTTCTCTAAAAGAGTTATCACTAATATGTCACAATTTTGTGCTCTGCTATTCCCTAGGAAATCTTCAACGACATCCTTAAAAAAACGCCAGGCTTCAAGTTCTGACTTAGTTTTTCTTCGAAGTTCTTATCATGCATTAACTTCTTAATCTGTGGCCAAATATAAACCCCCTCTTCTAATTTGGTGTCACTTAATTCAGGGAATACTTCACGTAGATACATGACACCATAAGCATTTGTGTCCATTCCACTGACAAAATTCTTCATGAGACCGAGCTTAATATGCTGTGGGGGAAGGAAAAGATTTTGAGAGTCCACCAAAGGTACATGCTTCACATTTTCTCACCCTTGAGCAAATTTCTCTCATGGTGGCCACTGTTTAAATGTATAATCTTTATCTGTTGCACGGCTGTCCCTAAGAAAAAAGAAAAAGCAGTACTTTATGAAACATCTATGGAGACCAGAAACCAGTCACTTTAAAAAATGTTCAAATGGCTCTAAGCACTATGGGACCTCCGGAATTAAACACGTCTTTTCGCTAACATATCGAGGGTAAATTAAAGTCAACACCAACTATTATCGTATGAGTACGTGTTTGAAATCAATCTCAAGTTTTCTTAGAACCTTTCAGCAACTGTTCATCTGAATTGGGAAGTCGGTAAAAGGATCCAGTTACTATTTTATTCCTGTTGCCAAGAACGACCTCTACCCATACTAATTCGCAGGAAGTATCTTCTTCAATTTCGCGACAAGTTAAACCACTTCTAACAGCATCAAACACGCCACCGCAAACCGTGTATAGCCTACCCTATCGGATCACCGTTAGGCTCTTCGCAAAAATTTCGGCTGAGCTTATATCCGGCTTTAGCCAGCTTTCAGTGCCTGTAACGATTTGAGCAACAGTGGTTTCTAATAGCACTTGGAGCTCTGGTACTTTCCCAACTCAGCTACTACAATTTACAACTCTAATACCAATGGTTCTTGTATCTACGTTCCTCCTGTGTTCAGACTGCACCCTTTGTGACTCAAACCCGTCTTGTATTCTCCCGAGACCCTCTAACGTAAAAAAACCGTCCAGTCTACACCTCACAGGCCTGCTACCCGTAGTCGCCTCCTGCGAATAGTGGACAACTGACCTACTCAGCGGAACTCTAAAGCCAACCACCCCTCTGGCGCAAGTCAAGGAATCTGCAGTCTACACGGTCACTGAACCGTCTAAGCCTCTGATTCAGACCCTCCACTCGGCTATGTACCCGAGGTCCGCAATCGGTCCTGTCGACTATGCTGCAAATGGTCAGCTCTGCTTGCATCTTGCAAGCAAGACTGGCAGCCTTTACCACTTCTGTTAGCCGCTCGAAACCAGAGAGAATCTCTCCTGATACAGAGTGACACACATCATTGGTACCGACGTGAGCAACCAGTGTTTGTTTACCTTTTAAAACTTCGCATAGTGTTTGGTTCCCTAAGACTCTGCCGTACGTTCATGCTGGCGGAAACCGTTTTTGAATATCTATTGTTGCTCAAGAGGTACTTGAGATGGCAGAGTTAGGTGAGACATCATGTACAAAAAACGAATCGGGATGGTTTGAACATCAATGTTTTGATTTCTTCATGTTGTATTTTCAATGCCTACAACAAAACACTTTTCTCCCGAATGAACTTAACCAGATGAATTCGAGAAAAGAAAAGAAAATGTAGAAGGAAGAGTAAGCAAATGTATGTGACTGGAGGGCTGAAATACACGATGTAATATGCACTAATGTTAAATATTACATTTCAAAAGTATCTCACAGTAAAGTTAAAAACAAAAAAGGTCACTGCACTAACTTTCATGACAATCTTTTCAAACATAAATCACTTAAAATTACGCAATAAATTCAACTATGTTATGCAACTTTCAGGTCATAACTTTTAATCTTGACGTGATGGACACTTCCTGATTTCGCATTTTATGTCACATTACAATATAGAATTAAGTTTTATAAGTACTTTGCAAGTACCGAAACCACTGTTGACGAGTGTAATTCATTATGCTCCGTTTGAATCTGTGGGCACATGTTAGTGAGTGTATCATTTCAGAATTATTCCATTTATGAATAGATATCACCTGAAGTGTCCATTCATTCATTCATTCTCTCTCTCTCTCTCTTAAAACGCAAGCGAAACATTTTGTACCTTTCTTTATGGGTCTCGTCAACTGATCACTTATTTGCGAACTTATGCATCACTTGTATCGATGATTTATATTCCTACCGCTTTAAATTTGCCTGGTTATTGCATTAGAGACTTTCCTTTTCCTAAACTTAAATTTACCCTTGACATATGGATGTTATTTGAGGGCTGCAACTATATGTAAAATTTTTATGAATGATATTTCTGCAACAGTCACTTGTTACAGTATTTTATTTGCACGACGCGTTCGTGTTAATCACATTATCATAAGTATGAAGCGAGGTTAGTTTTATAAAAATCTTCCTTTACCCGTGTCTGCAGCCATGTGACGTTGTCTATTGATATTGACACTGGACGGCATCGTGCAGCCTATACATGAAATGTATTCACAGTTGTGAATATGGACAGTCATCAGCTATATAATGGAATGACCACAGTGAAACTTTGTGCCGCATTGGGACTAGAATCGGATTCGTCGCTTATTGCGAGTGGTCGCCGTAACATTTGGCATTCCTTGCACGACTCATGGTCAGACCCAAAGTTACATACGTCGTCAACCTTTACTCGTACATTCATCATATATACTGTAGTACAGGTGAGACACTTTACTTGAAAGTCGCTTGCCCGGTGTCGGCGGATAAATATGATAGTACAGTGCCCGTGTCGTCCAAAAGTACGGTGCAAAGTTCCTTCTGACTCTCAGGCATGTCCGAAGGAACATTACATGGCCATGTGTAATAACACAGGCACTGCTGTATCGTATATTATAATCCGACTTAGCTTCATTTCCCTGTGTTGTTTGTTTTGAAAGAAAAGAGCCTACTCTCCCTGCAGTGGATGTTCAAGCTACCTTCTTAGTATTTTTTTGCGATCAGGTAAGGACGCTGCGAGGCTGTTGCTGAGATGTGGCTTGGAGATGTAACTTGCTAATTTTCAGTTCTTCTATAGAAGGTTGCTTATTACATTTTAGCGAACGTTAGGCACAATGTTGCAGCACGAAGCGTTCCTGTAGGGCAAAATTCGTAATACTTTCAGGTTTACTTAGGCAATGTGTGTACGTAACACACAGTATAGTGACATTAATGAGACTGCCGCCTGTGTTCAACTTCTACACCCAATAACCGCTCACAGACAGCAGGTGGCAGCACTAGAAGTGGAGGGTATATAAAGCATGTCCTGGAGGGATGTAGGCAACAGTGCTGTAGTTATTAGCTGTCGTTATGCAGAAACGGAGCGTTTTATCTGACGTCCAAAAGGGGATGATAGCTGGCTGTCATGCCAAGAGTTGAAGCATTTTAGAAATGGCAAAGTTTGTGAACTTTTCAGATGAATCACGCTTTATGCTCCATCTAACAGATGGCCTTTGGCGTATAACTTCTAATAGCAAAGGGTTCAAGCCAGAGGAGGGACTGTTTGGATAATGTTTATGTGAGGTATCTTGGTGATCTCGCCTTTCTGGAAATCACAATGATTCAACACAAGTATTCACCTATCCTTGGGGATCATGCCCATGCCTTCGTGCAGTTTTTAATTCTTTTCGGGACTATGGCATTTACTGGCAGGGCGGGGCAACGTGTCACAAAGTTCGCAGTGTATATGCGTGGGATAAGCACCAGGGTGAGGTGATCGTCCTTCTCTGGGCATCAAACACCCCCGCTTTTAACCCAAATGAGAACCTGTGGGACCTCATCAACTGAGAAACCGAGTGCTACGGCACTGGAGCCGACATGACTCCACATCCCTGTCGTTATCTTCCAAAACCTCATTTACAGCCGGCCAGAATGGCCGTGCGGTTGTAGGCGCTACAGTCTGGAACCGCGAGACCACTACTGTCGCAGGTTCGAATCCTGCCTTGGGCATGGATGTGTGTGATGTCCTTAGGTTAGTTGGGTTTAAGTAGTTCTATGTTCTAGGGGACTGATGACCTCAGCAGTTAAGTTCCATAGTGCTCAGAGCCATTTGAACCTAATCTACACTCTTGCTACTTGTCTCGCAGCTGGTCACACTGCAGAAGTTGGTTGTTCGGGCTTTTCACAGGTGGTTACACTAATGGGACTCGACAAGGTACTTAATCACTGCTAGTTGTGAATGCTTCACAAGATATCCATGTTGCGCTTTAGAAATTTCTGCCACATCGCAAATAATTTTCCGAATCATGGTCTTTTCCAGAGTTAGGTATTGTATACCTGGTACAAAAATCACGGCGAAACTTGTTCAAATCTTTCTTCGTGAATTCGGTTAAATTTTACAAAACGTGGTTGGTTTCCAACGTATAAATAATAATAAACAACTGATCTGAATGTCATGTGATCCCAGGTATCCAATAAGGTCATACTCTCCCATGACAACATGCTGGCTTAGTTAGGTGCCGTAACGTATGTAATTCCGTTGTTGTAGTCGGCGCGTGAGTGGAGGAGATTATCCAGAATCGGATTATGGGTGCAGCGAAGTGTTTGCCGCCGAGAGAAAAGGAAAACGTCCCGTTTCGCCTGCGGCGTCTGCACGAGGCTGGCTGGTTGCCGGCGATAATAGGGTTAGGCCGCCTAACGACCGTCGCGCCTCGGTGTGCTGAGTTGGGTTAGGTTAGGTTAGGTTCGGCTCTCCTCGCTCGACTGCCTCAGCTGTAGCGGAACGGAGCGAACGCCATCGACCCAGCGGCTGACCCCACAGGCTCCCAGAGGCAACACGCTGCCAGCGTGCTGGTCAGCGAGTGGACAAACTGCTGAACATCGGAACTGCAGCACCGAGAACAATACAACGAGGAGCGTTCAATAAATCTACATCTACATACATACTCCGCAAGCCACCTGACGGTGTGTGGCGGAGGGCACCTTGAGTACCTCTATCGGATCCCCCTTCTATTCCAGTCTCGCATTGTTCGTGGAAAGAAGGATTGACGTTATGCCTCTGTGTGGGCTCTAATCTCTCTGATCTTATCCTCATGGTCTCTTCGCGAGACATAAGTAGGAGGGAGCAACATAAGCTTGACTCCTCGGTGAAGGTATGTTCTCGAAACTTCAACAAAAGCCCGTACCGAGCTACTGAACGTCTCTCCTGCAGAGTCTTCCACTGGAGTTTATCTTTCATTTCCGTAACGCTTTCCCGATAACTAAATGATCCTGTAACGAAACGCGCTGCTCTTCGTTGGATCTTCTCTATCTCTTCTATCAAATCTATCTGGCACGGATCCCACACTGCTGAGCAGTATTCAAGCAGTGGGCGAACAAGCGTACTGTAACCTACTTCCTTTGTTTTCTGATTGCATTTACTTAGGATTCTTCCAATGAATCTCAGTCTGGCATCTGCTTTACCGACGATCAACTTTATATGATCATTCCATTTTAAATCACTCCTAATGCGTACTCCCAGATATAATATGGAATTAACTGCTGCCAGTTGTTGACCTGCTATATTGTAGCTAAATGATACGGGATCCTTCTTCCTATGTATTCGCAGCACATTACACGTGTCTACATTGAGATTCAATTGATATTCCCTGCACCATGCGTCAAATCGCTGCAGATCCGCCTGCATTTCAGTACAATTTTCCATTGTTACAACGTCTCGATATACCACACCATCATCCGCAAAAAGCCCCAGTGAACTTTCGATGTCATCCACAAGGTCATTTATGTATATTGTAAATATCAACGGTCCTACGACACTCCCCTTCGGCACACCTGAAATCACTCTTACTTCGGAAGGCTTCTCTCCATTGACAATGAAATGCTGCATTCTTTTATCTAGGAACTCTTTAATCCAATCACACAATTGGTCTGATAGTCCATATGCTCTTACTTTGTTCATTAAACGACTGTGGGAAACTGTATCGAACACCTTGTGGAAGTCAAGAAACACGGCATCTACCTGGGAACCCGTGTCTATGGCCCTCTGAGCCTCGTGGACGAATAGCGCGAATAATGCCACACCATTTTATAATCGGCCAATGTAGATATAAAAAAAATGCGAACTTTGGCGTGGGACATAGTTAAATACTCCCGCTTCATGACGTTCCGATAGGTTACGGAAAGTAAGGAACGATCGGTTGCGAAATGGATACCCCAGTGAAAATCCGATGATGTTTTGCACGGGTGTGTTGGGCAGTGTCTCTAGTATGCCCATCTATTGCATTACGTCGTTCTTTTTAGTTCTGAGCACACAGGAAGCACATAAAGATACCTAGAGCAATAGTGTCTCCCTCCAAGTACGACGTCCTGGTGCGTAATTGCGCCTGAAGCTATGCAGCCAACAATACATAACTGCCGTGCGCTTTCATCTTCAAGACAATTCTCAGCCACATTCTGCAGGGGCAATGAAGATGCTCCTGCATCGTTCTCAATTCGAAATGATTGTTTGCCCACAATACAGCCCGTAATTGTCTCCCTCCGAGTTTCATCTCTGCTCACATGAACCGCTGGCTATGAAGACAACATTTTGGCACAGGTAACGAGCTCCAGGCCGCGCAGAGGATTGGCGGAAAGCACTGGCGGCTGCCTTCTATAGCGAGAGTATTGGAAAGTTGGTACAACGCTACGACAAACGTCTAAGTCGGATCGGTGACTATGGAGATAAATGGCTGGAAGTTGTAGCTGACTGTTGCAAATAAAACCGTTTCCATTTCGCGACCTATCGATCCCTACTTTCCGAAAAGCCCTCGTACACAGTCCAGAGAGTTGTCATTGAGTTTCTTTTGATGGAAAATCAGAGCATCGCAGATATTCATAGGTGCTTGCAGAACGTATGTGGAGACCTGGCACTGAACAAAATCAGAGTGACTATTTGGGCGAGGCGTTTATCATCTTTGAAACGAGGTCACGCAAACCTGACCGATCTCCGGAGCGCTGGTCGGCAATCCAAGGCACAAACAGAAATCACTCGAAACAGAGTTCTTCAAGCACTGCCAAAGTAATATAGAATAAACCAGCTTAAACCCAAACCATCAAAGACACAAGTATGTGATTTCCATGTGAGAAATGAGGAAATCACCTACAAATTAAACATAGTAATGTCTGAGATTTAATTGGAACACTGTGACACTCCAAAATACCTGGGATCTATAGTGTTCGAAAAACACTGCATGAATTTCAAATCAAAAGTCTCCACCAGGAAATACTTACCGAGAAACCTGGCCGGATCACAATGAGGCCGTCAGCCTGAAACCATCCGAAATTTGCAATGCCATTATTACTCCTCTGCAGAGTATGCCTGTCCTGCTTCGTGTAAGTTAGCACGTTCCAAAACGGTGGATATGGCCCTGAACGACATATGCAGAACTATAACAGGCCCCTTGAAGTCAACTCCAGTAGAATGGTTCTTCCACCTTGCAGGAATTGCACCACATCATGTTCGAAGAGAAATAGCGCAAACAGGGAAAGAACGAAAGTGGAGCTGGAAATAACGCACCCCATGCATGGGCAATCACCCTCCTCACAACGAAGGTCATGGAAATGTTTCCTCCTATCATCGGATAAACCACCAACCACCGATGAAGGAGCCAGATTCCAACTATGGAGACCTGAAAAGTCCTACCCTCCTGGTTGGGAAAGCTTTTCAAAATCTTTACCCCTCATCATGATGAGAATTGGTCAATCTGGAAGTCCTTGTATAGGCTGAGGTCAAACGTGAGTAGATCACGGGCTAACCTGGCAAAATGGGGATACATGAAGAAAACAAAACCCAATGTGACTGCGGCCAAGAACAGACAGTTCAACGAATGATGCAGTGTCGACTGTTTCCCGCCACTTGCACAGAAGATTATTTTAACCAGGCAACGGAAAATTCACTGGAGGTCGCCAAATTTTTGGTCAAAGATTATATAAACTGTTTTGAACAGTCAACAATTGTATGAATAGTGTTTTATATGTTTCTGGCACGAGAACAATAATAACAGGTGATGAAACCTGTGTTGATTATTTACAGCCGGTAACAAAACCGCAATCCATGGTGTGGCACCACATCACCTCTCTTCCGAAAAAAAAGTTCAAAGCCGCACCTTCAGCCGGTAAAGGCATGGTGACGGTCTTCTGGGCGTCTGAAAAGTAGTTCTGTTTGGTGACGTCCCTGATGGTGCAACGATCAACTCTGAAGTTCATAGTGCTATCCTCAAGAAACTGAAGAAACCACTTCAAAAACGCAAACGAACTTCTCCTTCTCCATGACAACGAAAGGTCTCAGACAAATCAGTGGACATGAAAGGAGCTCACGAAGCTGCATTGGACTGTTCTTTCTCATCCAACCTACAGCCTGCACCTCGCACCTCGCGTTTTCCATGTGTTTGGTTCAGTGAAGGATGTACTCCGCGTGAAGAAGCACGTGTATGAAGGGGACGTTACTGATGCGGAAAGACTTTGGCTCCGACGTCCATCGTTAGAATGATACCATAGTGCCATATATTCCCTCTCAGCAGATGGCGTAAGGCCGTGTCACTGAACGGAGATTATGTTGAAAAAAAAAGGTTTGTAGCTAAGAGTGGGGAGTAAAAACGAGTATTGGAAATTTGAAACAAACCAACCAGCTTTCAGTAAAGAAAGTGTTCCATTACTTATTTTACGCCACGCCCCCCTCCACCCTCCCCACCTCCTAAGGAACGAAATCTTACTCGTTTGTCTTTACAGTCTAAAAGGAACAGTAAGTTTTTAAATATACTGCTGATTTGCGGCTATACAGGGCGCGAAATTGAGTACTGCTATGGCAGAAACGCCTGCTTAAACCCGATTAGACATCGCATCGAAATGAACTTGGATGACAGGCACGGCCGGCCGCGGTGGGCGAGCGGTTATAGGCGCTTGAGTCCGAAACCGGCGACTGCTATTGTCGCAGGTTCGAATCCTGCCTCGGGCATGGATGTATGTGATGTCCTTAGGATGGTTATGTTTAAGTATTTCTAAGTTCTAGGGGACTGATGACCTCAGATGTTAAGTCCCGTAGTGCTCAAACCCATTAGAACCATTTATTGACAGGCACGAGCACATCATTTCATGATGCTTCTTCAACTCTACTACAGAATTCATCAACCATAGTGGCTGGCAAGCGGAAATATATACCAACGTCTCACCAACTCTTGACCATACGTTTTCACTGGGTGAGAGATCTGGAGAACGAACTGCCCAGGACAATGTAAATTGCCCTTTGTGTCGTGGTGGACATCACATGCGATGGTCGGTCTTGCGTTATGACGTCGCAAAGTGCCTCTTCATATTATCATATTATTCTTTACGAAATATCTGTCCTCACTACGATACCATCGAAATTTCGAGTACTCAACTAACGAAAAAAGAAGAAGAACAAAAAAAAAAAGGAATGGTGTTGCTAGGATTACAAAACATCACCTGCAAGAGTAAATAGTCACCGTTAACACAGCATTGAATCTACACAGAAATTCGTTGTTAAAGTTAAACGAGAACTATAATGCTATCGCTCACATCTTTCTTTTATTATTCACTCACTGTAATGACCTACCCTAATAGCCATGAGCGCTAGAACGCCATTTTCGTGGAGCCACGCCGGCCCTTGATCAAAACCGTCAATTGTGTTAACGGAGATTGTCTCTGTACCAGCTATCCTGGATGTGCCGCTTCTCACATCTGACAAAGTATTACCAGGCTGGTACTCAGGTCCTATCTGATTTACACGATTCGCAAACATTTAGAGAATTTTCCCCGAGTTATACATGGATAACACTAGAAACAGACTGGGTACGCAATTTCCGTCCCAGGGAGTGTGGAGGGAGGCTAGGAAAGGCAAGCGGAATTTGGCCGTCCTGTTACAATATCAATCCCAAATCTGGATGTCGGACGTGAGTTGTTCTGCTTAGCATACGATTAAGACGCTATAGTCGTATTTTTGGTGACCTAAAGAGAAGGGAGGCATCCCACATGACCTTACAGATTGCAACGAAATGACAGTGTAGCGCAACGGAAACTTCTTATTTGTATGATAAATAGCAGGGGTGGCCCAATGAGGCATCAAAATATGAGTACCACACCAAACGTGCACATATATTAGTGACAGAAGGTATCACCTACCGATAATAGAAAGAAGTGATCACTCTAACTACCATAAAGCATCAACATATGAATTAAACACGGATATACGTGAATGAACATTTACTAAATGGACAAGGGATTATAATTGTGAAATCTAACCTTGCACAAGTGGCTGATCATGATAAAACCATAACGACGACGTTAAGTCGTAAATACGGCCAATAACTGGAAGAGTGACTAGTGTTTTAAACAAAGAACACAGGAAAATAACTGCTAACACCAATAAGATCGCCAAAATTCATGATGGAAACTACTAGATGCCGTGAAACATGAAAACTGTGTGGTTATCTCCTGATGAGAGATAACTAACATCAGATCAATAAACTGGTGATTGCAATGCCTGCCCCTTCTTACCAAACTCCTGAGTGTGAATGCGAAAGGCAGTTGGACATTCTGAGTTCAGCTCACCACCTGTACTCAGCACGGTAGTGGATACATGCTTTTTTACGACAGCAAGGCACGTCTAACAGCAGGTCTTTACACTCCAGTCGTCAGCCTGCCAGTGTCCCGTATCTTAACGCTCTCAAACTTGGCTGTTTCTGCCAGAGCAGGCGTCTGGCTCGCCAATAATGACAGACATTGCGAGTTCCGTCAAGCAATAATTTTGCAACAGCGTTAAACAAAATCTGGCTTCTGCAGATTTCGTTATTATTAGCCAACATTGCTGTAATGCAGGGAGGAGGCCAGGAAATCTCTCCGACTTCATGGTGTGAATCCTAAACTGACAAAAAAGAAGGATTATACGTACGCACGACGAGAAAGAGCATAAGAGCATGGTCCACAGAAAATATCACTACGAACCAATGAGGAAGCCTGTTACAAAAGTCTAAACCGAATGTGCTTCCATAGTCCGGTTGCAGAAGCAAATAGCGTTTCTCATATTGCAGCGTCCCTGAAAAGCCATTCCTACCTTAGGCTCTTAAATATCTGGAGGCTTTCTTCGAACAATACTGTTTTTTTTTTTTCAGTAAATAGCTGGTCCTATTTTTCATCTGGAGTGATGGAGTGAGCTGAGTGAATTCCATTCTCAGCTGCCTGCGCTGAAGATCATCCGTCGCCTCTAAGACGTTTATGATGCTTGCCCATGTTAGTTTAGGTAAACTCCCGCGCCGTCCCAGTCACCTTGAGAGCTGTCAGCTCTGCAAAAAGAATAACAGGTCATTTTCATAGTACAGAAGAAGGGACCAGTACAGACAATTAGCTGGGCAGTTGCTAATAGTCCTGAATATTGTCTGCAATTGCAGTGCAGCGTGAAAGTGCCGTTACATTGACCAAAGGGAACGAGCGTATAATGTCGTGGACCATGTTGTGTGACAGTTTTGTGAATTAGCTGCCATGCAGCACTGAGTAACATGCCGGTTCCGTTTAATTAAAGTCAGGAAAAACAAGAAGATGAATACTAACTCACTGTAATCTTACTTTGCGTTCATGTGCAAGTTCATGCTTTTATTCTTCGGAGGATACAGTTGCAGAATACATTAATGTTATCTCTGTCAAACATTAGTCTCATGTACATGTATATGCAAGTGGAAAAGTTGAATAAAGTCGGAGATTTGCTGTAAATTTTCAAACTTTTTCTATAAGGTAACGTTTCCGACAAACGTACATATTTATAAGTTTAATCTTTATGGCATACTGTCGCGGAATAGCTATTAAAATTGTGTTAAAAATTTCAATGGCCAAACCAACAGATATTACGACGGAGCCAACAGCAAAAATATATATTTCCTTATATAACAAGGCATCGGAAATGAATGCTGAGTGAGCAGTAAGCATGCACAAGTACGCCCATGGCGAAGTAGATAAGAAGTACCTTCTGGAAAGACCGTTAGAGGAAAGTTGATTCGAGGTATATAGTCTTATGATACCCTAGCTTTCCCAATGAACTTGTCAACAAAGACAACATAGCACACATAATCAGTCCTACACAAATCACCACCATCGTCGACACTACACTAGCAAGCACCACCAACATCAGTGAAAAACGTGTGGAGGCAAAACGCACTGAAGAAGCGTGTCATGAAATGAAGTGTAATCATGTGACATTCCAAAGCGATCTTAAAATCGGGGAAACCGCAACAGAAACCAGCACCAACAGCAAGCCAGTTACACCTAATTGTATAATTTAGAGTTTAACCTACTTTTAAATAGGTTAGAGAAGAAAAGTGATACTGCAGACAGCGCAGCGGATGCTACTTAGATTGTGCCACCCAAAGGGAGATTCTGTTTCCCACTAACTGAGTAGACAGACAGAATCATCCTAAGGACAGAAAATGATTTTGCATCAGCAGAGCCGCAACTCGACCTCATGCTTCAGGTGTGCCTGCGCAGGTCACAATCATTCGACTTTGACAAAATATATACAGGTCATGTAAGAGCACACGAACGAACATATTTCGATTACGCACAGACAGGCAGTAAACGTTTTGTACACGTAAAACACCCAGAACACATGGACAAGAAATGAATATCTTACAACATAACACAAGAAACAGTACGTAAGTCAGGGCAGAAATACAAAAAATAGCACAAGACTTGCAGGCAGACATCATGAGCTTACAAGAACCTTATAAGAGAAATTGGCAACTAATATGTCTAACAAAACATGCTACCACAATAACAGGCAGTAATGACTGAAAGGCTGCAATAGTAATTTTAAATAGAACTTATAACATAATTAAAGTAACAAAGTTATGCAATCAACACTTAGTTACTGTAGAGGTAACTAATGGGAACGTTACATAGGTGATTGCATCCATGTACGCACAATACAGACATCAAGTACAGTCTTACGCAGACTACATTAGAGACCTAGTAAAGTATGCCACAGGCAAAAAATTAGTGGTAAGTGCTGACATTAATTCCAGGTCGACCCTCTGAAACTCAGATGGAACAGATGGCGCATAATCACCGACCTAAAACAAGAAACTCAATTACACGTAATGAACACGGAAGGACCTATACCATAGCAAGCAGGGTTCTATGATACGAGCAGTAACATCGACTGTACGCTAGCAAATAATGCAGCAGTGGCATACGTAACAAACTGGACTCTACCGACAACATAACCAGCAGTGATTACAATGTCATAACATACACACCCACACTCAGAACACAACGACCAAATCACACACCAGAGACTTATTGTTGCACAAAGCAGACTGGAACAAACTAACGGAAATTATCCAACAACATGATCTAGTAAACATCAATGGGGGTATCGATTATATGCCAACATAGGTAATGCAACATGCACAAAACACATCAACACTGACATCAAAGAACACAAAACGGTCACCATTACGAACTCACGAGATTCAAACAAGATGCCAGATGCAAACGAAAATTGTATCAAAGAGCGCTAGTAGATAGGGACAGACGCATAATACTTGAAGCATATAGCCATGCACAAGATTTATACAGACAGACCCTATACAACACGCGTAGACAACAATGGGAGCTATTTACAACAACACCAACAGAGCAAAATATATGGGGGAACCATACAAAATACTGACAGAGAAGATAAAACTCCTTCTAGATATGGGAACGCTAGAGCAAGATGACCGCACGATGACGATGAGGAGGAATACAGCGGAGTTTCTGCTGTATAAACTGCTCCCTGACGACGTCATCTATACAGACACACAGTATCATACAACACTAAGAGAAAACCTACATACACCATACAACACTGCAACTGTCACCTGTCCTTTTGCGCAAGAAGAGGTTGCGCTAGCAATCTCAGAGCTCAAAAACCAGAAAGCACATGGTCCAGATGGTATCCACACGACAACACTGAAAAAACTAGCACCGCAGATCACCCGGTTGCTCACAGCGCTACTGACAGTCATTATTATTCTCGCAACCCCACTGAAGATGACTTGCAGTGAATAAAGGCGAAACGCGTAAGGCACGAAAATTTTGTTTCATTCAGTTGTAGTCAGAGGGTCCATAAAGTAAAAATTATCGATATACCGTAATATTACACTTAACTGAGGAAGACAGGACTAAAAAAGTTGAAGATGTTAAATGCTGCTACGCTTCGGCAACATGGACATGGCAAGTACAAGAGCAATTGACGCTAAGATCGGTGGTCACCGTAATTTAATATGAAATGTGTTGCGGGAATAGCTATTTCACTCGTTCCGTACGACCAGAGTACAGGCCTTAGGACCAGATGGCCATCCACTTCGACTTGAGTTTGCACGCTGGTTCTGTAAAATAGTAACCAAAACTTTTAAGTTTCCTGAAGTTTTTAGTTTTATGGATGAGACTCAATATGTGCTGGAGGGCGTGTCCAACTGTCATATCTTGAGTGTATGCCTGGTTGGACACTAACTCACAGTTGTTACGAAACGTAAAAAAAAAAGCAGTTTGCAATAAGTATGTCAAGCGGTATCTTGCGCCACTGATTGCTCCTATCCTGCATGTTTCATCCCACCTCGGGTGACTATTGTAGAGACTGTTATGGCAGGAGCACCTGCTGGAGTTTTTGGAGGGAAGATGTGGGTTCAGCATGATGGTCTGGCAGCGTACTTTGCCAAGCTAGTATCCGCCGCAATAAATCGAACTTTTGATGGTAGATAGATCAGACAGAGAGGAACTGTACATTTGCCTGAGGTATCCTAGTATCTCACCCAATTACATTACTTCCTCTGGGACTATATTAAAATAGAAGTTTCTTATTGCCCTGTGACTTGAGTGTGTGTTTCAGAATCATTGAAAGATTCTGAGCATAGAGACTTTCGATGTCATGCCCGACATGCTGATTGTACTTATGTCAATGTCGCAGCAGGATAGGAGTTCTACAACTACATCTACATATATACTCCGCTAGCCAATAAGCGGTGCGTGGCGGAGGGCACAATTCGCGCCAAAGTCATATCCCCGCCCTCTGTTCCACTCGCGGATCGCGCTAGGGAAAAACGACTGTCTGAACGCCTCAGTACTAGCTCTCATTTCCCTTATCTTTGAATGATAATCATTACGCGATTTGAAAGTTGGTGGTAATAATATATGCGCTACATCCTCGGTGAAGATAGGATTTCAGAATTTAGTGAGCAGCCCCTTCTGTTTAGCGCATCGTCTATCTCCAAGTGTGTCTCACTTCAAACTTTCTATGAGATTTGTAACGCTCTCGCGATGGCTAAATGTACCAGTCGCCAATCTTGCCGCTCTTCTTTGGACCTTCTCTATCTCTTGAATCAGACTCAACTGGTAAGGGTCCCATACAGACGAACAATACTCTAAGACTGGACGAACTAACGTATTGTAAGCTATTTCCTTTTTTGAAGGACTGAATCGCTTCAGGATTTTCCCAATAAACCGCAATCTAGAGTTCGCCTTGCCCGTTACTTCTGTAATCTGATAATTGCTTTTGAGATCATTTCGAATAGTTACACCGAGATACTTGACGGATCTTACCGCTGCCAAAGACTGATCATTTATTTTTTACTCATACATTAACGGGGATTTTCTCCTTGTTATACGCAGCAGGTTACACTTACTAATATTGAGAGGTAACTGCCAGTCATTACACCACGCATTTATTTTCTGCAAATCCTCACTCATTTGCTCACAACTTTAGTGTGATATTACTTTCCTGTCAATACCATCAACCAGATCGTTTATGTAAATCGTAAAAAGCAGAGGACCTATTACGCTGCCCATGGGCCACCTGAAGTTACTCTTGTTTCTGTTGAAGTTACCCCGTTCAGGACGACATACTGCTCCCTGTCTGTTAGAAAACTTTCTATCCAACCGCATATGTCATTGGATAGACCGTTAGCGCGCACTTTTTGTAGCAAGCGACAGTGCGGAACTGAGTCGAACGCCTTTCGAATGTCGAGAAATATGGCATCAACCTGGGAGCCGGTATCTAGAGCCTGTAGTATATCATGCACAAAGAGGGCCAGCTGTGTCTCGCATGACCGCTGTTTCCTAAAACCGTGCTGGTTTCTGCAGATGAGCTTCTCAGAGTCTAGACATGTCATTATGTCTGAACACAAAATATGTTCCACGAGTCTACAACAAATCTATGCCAGTGAAATTGGCCGGTAATAATGTGCATCCGATTATCTACCCTTTTTATAGATTGCTATGACCTGGGCCTTCTTCCAGTCCCGTGGAACTATCCGCCGTTCCAATGATCTCTGATAGATGACGGATAAGAATGGTGCTATATTTGTAGCATAGTCAACATAAAATCTTACGGGGATAACGTCTGAGCCAGATGCCTTTCTGGCATCTAATAATCTCAACTGTTTTACAATCCCAGATACACTAAACACTATGTCAGCCATCCTTTCGTTTGATCGATAACTGAAAGGGGGAATGGTACTGCAGTCCTCTATCGTAAACGAGCTTTTGAAAGCTCGGTTTAGAATTTCGGCCTTCTGTTTATCATCATCAGTTACATTACCCGTACTGTCAGTAAGAGAAGGTATTGGATTATTTGTAGCTTTCATAGACTTTACGTACGACCTAAATTTTTTAGGTTAATTTTAGAATCTGCAGATAAAATATTCCGCAGAGTGGAATCCGATCGTAAATGTTTGTAAGGGAACTTACAGTTGTGTCATTCGCCTGAAAGGCAAGGAAAGCCAAGGGAAGCCTCCCAAAAACCTGTGATAGCACCAAGACGTTGGGGCTATTTTATAAGGAAAGCCAATCTAAACAGGGACACACGCAGAAAAAGTAAGTAAACTGTTTATTATTTCAGAAGCAATCGCCAGGAATGTTAGTATATTTATCACACTGTGAGACAAGACAGACAATGCCTTAATGGAGAAACGTTTTCGGATGCCTACGGAACCATGATTAGACCCAGGCGTGCATCAATTTGTCCGAAGAAAATCGACTGCCACCAGTCTTTCCTCAGGGTTCCAAACAACAAGTCGTATGGGGAGTGATCAGGATTGTAAGGGCTTCCAGCGTACTAGAGAAATCGTTGAAAACATATGGGTGGGCATTATCCTGCGACATAATGATGCACTCCGTCAAAATTGCTTATTGTTTTGACTTTATTTTCTCCATGTGGTCACCTTACAAAAACTGAAGTGCTCCATCAAGTCCATAGAGCCAGGGATTTTGATGGACAGCATCATTCTCCGGCAGTATAATACCCGCCCACATATCGCCAAGGTTGTCTCGGCTATGCTGCAGAATTTTCAGTGAGATACCCTCAAACGTCCTTTATACAATCCCGATATCTCATCACGCGTTTTCCATGCTTTTCGATCCCTGAAGAAACACATTCTCGGCTGCGGATTTGCTTCGGACGAAGAGGTGGATGCCTGGGTCAGTAATGTAGCGTAGAAAACAGAAAGCACTTTTTCATGAAAGAATTGACCTTATTGAACTAATAAACATTCTACTTACGTCTTTTTCCATTTGCCTCGTGTTAATTTGACTGCCCCCTACGGCTTATACTGAAACAAGGCCCAACGCCATGGCGCAATTGTGCGACATGAACAGAAGATGATTGGCGTGTTTTTACTTCTGAATGATGATATCTACTCAAATTTCGGGCCAATCTTATAAGAGTGACAGTAGTAGCGCTACTGTCAAGATGTAAATCCTATTTGCTTTAAATACAAACTGTAATGGTCGTGAGTTTTAGTTACCTTTGGATGGGATAAGTTGATGTTAGTGAAGAACGCCTTTAAAGCGACGTAGATGCCACTATCAACACCTCACTGTGTTTCAACTAGGTCGTATAGTAGGGATACGAGAACGTGGATGTTCCTTCTGCGATACTGCAGAAAGACTTGAAAGGAATGTAGCCAATGTACATGACTGCTGGTAGTGGTGAACACGAGAGTGTACGATGGCAAGGAGGCCGGACTCCGGACGACAAGAGGCACCACCGAGACGGAAGACAGTCTGTTCGTCGTATGGCTCTGGTGCATCTGCAGCAGAAATTTGAGAAACAGCTGGCGCCACAGTTGCACAGAGTCTCCAGTTACTTTTAGAACAGCTGCATGTCGGATGCCATGTAGACATCAGGACATTGTTGCAGAAGCAACGAAGAAAAGCGTGCCAAATTCAGAAGAACGCAAAATCCCCAATACTGGTTAAGTTTCACGGAAGCTCGAAATTTTAGTGCGGACTTCAGTACGAGATGCTTTTAATAGTTTCCACAATGAAACATTGTCTCAAAATATGATAGAAAACCCAAAGAGATTCTGGTCGTATGTAAAGAACACCAGTGGCAAAATGCAGTCAATACAGTCACTGCGCGACAGCGATGGAAATGTTACCGATGATGGTGCCATTATAGTGGAGTTACTAGATACAGATTTCTGTAATTGCTTCACGAAAGAATACGAAGTAAATATTCCAGAATTCCAAACCAGAATTGCTGTTAGCATGAGTGACATAAAAGTAGGTATCGTAGGTGTGGCGAAACAGCTCAAATCACTTAAGGAATGCAAGTCTTAATGTCCAGATGGTACACCAATCAGGTTCCTTTCAGATTATGCAGACACAATAGCGCCTTTCTTAGCAATCATCTACAACCACTCTCTTGATGAAAGGTCTGTTCCTAAAGACTGGAAAGTAGCACAGGTCACATCAATATTCAAGAACGGAAATAGGAGTAACCCATTGAATTACAGACCCATATCACTGACCGCAATTTGCAGTAGGATTTTGGAGCATATACTGTACTCAAACATTATGAATCACCTTGAAGAAAATGATTTACTGATACATAACCAACACAGATTCAGAAAATATCGTTCTTGTGCAACACAGCTAGCTCTATATTTTCATAAAGTAAAGAGTGCTGTCGACAATGGATCTCAGATCCATTCCATATTCCAAGATTTCCAGAAGGCTTTTGATACTGTTCCTCACAAGCAACTATTAATCATACTGCGTGCATATGGAGTATCGTCTCAGTTGTGTGACTGGATTCGTAATTTCCTCTCAGAGAGGTCACAGTTCGTAGTGACAGACGGTAAATCATCGAGTAGAACAGATGTGATATGTGGCGTTCCGCAAGGTAGTGTCATAGGACCTCTACTGATCCTAATTTGCATAAATGATCTAGGTGATAATCTGTGCCGCCACATTAGAATGTTTGAAAATGACGCTGTATTTTACTTTCTAGTAAAATCATCAGACGATTAATGCCAATTACAAAATGATCTAGACAGAATTTCTGTATGGTGCGGAAAGTGGCTATTGGCACTAAACAAAGGAAAGTGCGAGGCTATCCACATGGGTACTAAAAGAAATCCGTTAAATTTTGGGTATACTATAAATCACAAAAATCTAAGGGCTGTCAAATCTAATAAATGTCTAGGAATTACAATTACGAGCGACTTAAATTGGAAAGACCACGTAGATAATATTGTGACGTAGGCGAAACAAAGACTGTGCTTTGTTGGCAGAACACTTAGAAGATGCGACAAACCATCTATAGAGACAGCCTACATTACACTTGTCTGTCCTCTGCTGGAATATTGCTGCGCGGTGTGGGATCCTTACCAGGTAGGATTGACGGAGGACATCGAAAAAGTGCAAAGAAGGGCAGCTCGTTTGGTGTTATCGCGCAATAGGGGTGAGAGTGTCACTGATATGATACGCGAGTTGGGGTGGCAGTCACTGAAACAAGGGCGGTTTTCTTTGCGGCGAGATATATTTACGAAATTTTAATCACCAACTATCTCTTCCGAATACGAAAATATTTTGTTGACACCCATCTACGTAGGGAGAAATGATCATCATAATAAAATAAGAGTAATCAGAGCTCGAACGGAAAGATTTAGGTGTTCCTTTTTCCCACGAGCCATTCGAGAGTGGAATGGTAGAGAAGTAATACGAAAATGGTTCGATGAACCCTCTGCCAGGCACTTAAGTGTGAATTGCACAGTAACCATGTAGATGTAGATGTCGAGTGCAATTCAGTAGCCCCAAACAGCAACCATTTCCGGCTTTAGTGGTTTCAAGTGAGATGTGATGAAGGGTGGGTTGTTGTTGGGGGGGGGGGACAGGCTGGAGCTCTGTTGTGTTTGCTGATCGAAGGGGTTCTGCCTCAGTTCCAGAGATGGTCGTGTGCTGGTCATAAGGAGACTAGTTCAGGTATGCAATCAACCATTTTACGTACTAGTCACAATGGACTCACATCTTGAGTTACTATCAGGAATGTGAATTCGTATGACGGCAGAAGCACTTTCGTGCGTATCCCACGCACCCTGACTTGCAAGTCTGTACGTCAGTCTGGTGATTCGACCTGTTGCGCTGCCGTTCATGAACAGCATTGCAGCTTTTTTTCCCAACAAAGTAACACGCGTCATCATACCGCTGTTGCAACCCAACGTGCTCTACAGAGTATCGACATGTTGGCTTTGCCTGCTACATCTCCAGATCTGTATCCAATCGAGCACAAATGGGACTTCATCGGACGATAACTCCAGAGTCATCCATAAACAGCATTATTCGTCCCAATATTAATCGACCAAGTGCAACGGCCATGGAACTTCATCCCACAAACTGACTTCCGGCATGTGTACAAAACAATTCATGCACGTTTGCATGCTTGCATTCGAAATTCTGACTCTTACACCGGTTATTAATGCACTAGCAATTCACATTTGCAATGGATTATCTCGCGCCTAGATTATCGCTATGTTATCTAGTTGAATAAGTTACGTAGTCAAATGATTTCCCAAAATTTCTTTTTACCGCATTTATAACTTTTTAGTCTTGCAAATTATTTCCGTCAGTGAATTTCTGATAGAAAGTCCTCAGTTGTCCCATGTTTGTGGTGTAATATTCTTGCATAGATGGCTGGACCAGTGCCTGCGGCACAGTTCTGCTTTTTCCGAGTGACGTCAATGTTCAGAGGCGGTATCAGCGCAGGATATATTCTCAAGTTCGCGTATTCCACTACTGCCCTTAAACTAACATCAATTTCACGAAAATTGATGGGCTGTGTAATGAATATCATTGGTACATTAAAAAGACAGCGACTGAACTTTGCTACGTCGTACAACCTTGAAACTCATTTTGCTTTTCTTGTAATGACAAGAGAGAAGCTGTACACTACAACTATACTTGACACCTATAATCTGTTACTCTGTAGTTTCTGTTGGATAACTTCTGAACTGTAGTCCTTCTATTTCAGTAATACTGAAGAAGTATGAAAGTTTTCAGTGTACTCAACACATTTCGTGTGTCTCAAATGGCACTAGTATTCGTAGTTTTCATGCACACACAAAGTTAAAAGAAAATCACATAATTCCAGTTACTTGAAGCAGACATTGCTATACAGAACCTTGAGATAAATGTACACAAATTAATCAAAATGACAGGACGACACAGAAAACATTTATGTAACGACAGTTACCTTTTCAATTCCAAAAACACTCTAATAATGAATCAGTAAAGTTTTCTTTCATGAAAATGAATGTTTCCATGGACAAACAAAGTAACAGTAAGATTTTGCTCATTCAAGTCCAATGGCTGCTCTTATTGCATCTGATACAATATTTCATGGATTTTTCTGTAAAGAGTCCGTAAAATCTAGTGTGTGCTAGTAAATAATTTAGCACTGTGTCGAAACTGGAGACTTTGGCACTGATTCGTCTGTCTGAGTAAAACATGAACCGATATTTTATTATTTGCTATCAGTATACTGTCCTTGGTTATTAAATTATGATTTCTTTCTCTCAGGAGCATACGTTCTGTTTCAATTTTCTGCATTCCATCTTGGATGTTACCTTTTTCTTTGTTCCACGTTTTCGTTTTCGGTAACGACAAAACTAGTGTGTTGAGCGCACATTTACGAGTTTCACGACCAGCCCTATCGCTTCTTTGTGACCCCCGCCGGTTACAGGATGGAACAGCAAGGAGCAATGTAGATAAGACAATTTATTTTTAAAATATTTTAAGGAAATCTGAATAATTCGATTTGGAGAACTCGTGAATAAACGTCCTGTTTCAAATTTATGCTACAGATAGCACCATTTTTCATGTTGATGCCATCACTCATCTTGCAGAGTTGAACCCACCGAGTATATGCTTTTGATTTTTGGTAAAATTATGATAGGTTATATGATTACCTTTAAAGAAATCATTATTCTGCGTATTTGTTATTATTTTTAAAGTAAACACTCTAATTCATGATTTTTTTCGTTCCCTGGTGCATATTCAAGCTATCTCAGTTACAGCGAGAAACAGTGATCACACGTCTAATTTTCCGCACTTTAGTGTTGAGGAAGCCCCTTCAATGCAGTCTCTAATAAAAGTTATACGTGAACGTGGTGGTAACGCATACAGCTTACAAAGAGGTGAATTCCTTATGTAAAATGATAGAATGCAACCCTTGACTTAAGGAATTCACATCTGTGTGAACAGTGCCCCTTACCAGCACGTTCACAAACAACCTCAGTTAGTTGGACGAATAGACAGCGCTTCCTCTACACTAGAATGTGGAAGAAAAGTGACAACAGTTTAACACCGTGACGCAGGTAGTTGTAAAATTGCTAAGGGGACACAATTATCTATCAGCGAAAAAGCATGATATAAAGAGCGTAAGCAAGACAATGACTTCCCTCAACAAATTTGCAACTACTTTGGAGCATTATATGCAAAAGAATATTAATGTTACTGTATTTCGCTTTCTGACTGTAGTTTTCATATACAGCCACAACACAGTTCGGCGTTATTATTGCCAATAGAATGAGCAAACTCGGAAGAGGAATAACATGAAACACACTCGTTTCAACACGCAAGAACGTGCGCGAATTGAGTGGAGCTTCTTTACAGTGACGTAAAGCGAAAACGTCAAAAATCTCATTTTTCCTGTTCATGTAGCACCCCATCCCTATTTAACTCAAATTTTCATTCGCTTACTATACCTACATTGCTGCGCTATGGTGCTGTTTAACGTCATTTATTCCACGTGTACCAGTCACAAAGTGGTACCACTCATTTCACAATCCATTATCAATTTACTACTCAAACATCAATTTCCTAAATAAATATCAGTTATCAGGAATATTTAATATCTAGATCAGCAAATCGTGCTCTGGAATCTATCGATATATTACTCAGCGCGAAAGACAGGGTAATATGTTCGTACCACGTTATTCCCACCCACGGTTAGAACGATGACCGAAATTAATAACTTGTTCTTTTGATTTAATGAGAATGTAAATTATAATTTATCATGCCAAAATTAGAAACATGTGCTTTGATAAAGAAATATGTTTCCAATTGTCGCACAACGAAACATGCACCAAGTTTCTTTTCGCACGTCGCCAGTCACATCGCATAAAGCAGAGTCTTCTCCATTATACACAATAATTCTACACATTTCTACACGGACGCTTTTACAGCCTTCAGTCACTCCAAGTATTAAATATTTCTCTCCCTCTTTCAGTAAACACACATTTTATAGCGCAAGTTTAGCAATTTCGTCCAGTTAGACGTACATTTTTTCTTTCGGATTCTGCTTGAATGACATGATTATACTTATTGGACGAATTAATAATTACTACCAATGTATCATGAAACATCGTGAAGAATATACGAAAAATAGTAAAAGCGTTCTTTGGCATTACATTATCAATGTACTAAAAAGAGTGTGGCTACACAGTTCTGTAACAGGTCTAGAAGAAGTGGTCGTATCTTATACTCAATAACCTTATGAACGATATGTATCGTTATTACTCTATGAAAACTTAACGTTTCAAGCAAAAGAAAGCACGCTGCGCAACCAAAAGAAAGTACATTTCTCTGCAAAATCTAAAGACCAGCTAGATACGTAACACAACATACTAACTGAGCTGTGGAAATGAATGACTATGCGGAAGCATGTTTCCAGAGGTGTCCCATTTGTTCACAGGTAGTTGGATCTCAAATAGCGTGAGAGCTGCATGACTACAGAGACAAGTAGAGCTTGTCACGCAACTCGAGGTGGTTGGGCAAACTAGAAAAAACAGTGTCTGTCAATCAGTGAGCAGTTACAGCGCAGTGTGTTGGTACTATTTGTTGTAACCTCGTCACCAATGTTGTGCCTTGTTCCGTAGGAAAAAAGAGAGAGGATGATATGGTAGACTTGTGTCCCCTTTGTACGACACAACGCACACGTATTAATACGGTTCTTTAGTTACTTAGCCAACGGCCTTGCCGCATTGGTACCACCGGTTACCGTCAGATCACCGAAGTTAAGCGTTATCGGGCTGGGCTAGCATTTGGATGGGTGGCCATCCGGTCTGCTGAATGCTGTTGGCAAGAGGGGTGCACTCAGCCCTTGTCAGACAAACTGAGAAGCTACTTGATTGAGAAGTACCTGCTCTTGTCTCGTAAAATGACATACGGTCGGGAGAGCGCTGTGTTGAGCGCGTGCTCAACATCAGCAATCAGTGACGTCTGTAGACTGTAGGATGACACGTCAGCCGGTCAGTACCGTTGGGCCTTCATGGTGTGTTTGGATGGAGTTTAGTTACTTAAACAGATAGCTCCTTTTGGTACAAGGTCTTCAATAATAGTACACGTTAGCCTCACTGCTGGCGAAGTACAAGTCGCGCTATGCACTGTCGTAGCCTGTTGAACTACGCCGCTCCAGGAGTGACTGACAGACACCTGGAGTGCTAGTTAGTGCGTCAGTGACTGAGCTAGTGAATGAGTGACTGAGGCACGCTGGTCAGTGGTGGCGATCTAAATACTTGCTGTCAAGAGGGCTTTGTCGGCGTGTTGCCGAGACCTCTCCTATAGGCGCGCTTGATCGAGCGCCTACTATCGATCTTTGCTTTGCATCTTTGCGACCGGTGTGCTGGCGACAGCTAACGCCACCACACTATTCATCAAATACCTTCTGGAGACATTTAGACGACTTCACATGGTGAAGAAACACCGCTAATCTGGGAGAAGGACGAAATATGACGAGTGTAGTCCAGGAGATTGATTTTCCGTACAGCATTTTTTCGCGCGCATAAGGAGTGTTCTGAACCAAAGGTATAGCTTCTAGAAGGACAAGAGGTCGTCCACCTTGGTCAACTACAGCATCAGATGAACACTACATTGAGCACCTGGCAAGAAAGCGACCATGTCAAACAGTGAGTGCAACTGCGACCACATTTAACGTAAATGCAATGCACGCAGTCTTACGCTGCACAATGCCACAGGTTCTGCATGATGGTGGTATGCCAGTACATTGTGTTCTGTTAACACCTGCACAGGGGCGTCGTCGTTTGCAATAGTGCAAAGGGAGCAGGGAGTGGACCAACGAGATACGGGTCTCGTACTGCTCTCAGATGAGAGCTGGTTCAGTCAGAGTCGTGATTCCGGACGTACCCTGAAAGGGCGAACTGCCGAACATGATCGTTTTGCCAGTCCAGAAGCCATGGTGTGGGGAGGTATTATGTTGTATGGGCATGCTGACCTCCAAACCGTTGAACACGATAGACACACTGGTCCATGTTTTTGTGACACTGAACCCCTTCCCTACGTGCCGCAGACACTTTACTTTTTTCGATGACTGCATCGATCAGCGCAGGTGGAGGAGACCTTCGAACGAGAGAATACTTGGAAAATGGACTGGCCTGCCCGTTATCTCGACCTAAATCACATAGAGCAAGAGTTGGAGTGCGTTGGGGATAAGTATGTGGCACTTCGACGTGAACCATCAACCGTTCAGCAGTTGACAACTGCACTTGTGGAAGAGTGGAACGCCCCACCACAATACATTACGAAACCTCAGTATTTTGCAGAGCAAGCGTTTCTGTCCGTGGCTTTTACACACCTTGCCGAGAAACAATTCCCACCTATTGTAATGTTTAGGGTACCATCTAAAATCGCATTGACTTAAGTTTATTTATTATTTTTGATAAAAACTGTCATTTCTGTTCGTCTCAGTGCATATTTCTTTAATTTAATTCTGTCCTACTGTGTAGTAGTACTTACTATCTGTGGCCCAAGTTACTGCATTAGTTATTTATATGTACGGTCCAACTTTCATGTGTATTTGCTGCTGGGCGGTGATACAGTATGCGAAATATTGTTTTGTGCTTGTGTTTTCCACTGCGGTGTACGTACGTTCAGGTCAAGGATGCTGACTTTCTGTTAAAGAAAATAGCTGAGCTGCTTATCCTCTTGAATATAAAAGCATTTGCTCCGTCAGCATCCCTTATTTTGTTAAAACAGCTGCTTGTCGCCGCATGTTAATCTGCAGACGTGTTCCAATCCCAGCATTTTACTGGTTCAGTGAACCACGGGATTGCGGCGTTGGGGCGGGTCGCAGGTGTTTGGTGATTAATATGGCTGGCCGATACCGCTGGAAAAGCGGTGGCTCCGTGTTTTAAGGCCCGCATACTAATTCCCTGCATTATTCATGAGGCCAACGGACGCGGAACTATTTCATTCTCGCGGAGCAGGTCACAGTCTCCATGTGTGTGTGTGTGTGTGTGTGTGTGTGTGTGTGTGTGTGTGTGTGTGTGTGTGTGTCCTTTGCACTCACGTCTCGCTCGGTACTGATGCACAGACACGGTCCTTACCATACATTTACTTATCGCCCTTCGTGACATGCTTTTTCTTTAAGCAATACTGTTCTAAATCGCAAGGGCGAACACAATTCCAATTTCACAATTTCAGAAGTTGTTGGGGGAGGCCTTCTGAGTAATCTCGTAACAGAGACCTATAGCTTCTGGCATTTCATTACAGAAAATAACAACATTATCACTTAGTGCTTTATTACCTCAGTTAGCACGCTATCTGTAAAATAGCTTCTTACAGCGAAGAAAAAAAGAAAAATAAAAAAAAAACTAGCTACGTGTTACCACCAAATCTTACAACACAAAAAATGGCTTTGAGTACTATGGGACTTAACATCTGAGGTCATCAGTCCCTAGAACTTAGAACTACTTAAACCTAACTAACCTAAGGACATCACACACATTCAAGCCCGAGGCAGGATTCGAACCTGTGACCGTAGCGGTCGCACGGTTCCAGACTGAAGCGCCTAGAACTGCTCGGCCACACAGGCCGGCCTTACAACACAACATACAGAGTTATTAACACTCAGCGGTGTACTGTGATGTAATTGGCGCTCTTGAAAGGCATTCAGTGAACCAATACACAAGGTGGATTTCGGCCAACTATCCATCAGTAAACTGCTCTATATCATTGTTAACGCGCAACTAACGCAAACGGACAAACAAACAGGAGGCACAAGCGAGCAGTACTGAATGCAAGTTTTAGGACAAAGAGCAAAATGGGAATTTTTGTTGTTAGAAGGACGTACCGCGAGTGAAAGCATTTTTTTTTCCTTTTTCAAAACAGGACACATAGCGTCGACATTTTCATCTTTTTTGTAGTTATTCTGAGTAGCGTTGAGTGGCGATATATGGATAAAAGAGAGTAAGAAAATAAACTAAATGCAATTTCTCTTAAACGAGGGCTGGAGAGCAAAGGTTCACTGTAATGAAATATTCGTCAAAAGTGCTTGAAACCGTCTAAAAGTTTGTCGGTTTTCAAGTTTACCCTGTATAAGCTAGGGTCGCGCAACTTTCTTCTATAATCATTCGCGACCTATTTCTCATTCTAAATAATACGTAACAGCCATATAGCAACAGGAAAACTACAACCGTGTGGTAACAGTATAACGACTGTTACAAAAACAATGATTAACATTTTAAAGAAATAAAACTCGTTTCCAATCAACAAAATCTTATTGAACAACTGGAAATTTACGATATTGCAGTGCCTGTGTTGTTAAGGCGGATGCTGCAATGCAGCTCGAATGTTCTTAACAACCCAGACATCACAATATCATATTTATACACTGATTTCGGTTAAAATGACCTCTGCTATACGGGAGTTGGATATTGTGTGTGCGAGCATAGCATGTAACGCAAGAACGACGGCATAAGGAAGTTTGTGTCTGACCGTGAGACGAGAACTGATAGACAAAGCGATTCAGGTGATAGCTCGAGTATAGCGGAAAATCATCGTTGTGGTCCTCTTCCGGCATATATTTTCACTGTCTTCATTCTCTTATACATCTGATCAATTCATGTTCAGCTGTAAATTTGGTTTAGTGGCTTAATGCTTCATTTTCGGCATTAGAAAGTCGAATGTTTTATTATTCGCAGCACAAAAATCCCACCTGTTGCAGAAAGTAATGTAAATGAAATTTATTCGATGGGGAATATTAGGTCTATACGTTTCCACAGACAGCGTACTTCATTAGTACTAATATCTCTTAGGTTTGAAGTGATCTGTAGTGACTAGTGACTTCGGAATAGTGACATTGTTATAACGTCGTGCTTTCTTGTCTCTATGGATATGATAGCAACTCTTGTCCTACTATGTGTAGCTCAAGAAAAACATAGGTCTGGATAGTCCTAGATAACTCAGCAGTTGTCGAGTGTGCGGCAACTAAGCAGCGATCGACAAATGGTTCTCACAAGATGTCTGTGAAGCCCTGTATAACACTACGTCATCGCAACACTAGCATCATGTCACGTTGTTTCTGGCTCACAAATCTTTCAAAGATGTTACTATACGTGGCAGAATATTAGTGCCATTGGGATTTGGATAAGTATAAAAAACAACATCGAGAAATGAATTGTTGATTCAATGGCGGTTATTTTATTTTGCATAGGCAATTTATTTACAATGTATCACAGTGTTGTAATTTAACTTTATCTCCAGTAGAGGGGAGTGCAGAAGACAAACTGCTTTGTATCTGATCGATACTATCATACGAGGTGTGTAATGCACAACATTCACCTGTTCTCGTGCTACAAGAATCTCGTGCTATTTTGCTGGAGGCAACTTGATTTTCTGGATGGGAGATACAGTGATGATGTCATCTGTAAGTAAGGTAAAGCGATCAACAAACCTTCCTTCGGTTTGTACACAAAATTGATTTACTGGGCATGGTAATAGTGAATGACGTGAGGGTCCTCCCTGGCTATGATCATTGAGGTCACCCGTCCAGCCAGACACAGGGGAACCTACCGCTTGACGTGGATCTCTGTGCTACTCTGATGATTCATTTTTTACTACTTCTTTATTTACTCAGGTATGTTTTGACACCTATCCATTATCCGAGGAGAGGTAGCTGTTTAAATAGGTCTTGGTAAATGGATAAGGAATATAACGTATTTTGCACAAGGTGGGCTTTAGGAAAAGATTAATTCACAAACACGGAAAACCCATAAACAAGAGCTTCCAATCTGAGCAAGATGTTTGGTTGTGAATCATTTATAGGGGACAAACCAACGGCAAGTGCTAGAAAAAATTCTTGTACGAGGCAAGGATTAAACTTTGGATCTATGAATTTGCAATCTGATGCTTACTAACTGAGTCACAGTGCGACACATACATAATCAAATATGCTCACTAAATGGACGACTGCTTACGCATTTCAACATGCAATACGTCGTAAAAATTCGTTCATTCATGGGCTTAATATACTGTATTGGTTATCGCCCACGCATCACTTCCCTTCAAGTCAACATTTTAGACATATATCTTCAGATAAGATTTCTTAAGATTTTACTTTGTGTTAGGCTACTGACCTAGCCCGGTTTCGCACAGGTAGCAGCGGGACGACATGTTTATAATATGTAATGATATACACAAAACCTTCCTCGTCGATCAGTCTATTAGTGAAAACTCTGTCCAAATTCCTACTGAAGTTCCTGAGATTATCCTTCTAATACAGACATAAAAACGCGTCGGGGGGATTTTAACATATACACTAGTGTCCAAAATTACACAAACAAACAGAAATTTTGCAAGATTGCGTTTATTTTTCTACAAAACAGTACACACAAGTGACAGTAAAATAGAAACAACATAAAGCATACAGAACGTAAACAACTATAACATGCGTAACGGTTGGCAAAAAGTTCTTCTTTTTACCAGCTTAACGCACTGTCACACACTTTCCTATCCGACAGTTGGTTAATGTGCTCAGTATTTGGTGTGACCACCTTTGGCCCAATACAGGCCTGACAACGACGGGAAATGCTGTGAATGATGTCATCAGTATCATGTTGAGGCAATAACGTCCATTTTATCTGCAGAGGTGTTCGCAAATTTCGGACAGTGGTTGGTGGATGTTGAGTGATGCATCCGTGTCCCTAGTGCATCCCAAACATGTTCTATGATATTCAAATCTGAGTAGCGAGCAAGCGAACATGCAGTATTTTTTGTTTCTAAGAAAACATCAACCACCCGTACCCGATAACATCGATCACTATCGTTTTCAGTACGAAGTCTGGGCCCACAGGACTTGCAAAAAGCGGCACGTCAGGTCCCACGATCTCGTGACGATACCTAACACCGTTAAAATTGCCAACTTAGCCGTACAATTACATGAAGAGGTGTTCGAGTGGTCAACATAATCACAGCGCATGCCATGAGGGATACTCCTCGATATCCGTTTCTTTCTACAATGTCTGAGTCCCTAAATCTTGTTCCACGTTCTCTCCAGATGTGAATTCGTCGAAAATCACTCTCCTGACCAAATTAGAACTCATTTGTGAAAAGAACGTTGGTCCACTGTTCGACGGCACAAGTTGCATCTCGACACTCCCTTCTGTGAAGACAAGTCATTCTCAGGAACCGGTATCCGCCAATTTGAGGTCACAATTCCTATACACCATGGGACAACTGCAATCCAGCCTTGGGGGTCCATCAGTGCTTTAGAGCCTAACAGATCAGCCTTCAATGTCTCATGGACACAGATACGAACAGTTCTGCATCTACATCTAAATCTACATGACTACTCTGCAATTCATATTTAAGTGCTTGGCAGAGGGTTCATCGAACCTCAATCATACTATCTCTCTACCATTCCACTCCCGAACAGCGTGCGGAAAAAACGAACACCTAAACCTTTCTGTTCGAGCTCTGATTTCTCTTATTTTATTTTGATGATCATTCCTACCTATGTATGCTGGGACCAAAAAAATATTTTCGCATTCGGAAGAGAAAGTTGGTGACTAAAATTTCGTAAATAGATCTCGCCGCGACGAAAAACGTCTTTGCTTTAATGACTTCCATCCCAACTCGCGTATCATATCTGCCATACTCTCTCCCCTATTACGTGATAGTACAAAACGAGCTGCCCTTTTTTGCACCCTTTTGATGTCCTCCGTCAATCCCACCTGGTATGGATCCCACACCGCGCAGCAATATTCTAACAGAGGACGAACGAGTGTAGTGTAAGCTGTCTCTTTAGTAGACTTGTTGCATCTTCTAAGTGTCCTGCCAATTAAACGCAACCTTTGGTTCGCCTTCCCCACAATATTATCTGTGTGGTCATTCCAACTGAAGTTGTTCGTGATTTTAACACCCAGGTACTTAGTTGAATTGACAGCCTTGAGAATTGTACTGTTTATCGAGTAATCGAATTCCAACGGATTTCTTTTGGAACTCATGTGGATCACCTCAGAGTTTTCGTTATTTAGCGTCAACTGCCACCTGCCACACCATACAGCAATTTTTTTTAAATCGCTTTGCAACTGATACGGGTTTTCGGATGACCTTACTAGACGGTAAATTTGGAGAAAGGCCTGAATTTTGCCCCTACACCGAGGAATGTGCCTATCACCGAAATCATGTGCGCAGTCGAACAAGCAGTGTCCAGCTTTTCGGAGGACCAAGCTGAAGAGATTAGGCAAGAGGTCTCACATACATTGCGGCGGGCGCCGCGTCCACGGAGTAACATCTCCTCTCTCGAAAGGGCAGCCGTCCGGTCCATTAGAGAAGACGAAGATCTGATAGTTCTACCAGCAGACAAAGGCAACGCAACGGTTCTTCTGTCACGTGATGACTATCTGGGAAAGATGGATCTCTTACTTGAAGACTCAGCATACATAACATTGCAGGACGACCCAACTGAACGGATAAAACTGAAGACGCTTTCACTGCTGAAGAAGAGTTCTTTACCCGCCGACGTTCTTAAAAAACTTCGTCCTGGTGCCGCCGTGCCACCGAGATTATACGGTCTACCCAAGATTCATAAGAAAGGGGTCCCGTTTCGTCCGATCGTGAGTAATTTGGGTGCTCCTACCTACAATCTAGCCAAGTATTTAGCATCTGTTCTTGGCCCTCACGTCGGTAAATGCGAACATCACATTCCCAATTCTATGGTGTTTATTCAGAGATTGAAGTCCTTGTCTCTTAGGCCCTCGGCTTTACTTGTGAGCTTTGATGTCGTGTCGCTTTTTACCCGGGTTCCTCTGGAAGAATCCTTGCAATTAATTGGTGAGAAACTGGATGAGGAAACAACCAGGCTTTGTCGCCACGTGCTAACGTCGACGTACTTTTTATTTAATGACAAATATTTTGAACAGAGTGACGGAGTGGCAATGGGGAGCCCATTGTCCCCAATAGTCGCCAATCTTTTTATGGAAGATTTTGCGGACATGGCGCTGAAGACGGCGTCCTTAAAACCAACTTGTTTTTGGAGGTACGTTGACGATACGTTTATGGTGTGGCCTCATGGGAAAGAAGCTCTTGACCGCCTCCTAGATCATTTTAATTCCCTGCATCCTAGCATCAAGTTTACCATGGAGGTGAAAAGTGATGAGAAGCTTCCGTTTCTGGATGTTCTGGTTTACAGAAAGGATGATGGGACACTGGGACACAGTGTTTATCGAAAGCCTACGCCCACGGACCGTTACCTGCATGCTTCTAGCTGTCATCCATCGTTCCAGCGTACGGAGGTCCTGCGGACGTTGGCGAGAAGAGCTTATGCCATTTCAGATGGAGAAAGCTTGACACAAGAATTGGACCATCTTAAGGTTGTGTTCAAGCAGAATGGCTATACAGATAAACAGATCCGTCGTGCTTTCCAGTATAGACCTTCGCCTGAACCACCAGAAGATACCTGCAAATCGGTGGCCTTTCTGCCTTTTGCTGGGAGCATTTCCTCGAAGATAAGAAGAATTCTGAAAAGATACCATATCAAAAGTATTTTTCGTCCGCCAGCCAAGATTAGAGCGCTCCTTGGCTCTGTAAAGGATGACTTGGGTTTGAGGAAGCCCGGTGTGTACAAGATCCCTTGCCACTGTGGGAAGGCTTATATTGGGCAGACAATCCAGACCATTCAGGACCGATGTGTTGAGCATCAGCGGCACTCACGGCTGCTTCAACCTGAGAAATCTGCAGTGGCGGAGCACTGTCTCACCGAAGGACACAGAATGCTCTATGACAAGACCCAAATGGTTGCCCCTGCATCTCCCTATTGGGACTGTGTTTTAAAAGAATCCATAGAGATTCGTTTATCTGACAAACTTCTTAATAGAGACAAGGGCTATCTTTTAAGTAAGACTTGGCACCCGGTGTTATCTGACATCAAAAAACAACGGTCTGTGTTTCGATCGTCGGAATAAAAATTTTTTTTAATTTTTCACAGCGGTATCTCGATTTCGCCTATTTCAACCACTGGCGGCGCGGTATGTTTACTTCGCTAGAGGGCAGTTACGGCACCTTCTCGCGCACGCGTTGTGGGTCTTCTGCTGGCCTATATAGGGGCCGCAGCTTGCGCTAGGAAGTCAGTTCCGGTAAGTTCGTGCACCAGCACTCTCACCTGAAGATGGCGGCCAGATGGACCGCGGAAATATTGTGTCATGAAGACGTTATGATCCGGCTGCATACCCGAGAAGAATATTATCAATTATTACGCCGGGAAAGCCTTCGTAGCCAAATTACAGCATCATCTGCGAACAACCTAAGAGAACTGCTCAGATTGTCACCCAGGTAATTTATATACACTCCTGGAAACTGAAATAAGAACACCGTGAATTCATTGTCCCAGGAAGGGGAAACTTTATTGACACATTCCTGGGGTCAGATACATCACATGATCACACTGACAGAACCACAGGCACATAGACACAGGCAACAGAGCATGCACAATGTCGGCAATAGTACAGTGTATATCCACCTTTCGCAGCAATGCAGGCTGCTATTCTCCCATGGAGACGATCGTAGAGATGCTGGATGTAGTCCTGTGGAACGGCTTGCCATGCCATTTCCACCTGGCGCCTCAGTTGGACCAGCGTTCGTGCTGGACGTGCAGACCGCGTGAGACGACGCTTCATCCAGTCCCAAACATGCTCAATGGGGGACAGATCCGGAGATCTTGCTGGCCAGGGTAGTTGACTTACACCTTCTAGAGCACGTTGGGTGGCACGAGATACATGCGGACGTGCATTGTCCTGTTGGAACAGAAAGTTCCCTTGCCGGTCTAGGAATGGTAAAACGATGGGTTCGATGACGGTTTGGATGTACCGTGCACTATTCAGTGTCCCCTCGACGATCACCAGTGGTGTACGGCCAGTGTAGGAGATCGCTCCCCACACCATGATGCCGGGTGTTGGCCCTGTGTGCCTCGGTCGTATGCAGTCCTGATTGTTACGCTCACCTGCACGGCGCCAAACACGCATACGACCATCATTGGCACCAAGGCAGAAGCGACTCTCATCGCTGAAGACGACACGTCTCCATTCGTCCCTGCATTCACGCCTGTCGCGACACCACTGGAGGCGGGCTGCACGATGTTGGGGCGTGAGCGGAAGACGGCCTAACGGTGTGCGGGACCGTAGCCCAGTTTCATGGAGACGGTTGCGAATGGTCCTCGCCGATACTCCAGGAGCAACAGTGTCCCTAATTTGCTGGGAAGTGGCGGTGCGGTCCCCTACGGCACTGCGTAGGATCCTACGGTCTTGGCGTGCATCCGTCCGTCGCTGCGGTCCGGTCCCAGGTCGACGGGCACGTGCACCTTCCGCCGACCACTGGCGACAACATCGATGTACTGTGGAGACCTCACGCCCCACGTGTTGAGCAATTCGGCGGTACGTCCACCCGGCCTCCCGCATGCCCACTATACGCCCTCGCTCAAAGTTCGTCAACTGCACATACGGTTCACGTTCACGCTGTCGCGGCATGCTACCAGTGTTAAAGACTGCGATGGAGCTCCGTATGCCACGGCAAACTGGCTGACACTGACGGCGGCGGTGCACAAATGCTGCGCAGCTAGCGCCATTCGACGGCCAACACCGCGGTTCATGGTGTGTCCGCTGTGCCGTGCGTGTGATCATTGCTTGTACAGCCCTCTCGCAGTGTCCGGAGCAAGTATGGTGGGTCTGACACACCGGTGTCAATGTGTTCTTTTTTCCATTTCCAGGAGTGTAGATCAGGAACAGCAGAGGTCCCAAGACGCTTCCCTGGGGAACACCTGATATCACTTCAGTTTTACTCGACGATTTGCCGTCTATTACTACGAACTGCGACCATCGTGACAGGAAATCACGAATCCAGTCGCACATCTGAGACGATACCCCATAGGCATCGCCACGAATCAAATAACTTATCGTTTTTAATGGTACAGATATCGCTTCCAATACGATGTTTTGAATCCTACCCATCTTCTTTTGGGCCCAAGATCGCAGTCATGTGGCAGTGGGGTGAGCTCTTGATGCCTGCAATAAAGGCACATTGGAAGTTACTCTGCTAGATCGTCTATGATGTGAACGTATAAGGGTGATTCTTTTTTGATTATTGTTGTGTAACATGGAAAAGTACATTTTTCTTTACTACGACCGAACGGAATCTTAATGGGCACTGGCTAAGTCGAGTGACAATGTAAGTAATGAGCTTTTGCATGTACTTTAAATGGACTTGAGATCGACATAGGGTCCCTTTAATGAGCTCAAGGCACAATAAACTCAGTGGTAACCACAAACGGTTTAGTTTAGGGATCGATTTTTATGCTACTTTGTTCCTTCAGTTAATTATATTGGTGAGTAGTAGTAGCAGATGCAGAAGACACGTCTCATATATGGACACGGTTATCGGCAGTACCATGTCCATAAATATTGTCTGTAGTAGTCTGATGTTGAATGCGTCCGATAGTAAAAAATAAGTCAAACAAATAAACAGTTTATAAAAATTCGACTGACTACTGTGAAACTTACACATCCGGCACCGTCTAACGTGACTGTGATATATTTCATTAAATCATACAGTTAGTGTTAAACTTCAGTAAAGTACATTCTTACTGTCGATTTACAGCGCTGATGTAACTTGATGAAATTTTCACGACTACACAGTGACACATTCTCGTAATTTAAGTGGTGATAAACCAGTAATTTCTCTACCATTCTTTCTTTTCTAGGCTGTAGTTGAATTCTAGTACATTCCCCCAAGCTAGAGGAGAATGCCTACAATATTTTTAAAAGTATCTCGGATACACTGAGTTTACTATTTGGAGCAGAGTTATAGTGATGAATGAGTAAATGCGTCACCAGTGAATACGAATTCACAGTAGTCTCTCTCCCTATCTGTGCTACACAATTCAGATCCCTGTATTCCACCGCCTGCTCAGTTTTCGACAACACCGAACCGGCGAATACGATTGCACCTCACATTTGTGTGGCCACTCAGGGACCTTCCCAATTTGGAAGTTTCCTAGTTGTTATTCATGAAACCTGCCACGCGTTGCTACAATTCTGTTTGCGGTAAAACAACATCAAATTGGATATAGTGCGGCAGCACAGTACACTGCAGAACTATCTGAGTTTTTCAGACAATATGCAGACAGTTATTTCTATATATTTTGTCCAGAAATGGACTCAAATTCATTTCTTAAACACTTTTAGGGGTTATTTTGTATTCCTACTGATATCTACTTACGCTACTTTGCCGAAGCTTGTAGTTCCTGTTACTTTACATTGGACCATACTTGATTTACTTTGTGAATTTTTATTTTCTTATGGGGCATAAAATTTCTGGGGTTTTGCCGTAATCAAACTTTAGGTATGGCTGATATTTTGGCTATAATCCTTTTTAGTCACCATCAGAGATTTTTTTTGCGATTATTTCATCCAACACGCCCATATGGGTGGACGGATGGCTGCCAGCGGCACAACAATCTAACATTCAAACAAAAGCTCTAAAAACGTAAGTTTTGACGTAAAACATATGATTGAAAGGTTAATACTTTTTACTAATGTTTTAAACGCCGTAAAAAGATATTTTTTTGTGTTTTGTTGACATTAAGCATTTGATTTATTTGTCGTTTGTGTCAAAATCAAAGGAATGAAAAGTAAAAATGAAAACAAATATATAGATATTTAAAATACATTGCCGAAACGATGAGGAACGCAGCATTTTCACTAAAGAGCTGAAGAGCCTGTAATGAAAAGAAAAAGGGATTTGGAGAAAAGAAGAAATGTCAATAGAGCTGAAGGCTGTGAGTGTAAATATAGTGTCCGTTGGGTAGCATATTTAGAGATTATGTTAGATGTTTGGGTACATAGTGGAAACAAAGAAAATAAGGAGGACTTTGGTGTAAGGGTAAACCGTAGTATCAAGAAGGGAGATCATGCTATCGCTTGTCCGCACGGTCCACGTCATACGCGTGTGCAGTGGCGTATGGAACATTATGGACTGCTGGCGCAGGGAATCGTATGTGTGGGAGGTCCGAAGAAAACGAAATTTTGATAACGTTTTCATCATTGTTATGCGAGCCCAGCATCACAATGACGGTATGGGGATGCCATTGGGCATACAGCACGATCACCTAACATTCACACAGCTGGTGATTTGAATATCTGTTGTTGCTGCTTATACGTGTTAATGTCTATGGCTGTGATCGATCTTCGAGGTCTCTGTGACGCTATTTTTCAGCAAGATGACGCACGGCAGCATTTTGCCAAAGGTGCCCTGACGTAACTCGACACGGCGGGTGCGGAGGTGGCCAGTACGTTCTCCAGTTCTCTCAGGCATTAAAAACATCCAGTTATAGGTTCACGAGAGATAGCAGTCACTGTAATCGATTAAACAAAGCGCAGAGTAGAATCAGTATGGAGTGACGTAAAGTTGTCTGTCATCCAAGTGTGATTCTACAGAGTTCTCAGGTACCAGAGGTGGATGTTCTGTGTACTACACATAATTTGCTCTATACCTACCGAATGAAGTACAATTTTAGGCAGGTTTTCTTCGTGCGGTACTGTCCATCCATAATAAACAAAATTTAAATGGCCTTCTTCAAGCTGCAATTTTAATGACCAGCAATTTGTATCATCTTCACCTACAAACAACACTGTTTTTGTCGAAAGTCTTTAAATTTTGTCACTTATCCCTGTAGTCCGTGAGGCTAAAATTTGTCAAAGACCGTTTTCCTGGTGTATACTAATGTGAATTAGTGAATTATGTGAAGAATTATTTTGCTTCAACATGTCTCTCAATCGCCAACACCACATCCACTTTCTCCACTCTGCTCACTATCCTCACTGTCTTATTTAACACGAAGCCAGATAAAATCATAAGAACACATCAAAACACTACTACGCAAAACTAAAGAGAGTCTTTGATGTATGTGGAAGACTCTGCAAAAAGAGATTCATCTTTAAGAGAAATTGCATACTGGACCATAGGGTGGTGGTATCTAGAGTAGCGTTTTACCGCTCGGACTCCATACTAATAACACTTGGCAGTTAACATGGAACGAATTTACAGATGTGGTGGTAGAACCGTGACAAGTGAGTGCAACAAAGATAAAATTGTGACTGAGATACTACAGGAAACTTATTGCGGCCTTAGGAATTAACGTGGCGTAGGTTTCACAAATACCTGTCAGAGTAGTGAAGAGTGGCTGGAATGATTCTGTTCTTTCCTCCTTAATTACATCTACGTCTATACCCCACGAGCCACCGTACGGCGTGTGGCGGAGTGTACGTTTTGTACCAGTGTAACATGCAGTTTTTCCTGGTACTGTTACGTAAGGTTCACAGAAGGAAAGCCTGCTGGTACTTAAACATTTACTTCTGAAAGCCACACGTAAGTGCACCGAAAACCGTTCATCGAATCACCTTCCGAATAATTTTGTAAACTTCCGCTCTCTAACAGCACGCAAGGAAAAATGATCACTTAAATCTCTTTAAAGCTCTGACTTATTGTATTCCGATAATCATTTTTTTCTATGTTAGTAGGCGATATTGAAATATTTTTACTTGTAGTGGGGAAAGTAAGTGACTGAAATTTCATGAAAAGATTGCGCCGCAACAAAAAGCGCCTTCATTATGATGATTCTCATCTCAATGCACTTACCATATCTGTGACAATCCCTCCCTGCGTCGCGATAATACAAAGCGAGCCGCCCTTCCTGGAAAATTTTCCATATCCTCCAACAATCCCATCTGGTTCAAATGTTCAAATATGTGTGAATTCCTAAGGGACCAAACTGCTGAGGCCATCGGTCCCTAGACATACTCACTACCTAAACTAACTTACGCTAAGAACAACACACACATCTATGCCCGAGGGAGGACTCGAACCTCCGGCGGGAGGGGCCGCACAATCCGTGACATGGCGCCTCAGACCACGCAGCCATCCTATCTGGTAATGACACCGTACCGCACAGCAATACCGTGGCAAAGGACGAACAAGAGTAGCGTACGAAGTCTACTGAGCAGACATATTGCATTATCTAAGTATTCTGCTAGTAAAATGTAATGTTTGGTTGCCTTCCCCACTACATGCTCTGCGTGGTAGTCCCAAGTTATGTTGTTCGTAATTATAGTTTCTATGTATTGAGTCGAACTGACAGCCTCAAAATTCGTCTGATTTATCGTATAACTGATATTTAAGAAATTTATTTTCTCTCTCGTGTGGTGACCTCATACTTTTCTTTATGGAGAGAAAATTGCCACCTTTCGCACCATTCAGATATGGTGTGAAAGTCATTTTGCAGTTGCTGTTGATCTTCTGATAGCATCATTTGTAAAGAATCTAAGAGGGTTGTCCAGGTTGTCTTCTTGGGCATTTATGCAGATTAGGAGCAGCAGACAGCCTACAACCCTTCCCTGGGGAACGCCGGATAAACTTCAGTTTTCTCCACGATTTTCCGTCGATTGCTAGTCAGTATCATCTTTGTCAGAGGAAATTACCGATCCAACTGCGCAGCTGCAGCGATACTCCTGAGACATACAATTTAGTTAGAACTCTCTTGTGTGGAACGGTGTCTAAAGTCTTTGGTTCAAATGGCTCTGAGCTCTATGGGACAACATATGAGGTCATGAGTCCCCTAGAACTTCGAACTAACTAACCTAAGGACAGCACACTCATCCATGCCTGATTCAGGATTCGAACCTGCGACCGTAGTAGTCGCGTGGTTCCAGAGTGAAGCGCCTGGAACCGCTCGGCCACAACGGCCGGCTCTAAAGCCTTTCAGGAAATCTAGATCTATGGAAATTAGTTGAGATCCCTTGTCAACAGCACTCATTATTGCGAAAGAATAAAGAGCTAATTGTATTTTTACAAGGACAATATTATCTGAATCAGTGCTCACTATGTGTGTCAACAGACAGTCGTTGCTACTGAGGTAATAGATGATGTTCGAAAACAGAAAACTTTCCAAAATTCTACTGCAAAGCAATGTTAGTGATTTGAGGCTGTAATTCAGCACATTACTCCTATTTCCATTCTTGAGTATTGATGTAACCAATTCAACATTCTAGTCTGCTGGTGCAGATCTATCATCGAGCGAGCGGTTGCTTGTACATGATAGCTAAGGGTGGAGCTATTTCATCAGTTTACTCTGAGAGGCGCCATTTTGGTAAACCTATCTGGATCGGAAGACTTGACTTTATTAAGCGCTTTAAGCTGCTTCGCTACACCTATGGTATCTATGTATTTATAAATTTTTCGTGTTGGCCACCGTTCTCGATTTGATTTCTTGAATGTTTATTTCATGTTATTTCGTGAAGGAATTCTTCTTTTGTATATGGTTACTGGAATTTAAATCGCCAAAGACTCATACGCATAGACAGTTAATGGAATGATGCTAAGCAACTGCGGAACAGCTACTGAAAGCAATCTGTAATATGGCCAATAACGTCAGAATACGCCAAAAGATCGCTTAACCAATTTTTCTGCTCCTGTGAAACCAACCATTAAATCGAATACTGCACTAGCGTAATACGGGACTGCCGTGTCAATCAACCACAAAAAATTTCTGCCCGAGAAAGATTTTGTTTATAACGACAAACAAACCAATGTTTTCCGTTGACACTGGTAGCAGAATAATTTGGAACTGCTCAGCCGAATGCCCTCATAAAACTTCAGTGAAAATAAACACTTCATTTGTAACGAGAAGCAAACCGATCTTTTCCATTGACACAGGTCGACACAGGACACACGTGATGGGCAATATTCGTATGACCATTAGAGTTACTCCGAGCTGTTGATTCAATTTTATGCACAATTTAGGAACGATCGCTACAACCGTCTGTGAGCTGCGTTGTTATACGAACTCGTTGTCTTGACTCCAACTAGACTGTGAAGCACTGTTGGTGTGCACCACAGTTTAAAGTTTCCATGTGGGGTCCAGTCTGTCTAATTCTATCTTTGTAGTCTTGTAGCGACTTACATGTAGAAGGAAGCAACATATTGGTTGACTTTTCTAGGAATTTACGTCCTTGGAATTTTAACATTAGAACATAACGTGATTCAGAAGGCCTCTCTAACATTATTTGCCACCGGAGTTCGCTGAGTATTTCCGTGCAGCTTTCGCGCTTGCAAAATGAACCTGTAACGAACCATGCTGCTTGCCGTTGAATCTTCTCTATTTTCTCCATCAGTCCTATTTTGTTTCCGTACGCATGAACAATATTCAAGTAATAGTCGGAACACTGTTTTATAAGAAACTTTGCCGGCTGGTGTGGCCGAGCGGTTGTAGGTGCTTCAGTCTGGAACCGCGCGACGGCCACGGTCGCAGGTTCGAATCCTGCCTCGGGCATGTGTGTGTGATGTCCTTAGATTAGTTAGGTTTAATTCGTTCTAAGTCCCATAGTGCTCAGAGCCATTTGAACCATTTGTAAGATACTTCTTTTGTTGATCGAGTATATTTTCCAAGGGTTTCTCCAAAGAATTTCAGTCCAGCATCTGGCTTACTTGCTATTAGATTTATGTGGTCTTTCCTAGATAGGTTCTGGAACTAAATGCGTCCAGCGATTGTTCTGCAATTTTGTAATCATACAAAGAAGAAACCTTCTGTATGTGCATTTGTAATAAGTTGCATTTGAATATGCTTATGGTCAGCTGCCACTCCCTGCGCAAAGCGTTGATTCTCCGCGGGTCGTGCTGAGTTTCTCTACAATTTTCTAGAGCCGCTACTTCTCCGTGTACAACAGCGTCATCCACGGAAAGACTCGTGGAAATTCCGATGCTTTCTGCTGGGCCATTTAAATCTGTAGTGTGCCGCGCAGGATTAGCCGCGCGGTCTGAGGCGCTGCAGTCATGGACTGTGTGGGTGGTCCCGGCGGAGGTTCGAGTCCTCCCTCGGGCATGGGTGTGTGTGTTTGTCCTTAGGATAATTTAGGTTAAGTAGTGTGTAAACTTAGGGACTGATGACCGTAGCAGTTAAGTCCCATACGATTTCACACACATTTGAACATTTGAAATCTGTTGTGAAAAGTAATGGTTCTGTAACACTGCCCTGGGGCACGCCCGAGGTTACTATTACATCTGCAGACTTCTCTCCGATTAGAATGACATGTTACGTTAACGGCAACAAAGAAGAGATTGGTCGTATACCGAGGCATAGATATTAATTTTCAAGCCGCTCTATACACGAACAGAAAAGCACAGAAAGTCGCAAACAGAGGTACACTCTATCAACCATCGTATTGTCTGCAGGACACAACGAATGTATAAGGAACAGTATTACATGTCGTCCATAACAGATACCTCAGATTTAAAAAAAATCGCACGTATAAATTCATTTATCGAAAAATCTCTGATTTTTGAGCTGCATATGCACATATATTTTACAAATCTTTCACCTCATAATGTCAAAAGAAATATTCTAAAATTATTTTGTTTGCTCTCACGAACGTTTAAAAATTCGTTTTCCCTGCTTCGACAAATTGCAAATGACCACTGTAACGTGCCTCAATTAAGCTTAGTGAAAAAGTTTTGGTCGCCCTTTAAGAAAGTACACTGGTCGCTTGGGAGCGCTATAGGTGATGCAGGACTGATACCAGGAAGACCCAGATTTCACCATCAATAACATATGTCATGCTAGTGAAGGAGTGTGTGTATGGGCCAGCCAGTAGCATGGGTTGGCGTAACATATTGTCAGAACAGAGCTACCGTGACTGAATGTGCTTATGACCATACCGCGAATGAAGCCGCCGATTTGCCGATATATCATCGTTGGCGATGAAACGTGTCTACAAGGAATGGGGTACCACTTGCAGCCGTGAAGAATTGCGCACTAAAAGTTTCGGAATTGACAGAGACCAGTGACGATTGTCACGCCTTCTCAATGACAATCGCTTTCGAACCCGACAGGAATGGCTCCTGTCAGTGAATTTTTCGATCAACATGGAGTGGGTACAGCGCGAAAGGTCACCGCTGACAGCCCAAAACAAGGCTGCACCACTTGGGTGAACAAATACCGTAGACGGCAGGAGGCGTGTAGCGCAGTGCGACGTGTCATCATTATTCACCTTTGCAAATGAAGTAATGCTTCCAGTACGCCGACTGCTTAGTGAGTCGCATAGCTTGCATTGTGTGGTTGATGTAGCTCTGGACGGCAGTTGTCTTGTAGTGTTTTCGAAGCTGTTTTTGAAACAATGAGTCGGGCTGAATTTTCGGTTAACATGAGCGAGGACGTTTGTTTCAACATTATCATCAATCAAATATTGCCCTTTCTTCCAAATCTTCTGTGGACGCTCCCGTCTCCCAAGATGAGAACAGCTGTTTTCACAGGGCTGTAAACGTACGTTACCGGTTTCACGAATACTCCTGCACACAATCGCACCTTGAATGGCATGCGTTCCCACCCGTCCGAAGTAGGATAGAAAATTTTTGAGACTATTTGGAACAGTAACACACATCTCAAACTCTGACATTTCTGCGGTACCTAATCATCAATGATTTCATCTGTATACAGTCCGCCCCCGGTGACTGAGCGGTCAGCACGACAGAATGTCAATCCTAAGTAAGGGCCCGGATTCGATTACTGGCTGGGTCGGAGATTTTCTCCGCTCAGGGACTGGGTGTAGTGTCGTCCTAATCATTATCATCATCTCATCCCCATCGACGCTCAAGTAGCCGAAGTGGAGTCAGATCGAAAGACATGAACCCAGCGAACGGTCTATCCGATGTGAGGCCCTACTCACGCGACGTTTTATTTATCTGTATACAGAGTGGTCAGAAACAGACTGAAAAGCTTGTATTGGTGATATAGAGTACTTTGTGCTGAAAAATGATGTTAAGAAAAAGTTGGTTATGTTTCATAGTTTCGAAGTTAATCTGTGTCGAACTTAACGAAATGTACTGTTGCCCGTGCATATTCAAGCGGCCCATCAGATACGATAATGTCAGTTGTTCTCTTACCGTACAAGATGGAGTAGCTATACCGTTCAGTATTTGGCTCGGATTCTATTCGTTCTATCACCCCATGTCCAATTTTTGTATCGCTCTTTTGTTAGGTATAAGAGACCCAAATGAAGCACACTTTAGGCGACACCCATTCAGTCACGCGGAGTGGTCGCGCGGTTTGAGGCGTCATGTCACGGACTTCGCGGCCCCTCCCGCCGGAGGTTCGGGTCCTCCCTCGGGCATGGGTGTGTGTGTTGTTCTTAGCGTAAGTTACTTTAAGTTAGTTTAACTAGTGTGTAAGCCTTGGGACCGATGACCTAAGCAGTTTGGTCCCTTAGGAATTCACACACATTTGACACCGTCTTGGGCGGACAGCATGTATTTGTCCGCGCAACGGCCTAATGGGTAACTTGAATGTTAATTATCACGAGAACGGCGCAACGCATGGAACCTTTTCCGTAACAGCTATTTCTCATCACAATCTACACTCTTACGTGCTATTCAGACTATTTCTGAACACTTAGTATGGCATACCAGTAGAATGTTCTACGCTCTCATACACATCAAACTGAGTCCCTTATGAAGATTGGTGTGTTTGTTACGCGGTATCAGCTTGATGTCTTCTCGGCTGATTGGGCTACTTTTTGTGTTTATATTTGTTCCTCGTGGAGAAAAAGTCATAAAATTGCTTCAATGTACACTCAGGCAGAATTCATAGAACTTATATCACAGTCATTATAGAAACGGCGTACACTAAACAGCAAAGGAATCATTTCTGCATAATTATCATGACAGAAGCGTCTTATAGCACACGAAAAAGGAAGGTTTAGAATCCCTCAGAGCTAATGCTGTAGCAGTCGTACCTTGAGTACGTGAACACCAGTAGATCTAGATGCAATCAAAGGACCAGAGCGTTTGTAGGAAATCTGGAACACGCATCGCGCTCGCTGCACTAAGTGCGGAATCCTGTACACTATACAGGAGGCACAATAACGCCTCCAGTGGATCACCATTAGAATCCCGCAACGTAGCGTTCTCTGTCGTTGCGTCAGGACTATATACAGATATATATTAAGCGATCATTTACATAGACCCATGCAAGGAAAACGAGAACGTATCCCAAGATGATAAAACCTGCTATAAATCTATATGGCAGCATCTGTAGGCATTTCATATAGGTCTAAATACCACTCACAGCAGATTGTCAGTAGGCAAAAACATTTTAAAAAATTTTAGTGTTGATTGTGACCTGTGCGTCTATAGTGATATACTATTTTCGAACACTGAGACCCAAGAAAAATGCATCTCTTACTGTAGCATAAATTGTAATCTACATTTGTTCATCATACGCTTCGAGCTTGTGTCTATGTTCAGATAACAGTTACCTCTAATTACGATTTTATAATATCCATTTGACTAAAGGTGTATTTTCAGACATCTTCGGAATTTTAAGAGTGTTGTTCAAATGGTTCAAATGGCTCTGAGCACTATGGGACTTAACGTCTGAGGTCATCAGTACCCTAGAACTCAGAACTACTTAAACCTAACTAACCTAAAGACATCACACACATCCATGGCCGAGGCAGGATTCTAACCTGCGACCGTAACGGTCATGCGGTTCCAGACTGTAGCGCCTAGAACCGCTCGACCACTCCGGCCGGTAGGTGGGGCTTGCCTGCTAACAATGGCGCAGGATTATTTCATTTCCCACTGGCACTGTCCCCTTTACTCTTTTCCTAACACTGATCATTCACCATCAACTATTTTACACTGTCGATTGTCCCCCTCTTTCTCTCACACTGAATTTTTCTCCTTCGTTCTTCGTATACCACAATCACTGTGCACTGTCTTCCAGTATTTATTACTTATCCATATCTTTCCTTCAGCCATTGTCTCCTTCTCTCTCAGAAAAATAGCGTGAATATGTTTTGCATTCCAAAAGCTTTGGACGATTTTAAATATGCTGAATAAGGTTGAATGAGTCAGCTGGTAGCCCATTTTTCAGTCCGTCTTTCAAACAGGAGCTTATTCGCCTTTTTGGTGCTCCGAAAGGACCATTTTCCTCTGGTTCCCTTTCTTCCTTTCTACGGCAGTGTGTATCACTGATAAGAAAAAGACTTTCGATATGATTATGAGAGTAAATTTATGTTAAATTTTACACTTCACCTAAATTTTACCTACACAAAACTTTTGGACGTGCACTAGTACTATAACATGGGGTTCTAGAACTCTTCCGATGATAACGGAGACATTTTACAGAATACTTCTCCGTAATACTTCACTTAATTACGTTTTTGTATCATACCGGATTTTTTATGTACACGTAGGTTAACTCTGAATCTTTCTATCTCCCAAAAGGGGTGAAGATATTAACAAGAGTTGTTAGCTTTCAAAAGGGGTGAAGACATTAACAAGAGTTGTAAGCTTTCTCGGGAACGTTTACTTAAGAGTATATCGAAAACGTTACAGTAATTTTCTGTATCTACTGTGCATAACTGCCTCGAAATCCGCGGCTTGGTTTTTTTTTTTTTTTGTATCCTGCGTGGGTCTGCTGCTGTAATTTAACAAAGAGGCTGAATGAAAAGAAGCGAGTAGTAGCAGTTGAGGTAAAGCTTTCGGTACTGAAAGTAAAGTAAAAGTATTTTTAATAGTGTATAAACATATGCAAACATATTAAATAACTTTAGGTGATGAGCATGCAGGTGCGACGTCGTAGACCTTAGCAACTGATGTAAAGTCGCAATAGCAAGTTAAGCTAAAGCGATGGTTTTCGGCCGTCTCCTCTCCGTGGACGGAAGTCGAGCGGCGCTCGTCGAGCTGCACAGCATCGGCTAGAGGGCGCTGTCGTCGCGCGGAGATCTTCCGCTCTCGTAGTCCCAATCTACGCTGTGGCATTGGAATTATCGATACCACACTTTTGGTACTTAAAACGACGTTTTTTGGGTATTTCTCGATAACTGATGAGAATTGTTTAAAACGAGAACGTGGCACTGCTGACCATCGGGCTGCAAGGGTAGCCTAAGTAGCCATCGCTAGCTTCCCCAAATGTTTCCATACCTATAATCAAGCTTAATGACCCTAACCAGCTCTCGCTTTGCACAGACACATGTGGATTCCTGAAATGAGTTTCAGAGGTGCAGTTTGTAGCTTTTTGATGACGCCCACCACGAATTCTTCTCCTGTGACAATCTTTTCATCTCAGAGTAGCAGTTGCAGCCTACGACCTCAATTATTTACTGTTTTCCTCTAGAGTTCTTAACCTCTAATGCTCCCTCTAATATCATGGGAGTTATCCCCTGACGGCTTAACTAATGTCCTACCATCTTGTTCCCTCTTCTCGTCTGTGTTTCCCTTTTATTCCTTTCCTCGACGATGCTGCGGAGAAGCTCCGCATTCCTCACTTTAATAGTCCACCAAATTTGCAAGGATCTTCTGTAACACGTAATATCCAGTGTTTCGGTTCCCTTATGTTCCAGTTTTCCCACTGGACATGTTTCCCTGACATACAATGCTGTGGTCTAAACGTACCTTCTCGAAATTTTCTTCCTCAAATTAGGGCTTAGGTTTTTACACTAGCAGATTTGTATCTGCCAGAATTGCTGTTGATAACAGTACTAGTCTGCTTTTTATCCCCTCCTTGTTCCATTCCTCATCGAATTTTTGCTGCCTAGGTAACAGAATTTCTTAACTTGATGAACTTCATGATCACCAGTCCTGACTTTGAGTTTCATTCTGCTTCTTGCTACTTCCCGTTCTTTTCCTCCTTCTTCGATTTACTAACCATCCATATTTCGTACTCACTAGACTATTCATTCCATTCAACAGATCCGGTAATACTTCTCTTTCATTGAAGATGGCGATGTCACCAGCAAACCTCATCATTGACATCCTATCACTTTGAATTTGAATCCAACTCTTGAACGTTTCCTTAATTACCGTCATTGCTTCTTCGATGTATAGTGTATAGAATGAATTGTGTTACACCCTTTTCAATTCGAGCACTTCGTTCTTGGTCTTACAGTCGTATTGTTCCCTCTTGATTCTTGTACATACTGTATACTGCCTGTCTTTACCTTTAGATTACTCCAATTTTGGTTACAGTTTCGAATATCTAGCACATTTTACATTCTCGAACACTTTTTCCAGGACGACAGAGCCTATGAACTTTACTTTTCTTCACTTTTGCTTCCATTATGAAGCGCAAGATCAGAATTGCCTCTCTGGTGCCTTCACCTTTCCTAAAGCCGAATTTATCGTCATCTAACAGATATTAAATTTTCTTTCAGTATCTTGGAAACATGAGTTGGTAACCTGATTGTGCCATAATTCTCGCTCTTGTCTGCTCTTGCTGTCTTCGGAATTGTGCGGAAGATGTTTCTCCCAAGTCTGAAAGCATATTCCAGCCTCATTCATTCTACACACCAGTGAGAACATTTGCATTGTTTCCACTCATCCCAATGCTTTTAGAAATTCTGATGGAATGTCATCGATCTATTATAACTTATTTGATCTTAAGCTATCAAAAGTCCTTCAAATTATGATCCCTATCTCTTCCCTGGATCCCTATCTCTTCCCATTCGACTCATGTTTCTCTTTCTTTCACGTCATCAGACAAGCCCACCTCCTCATAGAGGCGTTCAATAGCGAATACTGCGTTTGACAGAATAGTCCCATTTTCCCTTTTAATGTTACCAACCTTGACTTTAATTTCACCGAAGGTAGTTTTGACTGAGCCACTGCCCTCACGTTCATTTCTTTATTCACTTGTTCTCATTTTTAACGCAGCCATTTCGCCTTAGCTTATCCTCAATACCTATGTATTTCATTCTTAAGTGACTTGTACTTCTCTATTCCTGAATTACCTGAACATTTTTGTTGTTCCCTTTTTGGTCGATCCATTGCTCCGCACTTACCTTCGTTGTACTACGTTTGCCTCTCCAGTTTCTGTGACTGCCCGTTTTAGTGAGGTCCATTACTCTTCAACTGAACTGCCCACACCACTATTCATTTTTGTTGTATCTGTAGCCTCAGAGAACTTCAGTCTTCTGTTCATACCTGAGTACTTCCGTATTACACATCTTTCCAGTGTGTAAATGTGTGTGAACTCTAAGGGACCAAACTGATTGGGTCATCGGTCCCTAGACTCACACGCTACTTAAACTAATTTATAGTAAGAACAACACACACACACACACACACACACACACACACACACACACACACCCATACCTGAGGGAGGACTCCAACCTCCGGCGGGAGGGGACACGCAGTCGGTGACATGACGCCTCAAACCACCCAGCCACTCCTTGCAGCTCCACTTCTTTGCGCAATGATTCTTCTCGACTAGTCTCTAAATCATCAGACTTCTCTTCGCCATTACTAAAATGTGATCTAAGTCTATTTCTGATTCTGGGCACGACTTAGAATCCAGTATCTTATTTCGGAATATCTAGTTGAGGGGAATTTTCCATATTTCCCAGCCATTTCCAAGTATACCTCCTCGTCTTGCTATTCTTGAACACAGTATTCGATATTACTAGCTTACATTTGATGCACAACTCAATGTTTCTCCTTTCTAATTCCTGTTATCCAGCCCATACTCTCCCATAACCACATATTTTACTCCTTCCCCTCCAACCACAACCCAGTTTTTATCTCATTTTACGTACTGAATTATCCGTTCAGTATCGTCATATACTTTCTCTACCTCCTCATGTTCTGGCTCCGACCTCGGAATGTTTACCTGAACTAAGGTGGTTGGTGTTGGTTTGCTATTGAGTCTGACGGAAACAACCCTATCACTTAATTGTTCACGGTAACTCATTCTTTGTCGCACCTTCTCGTTCATAATGAATCCCGCTGCTGCTGTATCAATTTATCTGCTGCCGTTGATATTACACTATAGTCGTCTGACCAGAAATCCTTGCCTTCTTCCCATTTCATTTCTCTGATCCGCACTATATCTGTATGGAGCCTCTGCAATACCTTTTTCGTATTTGATAGTCTCCCTCCCATGTTCAAAGTTACGGAATTTCACGCCCCGACTAATAGAACGTTATCCTTTCCTTGGTTATTCGATTTTTTTATGAGGGTCACCTCCCCCATGGCAGCCTTCTCCTGGATATCGAAATGGGGGCTATTCCAGAGTCGTAAAACTTTTTCTCCACTATATAAAACTTAAATGTAGCTATTTCCATCGCCTTCTACATCCTCAGCATTTATCGTTGCTGATTTTTCCGCATTTTAGGGGATCTTTCGCACCCCCAAGTGCAAGAGAGTGCTTTGTAGAACAAATTTAACTTCTTAAGAGTCTTTGGCCGCCATTGCTGAAGATTTTCATTCAGTATTGAAGCACTGGCGAGGTTCGAGCCCAGGACCTAGAAAGATTTGATTAGTAATCATGATGCTACACCTAGCTTATTATCCGCGAAAGGTACGCATTACTCACATCGAATTTAGGGCATTGTATCGTCATTTTCAATCAATGTTGCTGTTAGTATCAGTTTTCACAATGATTACTATAACAAAATATTACTTGAAGTATTAGATTCATGAAAACAGAGCAGTGTAACGCTGTTTCGTTTGAGTTGGTCAGCAGCACAGTGGATGTATATAAAGTTAAAATTCTTGTTGTAACAATTTCTTGTATTTGTACTTCGGACGCATGACCTTATCGCTAGGAGTGTAATTAATTATTGCCTCACCAGCGTGCCCTTTCGAAGACTTTCGTTTATCTTTTCGGATGAAAGTTTGCCTCTTACAGGCGCAAGCAATGTTTCAGAAACTTCGTACTTTAAGTGCTCCCCTGTAGAAGGATACTTAATTTGTTTCAATCAAGCCCGGATTTACATCCCTTTATAAATGACCAAAAGTTAGAAATACTAGACTTTCTTTCCCGCTGCTCTCGTTCAAAGAAGAAAAAGAGTGGGCAACTTCTGCAATTCAGCCCACAGACAGTTGTGAGTTTTAGTTTCTCGAAAAGAAGTAGCTCCAGTTAATTATTTTAAGAAGGCTAAGTATAAGCGCTCTCTATTCTTTACAGTTAGGATGTTACCATTTGTAGGGTGTATGTGCTTCTGTTAATTACTCTCCATTTTAATTAGTTAGATAGCTTAACAATTTTTGAGTATTAGCTCTCAGAAGTCTTATATGATCCAGACTAACATTTTGCAAAAGAAATTGTTTCTGTGGTAGAAGATGTTTCTGGTTTGCGAAACATTGATTGTAAGGCGAGGATGAATGCTCTAAAAATAAATATTAAGAACTACAGGAAAAGTAATGATAGGCTAGGGTTTAGCGCGAATCGATTGCTGTATTTTCTCAGTCATTTATCGTTTGTTGCACCTGAATAACAATCTGTTAGTGGGAAAAATATCTAGAGCTCTACAGTTTGGAAGCCGTATTAAATTATAGGTCCCCTTTAACTTGCCTCGCAAATCAGTTGAGAGGTCTCAGGAGGATATGGGTTTATAACTTCCAGCAGAATGATACCTCGTAAAGGTCAATGGTGGTCGAATCAACCTATGCGATGAAGGCACTTATTTTTACTTGCAGATTTCTTACACCGTAATATGATCACTGATTCTACACTTGAGAGATGTATTTTCGATTATTTGTGTAATGGTGCCCGATATGATTTATCTCTGAAGCATCTGTCAAGTTAACCTTTCTGTAATCTTTCCTGAACTGTTTAAGATATTCGGTGAAGATGCTCTTGGATAGGATTGCTTTTAGCAAACGGTGGAACGATTCATGCAGCTTTAGAAGGCACTTGGAGCAAGTCCATTGTGGTATCATGCAGAGATCACCATACCACACCAAAGTCGGCAACGCGTATCAGTACCACCGACATTAGCGATGTTTCGTTGCAATCCATAACGACGAATGGGAGAAGATAAAAAAAACATGCCCTCTGTCTCATGCAACAGAGCACTGGCACGGAGGTCAACATAGAGCCGAATATGGAAGCGCTGTGTCCCAATTCGTGACCTCTGGTGAAGCAGACAGCTTCGTCAAGTAGGACTAAAGAGTCATTCAGCATTAAAATGGACATGCAATTTTGTAAATTTTGAGCTTTGAACTTCAAAACGAGAGTTTGTTAATTAGTATATCACGTGAAGCTAATATAGTCAACGACAGTTGTAAGTTATTAGTCGCTTCTGTGGCAAACAATTGTGTCAGTATTTTTATACATTAATGTAATAAAGTGAACTAACATTTCATATAGTATAGCTCCAATGAATCATCTCCCAGATATGGCCGGACTATTGTAGTTCGTCTAGTCGTAACGTCCGCCTAGGAGGGAGAATTGCTGAAGTATATGTTTGGGATAGAGACTCTCACTCACTGTGTGAGCCTGTTATGGTGTATCAGACTCTTAATTCGGACAGAACGCGAGAGCGGCAGTAACTATTGGTTCTAGAATATCAGACACTGCTGCCAGCGGGTTCCCTTTGCGAACTAGTAACGTAAGAAATCTTTCTGCAACTATGGTTGCTTCTATAGATCGTGTCTCTCTTTCGCAATAAAACGCATGTATTCTTTTTCAACTTGTTGGGCGTAACACATGTACATGTTTTCTCCTATTAGGCCCTTTGTTACAATGCTGTTCTCGTATGACATACCTCTTTCAGCAACGTATCGTATATTAGCTGTTACCCACGACTGAACTTGCAATTAAGTAGTTTTCTTTTGGTGAGTGAAGGTGGGTAAATAAGCTACTGTACGTGCAATAACAACAGCTGCCCTCACGTGTTCGTCTGTTCCGGTAAGCATAGTTTGTTACGTGCACCCCACTTTTTCCCTCCCAAGTTGTTCCGTAGCATTATGCATCTGCGCACACGTTGCCACTGCCAAGAAGTGGGTATAAAGGAACATGGGTAGGAACGTGCGTTTGTGCATCGTGCTGTTGCAGGAGATGTACGATAAACAATGTCTACATTATGCCACAAATATTGTTTAAGTATGGATAAAATACACTGAAGATTCTATAAGTATTATATTCGTTACTATGAATCGTATCGCATATCACGTATCAATCGATAAACGTACTTTCACAGATATGATGAAGATCAAAAGTGAAAGAGAAAATAGCTTCTTCAAAGCGTAAATACTTGTCCCTAACTCGCGTTAAGTTCTTCAAATGTATAATTATCTTGTTCTATGCACTTCATCAAGTAGCCTTAATTCTTTCTCGTTGTTAAAGCTATCGCCACATCAGATTCCATTGAAATAGGTTCAATCGGTAAGTCACGAACGCGTAACAGACAGAAATAACTTCCTATTTATAATACTCGTATGGATAAAAGTTTCATTATAACTTTTTCTCTGGGAGACGATTTTGGTTAAATAAAGGCTATACGGCGCTACAAGCAGTTGTACAGTTAACTGCGAACACGCTCAGAATACGTCAAGTAGCTGTGGAGAAGCATGTTGAAACAAACAAACAGACAAACACGACTGTTTTACAGAGACATTAACAGCATATAAGGACTTTCTAGTCACGTTTACGACATTTTATCTCTAGTGCTGAATTTCGCGGCTTCTCACAGTTTGCAATTTGTCATATTACACATACCTTATGCCTCCATTTTGACTGTGTTGGTGATGATTTTAGTAATCGACACATTCAGTTGGATGGGTCACGATAATGCCGATGGTCAAATCTCCCGGAGCTTATCACCTGTAGTATTCCCATATCAGTTCTGCTCCTAATGTACGTTAATCCACTTGCTATACCACAAGGTGTCAATTGGATTTCTGACTAGAAACGTTTATTCACTATCAGGGCTACAGGAAGTCTCTAAAATCTTTAGGCATAGCGATAAGTTGCTTCTTGGCTGTCACTTTACAGTTAATAAAGTGGTTCAAATGGCTCTGAGCACTATGAGACTTAACATCTGAGGTCATCAGTTTCCATTAACTTAGAACCACTCAAACCTAACTAACCTAAGGACATCACACATATCCATGCCCGAGGCAGGATTCGAACCTGCGACCTTAGCGGTCGCGAGGTTCCAGACTGAAGCGCCTAGAACCGCTCGGCCACCACGGCCGGCTACAGTCAATACCTCATTTCTACTGCAGCAAGGACAAAAGGTTACTTAGTCTCAGCAACCAGCATGGTAAACAATCGTAATGCCACCTCTAACCTTTATAAGGCCTTGGTTGTTCTAAACAAGGGAACCATAAGTATCTCTAGAAACGCCATCCACAGCTGATGCCCTACCACATTTGAGGGTATATTGCTTGCAAAATTTCTCCTATTGTTGGAAATACTCGCAGACAGTTTCTATGAAATTAAGGTCGTCTGATTATGCGAGTAATTCGAAGGGCGATACACTGTATGAGTTTTCATCAAAGCATGAACGTATTCATACAGTCCTGTGAACACCCCTGTTTACAGTTTGGAAACTGGGACTGTCCAGACCATACTCATCCCGAAGATGCTAATGAAATTGCAAACCTTGTTCACTGAGAATGATGTATCGTCATTCTGGTTCACACTTACGGTAACCTGGATCAGTCTGCACAAAGCACGATTCGAATAATACCTTCTGAATATCTCCAGCCAGAACTACACCCTCCAATTATTGCAGGTAAAATGCCTGATTGGGCCTTAGGTGTTTTCGGAGACCTTGAATTATTCGAAAAGAGCCAAAATCACATCTCATAAGACCAAACGTCACGGGTCCAGTTAGTTGCTGTCGAATATTTGTATTGTTTGGCCCATTAAAAACATTCTGCTTCAACATGCTATTGTGAGCAGTGGGCTATCAGTTTCCAAATGAGTAGAGCAAGCAACTCCCTTCACAATGCTTGTTTCGAAACTGTACGGGATGCACCTGCAATGACCGACAGCAGCCAGTTTTCTTTGGGACTGTAATCGATTGTCAACGACAAAGTGTGATACTCAACCCTGTCGCCAGCTAGTTAGGATAATTTAATAATATCGTTCGTATGCTGAGTTGCATTGATACGACTGATACACAGTTCCTTGTAGACATGGTTTATAGTTCGAGCAACATCAATCGGGCAACAAATTGGGCAACTTCAATCACAGTGTTGTCACAGTGAAACGCAAACACGATAGCTGTTATCCGCCAGCCTGTCATGTCTCCATACTGGTCCACTTTACAGAGGTAATTCCATACAAACAACTGGCAGAAACACGCCATTTCACTGTCATGTTTCTCATCTGCAGTGGATGGTTGCATGCCCGTTGATACTTGCTCTGCGGTGCCATATACCGATACCATACCACAGATGTCATTATTTTGATAACAGGATTGCCAGATTCCGTTCGACGCCGGCAGCGGCCGCGTGTGATCGGGCAGACCCAATGGTGCGAATCCACTGGGCCACACCTCCAATGGCTCTGCACCACGAGCGCCCTCTACCGCCGCGATACAGGACGGCCGCAGTAGCCACTCGTCCACTCGTGTGCGGAGCCGCTTGAACCCCATAGTTCGTGCTTAGTACAGCAGACTCTTCCATGTTCACATTGATTGCCTGGACTCTCTTTCTTGCTGCAGCGTTTGTAATGAGTCTTCGTAAGCCGGGAGATGTACAAGTTAAGTAAATCATGTGTTTGTTGTGTTATCATGATCGCTAATCCGCTAATCATTGCTGCCCCTGTCCAGCTTCTCTACGACAGCTGGTGCATCATTCTGTAGCCATCTTCCCCTTACCGTTATGTACAAAGCCGTAAACAAGAAGTTCTCCACCACCTACAGCCGTTCAAAGGAATCAGTGCTCTATTTTAAGGGAACGACTATTATTTAATCCGGTGAGCGTGTATCCTGCACTTGATGTGTGTAAATTCAATACGCGTGTTCTGCCTTGTCATTTGTACATACAGAATAGTTATAATTAAACTTCGCTACTCCAAAGCGCCCTCATAAAAAACGAGCTATCATAGGACAATGAAACATTGTGAAATCATTTGTAAGGATATGCAGAACAGAAACAACAAATAAACCAGAGAAAGAAACAAATTTTAATTTCCAAATGTGAGGATAATACTAGATACTTGCGTACCGTGTTTATCTTACAGGTTACAAACGTTGCTCAATGTAACGAGCGTCTGTATCCACGTCATTGGAAGTTTTTACCAATATGACTTCACAATTGTTCACAGCAAGTGGAATGTACTGTTGATGTGACACAATTCGTGCACTGCTTGCTGATCGCACACTGCTTCCAGCATTCACAGCCATGGCAACAGAAACTTCTTCAACAGTCTGTGGTGAGACTGACTGTCGGCCTCTCCCAGACACAGTCTCCAAATTTCCAGTTAATTCGAACTTAAGAACCAACTTCTTTAACCCCAGTGCTGAAAGAGGACTTCTCGTATTCATTAAGTGCATCGAATTTCACGAAGACCAGCACCATAATTGGTGTTTGTTTGATACAAAAATTTTACCAGCAAAGTACTGCTCATTTTGCTCTGACCCATGTTGTCTGCAACTACGCTGAAGTCCCACAGAAACTGGTACACCTTCCTAAGATGGTGCACGGCTCAATTGAGCACGCAGAAGTGCCGCAACACGACGTGGCATGGACTCGACTAGAGTCTGGAGTAGAGTTGGAGGGAATTTGTAACCTCCCCCTCACTTATCGACCTTAATGACAATGAAAAATTAAACCGCCTGTACCTAATGGGAATTTGGGAAAAGCAATCGTCACCGAAGTCAATTTGTCGGTAAAGATGGAGGAAAGGGTTACATCTAAATGAAAGGAAAAATACAAATGAAACTGGTTGAAATTAATTTTGAAAAGGGGTAAAGTTAATAAAGAAAGTAAATGTGCGGCCGCTACGTTAACAATTAACTAGCGGTAATTAGATATTTGAGATTTGGGGGAAATTACGGTCGCCAGTCCTAAGGACAATTACTATAGTAACTGAAAAAAGAAAGGTTATTTTCACATATAATTAGCACTAGAAGCGTGGCAACTGAAGGTTGACACGTGTAGTGTGAAAACTGAAAGTTTGTCAGAAGTAATAAATTTCGCTACACTCTGACTCAATTTAGCAAAAGAATTAATAAAACCGGAAAATCGAAAGTTAATTTACTGACTGAATTTAATAGTGAGCTTTCTTTCTGAAGCACATCGAAATTCAGTAAAATACGGTTAGTCTTGGACTACCTCAACAATCATTTTAAAAGCTACTTGAATCTACGAAATTTAGAAATAAGAGATTTAACTTTGAACTTGAATTAAATGATTCTGAACAATTAACAATAGTAAAATTTAGTACGTACCAAGCTGAGCTGCAGTCACAGGTAACTAAAATACGGTAACAAAACTCGCACTCTTAATTTGTGCTTGTGCAATCTAAATATTGTAGCCAGCTATGAATACCTTAACTGAACTTTGAAATTAAAGCAGTGAAATCGAATGATGCTGGCGTTTGAATTTCGACACTCGGGCTCATTTCGGAAAAGGAAGGGACTCTGCTTGGCAATGCAATTGGGACAATGAGGAACAAAGGTTCACGCTAAGTTGCTGTAATTTTGTGATGCAACAATTTTAAAAGTTTGAAAAGCTGAGGTCTGCCATACAGCTCTAAGACTTTACGTGCTTCCAGTCTTCAAAAATGGTTCAAATGGCTCTGAGCACTATGGGACTCAACTGCTGAGGTCTTTAGTCCCCTAGAACTTAGAACTAGTTAAACCTAACTAACCTAAGGACATCACAAACATCCATGCCCGAGGCAGGATTCGAACCTGCGACCGTAGCGGTCTTGCGGTTTCAGACTGCAGCGCCTTTAACCGCACGGCCACTTCGGCCAGCTTCCAGTCTTCCTTGTTGGCTGATTGAAAGTTTGAAGCCGTCGATCGAGGAGGTGGCGACAGTCACTCATTGTCGGCCGTCGCTGTTGCAGAAGCTGGATGTTGACGCACCTTCTTCTCGACATGGTCACCAGACGAAACGGGCTCTTGACGTGCGCCAGCTAATGCTTCCCGTCCGCGACACCATGTCAGAAACTATCATCGCAAGTTGAGCGCAATTACATGCTGCCAAACCCCGAAAGCGCGGCAACTCGCGGGAGCTTCACTCAACACACCTGCTCCACTGCACCACCCCAGCCAGACTCTCTCTCTGCCCGCGCTCCACGCGACAGAGTTAACACTACCAAAGATCCTAAACTCTTTGGTTCTCCACACGACCTATCGATGTATTCGTTCGATAGCATTGTTTCCCCTAGGCCAGACCCAGCGTATAAATACAAATAATATTCACAAAACAAACCAATTATACATCGACATAAATGCATATATATACAAATAGTAAAACAATTACAATATACAAAGACACAGAAATGTTATATCTTCAGGTAACAAAATAAGGAAAAAAATTTATACTGCATCAGATGGAAATAGGAGGATATGCATTTCTGGCGTTACAAATTGACACCATGAATCCTGTAGGGCTGTCCATACATTCGTAAGAGTACAAGGGGGTGGAGATCTCTTCAGAATAGAACGCTGCAAACCATCCCAGATATGCTCATTAATGTTCATGTCTTGTTAGTTTGGTGGGTGGTGGATGTGTTTACACTCAGGAGAGTGTTCCAGAAGCCACTCTGTAGCAATTCTGGACGTGTGGAGTGTCACACTGCGCTGCTGGAATTGCCCAAACCGTCGAAATGCTCAATAGACATGAATGGATGCAGGTGATGAGACTGGACACTTACGTACGTGTCACCTGTAAGAGTCGTATCTAGACGTATCAGGGGTCCCATATCACTCCAACTGCACACGCCACATACCATTACACAGCCTCCACCATCTGAACAGTCCCCTGCTGATATGCAGGGTCCATTTATTCATTAGGCCGTCTCCATACTCGTAAATTTCCACGTCCGTCCTCTCGATACAATTTGAAACGAGTCGCGTACGACCGGGCAAGATGTGTCCAGTCATCAGTAGTCCAATGTCTGTGTTGACGGGTCCAGGCGAGGCGTAAAGCTTTGTGTACTGCAGTCATCAGGTGTACAAGAGTGGGCCTTAGGTTCCGGAAGCCCATATCAATGATGTTTCGTTGAATGGTTTGCACGCTGACTCTTGTTGGTGGCCCAAGATTGAAATCTGCAGCTATTTCTGGAAAGGGGGGGCTTGTGTCACGTTGAGCGATTCTCTTCAGTCGCCGTTGGTCCCGTTCTCGCAGGATATTTTTCTGGCCGCAGCGACGTAGGAGATATGGTGTTTTACCGGATTCCTGACGTTCACCATACATTAGTGAAATTGTCCTACGGGAAAATCCCCAATTCATCGATGCGTCGGATGTGCTTCGTGCCATCGTTTGTGCCCCGACTATAACCCACGTTCGAACTCACTTAAATCCTGATAACCTGCCATTATATCAGCAGTAACCGTTTTACCACTGCGCCAGACACTTGTTGTCTTACATAGGCATTGCCGATTGCAGTGCCGTATTGTGCCTCTTTGCATATCTCTGTATTTGAATACGCGTGCCTAAACCAATGTGTTTGGCGCCACAGGGTATAATCCACACTCAGTCTTGTGTTTCAACCCTACGTCACCGTACCGGAATCGGCGCCTAATGGCAAGTCATGACACTAACCCTCCTAACAACACATACTCTGCAGTGGGCCGTGTGAACATCATTCCTGCAAAATTTTCCGCTCATGCAGTAAGTTGTTTTGCGTCCACACTGGCTCCAATAGTAAAAGATTAATTATAACCACCCTGTAGGTGTAAAACAAAGGACTGTGATGGAAAATGTAATGAACCTTCACAACAATTAACACAAAAACTACGAATTAGTCTGTGGTTTACATGGAGACCTTCATCACTGAAAACAGGCTACGGGCCCTGCCGTTAACTCACAGCGTAGCGCGTCGATATGCTCCCGGCGGCAATAAACGTTTTGCTGCGTAACTGCTATTCGGCGGGCCCGCCTCTGGCGGGACGGATGGCAAACTGTTTACTGCAAAACGAACGCCGCGCCTGCTTTTGACCTCTGCGCGTTTCCAGCATCGTAAATGTCTCCCCATCCCCTGCACCAAATGTTAACAGGCCGCGAATCGCTCTTAATAGCCAATAACCTGCGCGATTTCGAATTTAACTGCTTCGCCACTGCGAGGCGCGAATAACAGCAATAGTTCCTAGCAATAGCTAGGATCGTGATCCCCTTTCGATTACTTCTACAGAAATGCATCCCTAAGATCTCGATAACATGATTGCTTAATTGAACACATTTGTTCAGCGGTGGTCATACAACTAAAAATTTAATAACACAAAGGAAACAAGCACCTGATTCTGCTCGCGGCGTTCTCTCCCGCTTGTATTCGGTATCTGTATGACTGGTGCTGAACCTGTTAGTGTTGAAAGAAGCTAATATTTGCTAGATCGCATATTGATACGACTTTCTGGTTAGTCGTCTGGACCTATCAGGCACCCGCAGAAGATAGTAGTGGCATTCTCTTCTCGTATTACTTTTGATTAGCCGAAGGAAATAGCTCAAGAAGGGGAGAAACGTGTCAGCACGTTATGTACATTGTGAAAACTCTTTCACTTAGCGTCATAAAATGGACTTGCACTAAATGTAAGGCTTTAGTTACAAAAGCGCTGCCGGCCAGAGTGGCTGGCGGTTCTAGGCGCTACAGTCTGGAACCGCGCGACCGCTACGGTCGCAGGTTCGAATCCTGCCTCGGGCATGGATGTGTGTGACGTCCTTAGGTTAGTTAGATTTAAGTAGTTCAAAGTTCTAGGGGACTGATGACCTCAGAAGTTAAGTCTCATAGTGCGCAGTGCCATTTTTTAGAAAAGCGCTACGTAAACAAAGAGATTCAAGAGAAGTGAAAACCTAGCTGAGAAACAAAAGCTGAACGAAGAGCAAATGAGCTTAAGGAGAGCAATGAGAGAAGCGTTAAATGATTTTGAAAGTAAGATAGAGAAGATCCAACGGAGAACAGCGCGCTTCGTTACAGGAGCATTTAGTAATCGTGAAAGAATTACAGAGATGATAGATAAACTCCAGTGGAAGACTCTGCAGGAGAGACGCTCAGTGGCTCGGTATGGGCTTTTGTTAAAGTTTCGAGAACATACCTTCACCGAAGAGTCAAGCAGTATATTGCTCCCTCCTACGCATATCTCACGAAGAGGCCATGAGGATAAAATCAGAGAGATTAGACACCACACAGAGGCGTACCGGCAATCTCTCATTCCACGAACAATACGAGACTGGAATAGAAGGGACGCCGTCATGTGGCTTGAGGAGTATGGATGTAGATGTAGATGTAAGACGTTGTCAACCGACCTGAGTAAAATTCCTAAGAGGTTTTGGTCCTATATAAAATCAGAAAGTGGGTCAAGATCATCTATTTGTTTTCTCAACGTCCACACCGGCACCGAAATGGAAGGTAACAGAGACAAGACCGGAATACTGAATTCGTTCTTCCGAAGCTGCTTCACCGCGGAAGATCGTAATACTGTCCCTCGTTTCACCCGTCGTACGAACGTCGAAATGGCCGATGTTGAAATAACCGATCGCTTAATAGCAGAAAGGCGTCAGGACCAGATGGGATACCTATAATGTTCTATAAAGATTATCCGAAAGAACTTGCCCCCCTTCTAGCAGTGATTTATCGTAGATCGCCTGAGAAACGAAAGGTATGTAAGGACTGGGAAATTTCGCAGGTCATTCCCGGTTCTAAGGAAGGCCGTAAGACAAAAAAAGGTTCAAATGGCTCTGAGCACTATGGGACTTAACTTCGGAGATCATCAGTCCCCTAGACTTAGAATCACTTAAATCTAACTAACCTAAGGACATCACACACATCAATGCCCGAGGCAGGATTCGAATCTGCGACCGTAGCGGTCACACGGCTCTTGACTGTAGCGCCTAGAACCGCCCGGCCACTCCGGCCGGCCGCCGTAAGAGAGATCCACACGATCATAGACCAATATCGTTGACGCCAGTCTGTTGTACAATTATGGAACATATTTTATGCTCAAGAATTATGACGATTTTGGGAAATAAACATCTAGTCTACAGAAATCAACATGGATTCTGCAAACAGAGATCCTGTGAAACTTCTGGCCATCGTCAGGAGATACTCGCAAAGATGTCCAGAAGACTATGCGCCGAAATATTGTAGCAGAAAGTTACAAACATCCGGCAGTTCTCCCGAAATTTTGTGGAACAATATATATGCCGGGAAAGTTTTAAATCTCACATCAGCTCGCTCTGTTCCTCCATGAGATCCACAGCGCAGTGGTCAATGGCGCTCAGGTTTATGCCGTGTTCCTTGATTTCAGTAAGGCGTTTGACACCGCCTCGCACTGAAGTTTAATAAAAAAAAAATACGAGCTTACGGAGTATCGGAGCAGACTTGCTATTGGATTCAAGACTTTCTTGCAGATATAACTCAACACGTCGCTCTTAAGGGAAATAAATCGACAGATGTAAAGGTAATATCCGGAGAACCACATGTTTACAATATCTATAAATGATCTAGTAGAAAATGTCGGATTCTCTTTAAGGATATTCGCAGATGATGCCGTTATCTATAGCGAACTAGCAGAGCCAGAAGATAGGAAGAATTTGCAGAACGACCTGCAGAGAATTGATGAACGGTGCAGGCTCTGGCAGGCTCTGAACCTAAATAAATGTGACATATTGTGCATACACTACTGTACAGCTACGCTATTGATGACAAACAGCTGCAGACAGCGTCTGTCCAGGCGTAACTATCCAGAACGACCTTAAATGGAATGACCATATAAAACACATAGTGGAAAAAGCAGAGACAAGACTCAGATTCATCGGAAGGATCTTAACCCTCCGTTACACGCACCGCGGACTGTGAGCACGTAGTTTTATCTTTCCATCAACAATCACTTATAAATTCAAGATTTCCATTAGTGGCTTTTTCTACCTTCCCCTCCTTCCGTAACGAATTATTGGCAACAATTGAAGTTAGTCATTATTACCAGAAGCAGCAGTCTCGTGAGGTGCGGAGTGTCAGTCCGCGTGTGTGCATTCGTGTGGCGCGGTTCTATGATCAGTTCTTTTACAATGTATTGCAGGTAAGGAGGTTTCTTCCTTTGTAATATTACAAAACATAGACAGTTACGTTTAGGAGCTTCTTTTATGTATGTATTATCCAAACTGTCATACAATTATCAGCCTTTTCATTGACCAACTCCGATTAGTGAAATAAGTTATACACTTTTTTTTTTTCAGAAGAACGGTGGATGACGATCACGTTTTGCAGTGGTTGGACGAAGAGCTTGGTAATGAAGAATGTAGTGATCTGGAGTCAATATTCGAAAGTGATCACTACTCAGGTAGTGAAGAGTCGCTGGACGAAAGTGATTCTATCGAAAAATTTTACTTGTATTTTGGGAATGACGGTATGCAATGGAGCCATCGACATCTAATCCTAAACAGAAGAGTAAGGTGACCTCAACATAATATTGTCAAGCATTTACCGGGAGTCATAGGCAAAGCAAAAAGTGCCAAGTAACTAATTGACTGTTTAAAACTTTTCTTCACAGATGACATTTTAGAAGAGATTGTTCGCTGCACTGATATTTACATTGCTACCATCCGTTCTAAATATTCCAGAGAAATAGATGCTGCAGACACCAACATTACAGAAACCAAAGCTTGTTTAGGACTCCTTTTCTTGGCGGGTATGTTACGAACATCACACACAGATTTACTAAATCTCTGGGCTGCAGGTGGTACTGGAGTGGAGTGCTTCAGACTTTCAATGGGCATAAACCGTTTTCGTTTCTTGCTGACATGTCTGAGATTTGATGATGTCAGAAACAGAGCTCATCGGAAGGAAACAGACAAATTAGCTACTGTCCGATTCTTGATAGATCAGTTCAATGAAAGCTACCAGAACTAGTTACAGTAGATGAAATGCTGGTTACATTCAGGGGCAGATGTGGATTTATGCAATACATTCCATCAAAACCGGCAAAATATGGTATAAAAATTTTTGCACTTACAGATGCAAGGATGATCTACAGCAGCCATTTAGAAATATACTGTGGAAAGCAAGTGGATGGGCCTTATCTCTGTGATAACACACCTCATGCTATTGTCAAAAGAATGGTGAAATGCATATCCAAATCTGGCAGAAATGTAACATGTACTAATTGATTCACATTAATTCGACTTGCGGCTGACTTGTTGGAAAATGACAAGCTGGAACAATTCGAAAAAGTAAACGCGAAATTCCTCCATTTATGACAGTAGCAAAAGATCGTCCTGTGGAATCCAGCATTTTTGCATTTAGGAAGAATATGACACTGGTTTCATATAAACCTAAGAAAGACAGGTAGTTCTGGTATTATCTACTTTACACGATGATGACAGCATTGACAGTGATTCGGAAATGTACAAGCCGGAAATAACAACATTTTACAACGAGACTAAATCTGGTGTGCATAAAGTTGATGAGATGAGATGTACATATTCTGTGACAAGAATTACTAGAAGATGGCCATTTATAATTTTTTCCCCTCTTCTAAATATTGCTGGAATCAATGGATACATAATTTACAAGAACAGTTAGGATTCAATAATTCACAGAAAAGACTATCTGAGAGTTGTTGCCAAAGAACTGTTGCATGATTATATGACAATGAAGGTCAATCATCTAAGTACACCGGTGAACATCAAGAATCGTATGAAGGAAATTTTGGGATTACCAACAGCTGAAGCTCTTCCTAGATCTCCACAAACAACATCTCGAGGAACATGCAACTTCCGTGATACGAAAAAAAAACAGACTGACGAGATTTTCCTGCAATATGTGCAATAAATTTGTATGCCTGGAACTTGTCGGTGCATATCTGTGGAGTGAGTGCAGTGAAAATGGCAACCACCACGAGTGATTTACTCGAATTGACAGTGAGGCTGTAAACTACAGTTTTCTGAAAACGTTTCTGAACTAATTTACTTAAGGTAAGTATTGGTTAATATTCATTTGGAAAAACAGTGAAAAAACAGAATGAACGTAAATTTCAGCGAGTACAATAAATGCTCTTATTGGTTTACGGGTAAATTATGAGTTAAAATATTTTATGTACACTACAAATTTTAAATACATTGTGTTTACGAATTCGTTGTTTTATTTATGTTTTCCAGACTCGAATATATTATATTTGCCAACTGTAATGTTAGAATTGTTCATGAAAATGGTATAAAACGCAATGTGGACTCTCAGTCCGCGCGCGTGTAGCGGAGGTAAAAAAATCGCGCTTGCAGCGGAGGGTTGAGGAAGTGTAACTCATCCGCGAAAGAAGTGGCTTATAAAGCGCTTGTTCGCCCGATTCTTGAGTATTTTTCATCTATCTGGGGTCTCTATCAGGTAGGATTGATGGAAGAAATAGAGAAGATCCAAAGAAGAGCGGCGCTTTTCGTAACGGGACCGCTTAGCTGGCGAGGGAGAGTTACGGGGATGCTAAACAAGCACCACTAGCAGACGTTACAAGAGAGGCGTTGGGCATCACAGAGAGATTTACTGTTGAAATTTCAGGACAGCTCTTTTCAGGAGTTGGACTACATATTACTTTTCCCCACATACATTTCGCGTACTGACCACGAAGAGAAAATTCGAGAAATTAGAGCCAATACTGAGGCTTACCGACAATCATTCTTCCCTCGCACTATTCGCGAGTGGAACAGGGTTGCAGGGATCAGATAGTGGTAATGAATGTGCCCTCCGCCACACACAGTTAGATGATATGAAATCTCTCTACATATTATTCAGACACCTTCCATAATTAATTTTAAAATAAATGTTTACCCGTGGCAAATTTTTTAAAGAGCCATGTGGCTCTTAAAAATTATTCAGTAGTATATAGCCTTTGCGGTCATTTGTCTTCAGTACTGTTAGTTGCTCAATAACAATCATTTTTGTGTGCTGAACACATTCATTCAACTTGAGATTATATGGAGTACGGTTAGCAACGTTTTGAAAGGTTCCAGAAAGGAAATTTTCCTCGAGCTTGTCGGGGAAACATATGGTAACATACATTCCAGTCAATATTCTTCGAGTACTCCACGTATGAATGTGTAACACGGACGATAAACGATAGTAGAGAAGAGAATAGAAGCTTTCGAAATATGGTGCTACAGAAGAATGCTGAAGATTGGATGGGTGTATCACATAACTAATGAGGAGGTACAGAATAGAATTGTGGAAAAGAGAAATTTGTGGCACAACTTGACTAGAAGAAGGCATCGGTTGGTAGGACAAGTTCTGATGCCTCAAGGGATCGCCAGTGTAATACTGGAGGGAAGGGTGGAGTGTAAAAATCGCAGAGGGAGACCAAGAGATGAATACACTAAGCAGATTCAGAAGGATGTAGGTAGCGGTTGTTACTCGGAGATGAACAGGCTTGCATAGAATAGAGTTGCATGGAGAGCTGCGTGAAACCAGTCTTTGGACTGAAGATCACTTCAACAAGAACTCGAAGTTTTCAGGTGCTTGTAGAAAGATGCTTTGAATCACGTTTATGAGCCAAGCTGTCTGAGTGCAAATGTTTTGCCCATAAGGTGAAAATATTTCAATTTTTTCTAGGTGAAATTCAACTTCTTTTATTACAAAAGTTAGTCACCAACGTGAATTAACGATTCTCTACGTCCAATGTACACATTGAGCGAAGTAAGTACTGCCTGCGCTCTGTTATTTATGAAATTATGTCGGATTATGTTAGAACAGTGTCCTTTTTTGTATGTCAGCTTTTACAGATGGGAAAGGGAACTATCATTAGTGCACCGAGTTACGTGGCGCTATGGTTAACAGATTTGACGGGCATTTGGGATGATGACAGTTAAAATCATATTTAGGTTTTTCATGATTTTCCTAAATCGCTCCATGGAAATTCTGGGGTGGTTTCGTTGAAAGGGTATGGCCGATTCATTTCTCCATCCTTGACAAACCGATTTGTGCTTCGTCTCAAGTGTTCGCCATGTAGATGGGACGTTAAACCCAATCTTCCTTCCTTCTTTTTTCAATCAGCGCAAATTTATGTAGATATTACATTGTCTTTCAGATGACTTATGAACACTGTCGCCTTACACATTACCTCCGTTAGCAGTGATGACCGAACCTGCTACATGATCCGGCTGTCAGCTCGGTTCGCCAAGTCCATGACTGGAAGGCCTGGGATATGGGGATAGCGATTACCACAGACGTAGCACAAGCTGCTACCCTAGCTGCCCATCAGGTTCATTCGAACCGCCGTCTATCGTCGAGGGATCGTATTAGTCTTCCTGGTACTTTGGAGCATTCATGTTGTTCTATTTGAACGTTAGGACATTAACAGGCCGTTCAAAGTCTTGAAGTGATGCCGGTCACCGTTAGGAGCTTCAGAGGTTATTCAATTTCCATACTAATCATCCCCTAATCAAAAGAAAAAACTTGACACTATTTTGGGACACAAAGTGGCTTCTTAGAGGATTATGCCTTTCCCTGTCCAGTTGTTCCCGACCGCCTGGGTACCTCACCAACTACTTCTGGAATGCTGAACTTGCCCGTTTGTCACTTTTTTCTTGCCGCCTACCATCCTATATTGGATAACGAAAATTGGTCACGAAGTAACTGCCTTAATGTCTCCGTTTTGTCCGCCAAAACCGGTTCTCTTCACTAGGATGCCAAATTTATATTAGACCAGGCCTCAGATTCTAATGTAACTACTTTGAGTTTGATCACGTTAAATATCCGATTATAAACAGAGCTGTGAAGTACGAAGGACGGGTTTGGCACACAGACACATATGGTAAGCTACTAGAATCAGTCATGGTTGCCACCTCTAGTTACAGCCTTCTCTGCAAGCAATTGGTCACTGTGCGTCGATTATGTAACTTACAAAGTGACTCGGAGCACTATGGGACTTAACATCTATGGTCATCAGTCCCCTAGAACTTAGAACTACTTAAACCTAACTAACCTAAGGACAGCGCACAACACCCAGCCATCGCGAGGCAGAGAAAATCCCTGACCCCGCCGGGAATCGAATCCGGGAACCCGGGCGTGGAAAGCGAGAACGCTACCGCACGACCACGAGATGCGGGCTAACTTACAAAGTAGAAAGAAGAACAGTTTCCTCAGTGAAATATAGATTCTACTGTAAGTTGTTTTCTTGCTTTAATAGTGTAATTGCTCATAGTTCATGAGGTGAAAGGAATTCGCTGCTTACGCCTTTTTCCTACAATATTTGTGTTAATTTCTCGGACGTCAGTGTCAACTGCCTGGAATTAATCGTTAACCAATGAGATCGACAAATTTGTCGTAGATCCTTAGCTTAGAGGCGCCATGTCATTCACTGCGCGGCCTCTCAAATGGCTCAGAGCTCTATGGGACTTAACTTCTAAGGTCATCAGTCCCATAGAACTTAGAACTACTTAAACCTAACTAACCTAAGGACATCACACACATCCATGCCCTAGGCAGGATTCGCGGCCTCTCCCGTAGGAGGTTCGAGTCCTACCTTGGGTACGGGTGTGTGTGTTGTCATTAGCATGAGTTAGTTTAAGTAGTGTGGAAGTCTAGGGAGCGATGACCTCAACAGTTTGGTCCCTTAAAAATTTACACATATGTGAACATTAAGATCCTTAGCTGGTCCGCAATGGAAGTACTCCGCAACTCAACTCATAGAACTATGACAATGTTAGGTGAATTGCCTCAGCATCAGCATCCTCGTGCAGCCCACTGATTGGCATAAGCCTCTTACAGTCTTCTTCGCACACTACGATGTCCATCGCCACCTACCCAATTTCGTCTTGCTTGTTTCGTTATATCGTCAACGTATTTTCCTTAGATCGTCTTCAAGGATTCTTCAAAGTACAAGGAATCCAACATAGTCCCATAGAATCTCCTTGGTCCATCACCAGTCGATTCATCCTTTAGTATGCGCAGTTTATGACCACTTCCGTTCACCGAGCGAGGTGGCGCAGTGGCTAGACACTGGACTCGCATTCGGGAGGACGACGGTTCAATCCCGGGTCCGGCCATCCTGATTTAGGTTTTCCGTGATTTCCCTAAATCACTCCAGGCAAATGCCGGGATGGTTCCTCTGAAAGGGCACGGCCGACATCCTTCCCCATCCTTCCCTAATCCGATGAGACCGATGACCACGCTGTCTGGTCTCCTTCCCCAAACAACCAAACCAACCAACCAACAACTTCCGTTCAAGCTATTCCTTATTACTGCACCGTTCCTCCCTATCTTCGTTCTATCTTTTCGTATTTCTGTCCAGTCTTGACTATTTAAGCTTCTCGTAAGGAAACACTCAATTTTTGATCGCATTTAAGGTCCATGTTCCACTTCGGTAAGTTAGTACTGGTAATAGGCAGTAATTGGCCAAACTATTATGACCAATAGTATGTTAGTCTAATTTGGAAGGGAGCACAACATCGCCTCTTTGTGGCAGCTATTCGATAAATCCTTGGTACATTTCCGGAGGTTACATGACACCAGACCTCAACAATCAGGTCACGAATTCCCGTGAAGTACGGCACGGTGGATTGTGCAAACACAAATGGTCTCAGTAGCATCCCAGAAATGTTTGATGTTGGGGATAGGTTGAGTGAGGTGTCTTAATGTCGGTGGAGGAAAGTCAGCAAATTCTTTCTCAAGGCTCGAAACCAGAGAAAGTAGTGATGTTGGACGCTGGGACAAATCTTAACGCTGTTACACTGGCTTCAGTTAAGGACTGCAGGCGTACTGGTCCATCGTAGGGAAATTACTGTCTACAAACCACTGCCTCCCTGACATTACTTTATGAGGAAGTAGATTGTTATGCCGATGCAAATAGCTATCGTCTACGAAATGAAGCCCTACCAAACGTAGCATACATTGCTGTAAAAGGTGTTCATATTCCTCTGCATTTAGAATTTTCTGAAACCTAATAACAAGACCACACCTTAACTACGGAGGACACCCCCATTTCGTCGCACTACCTTCTCAGTACTTCACAGCTACACTTGACGGCAAATAACATTCGCCACGCCAAAACCCTTCCATCGTTTTCACACAGTGTAGAGCGTGATTCATTACTCAAAATCCCTCGCTTACATTCATGTACCGTTCAGTGGCATTGCTATTTACACCACCTCAATCGTCGATTATGATTCACTGCAGAAATATGCGTCTTACGGTGAAATGTTCGACCGTTGTACCTCATCTTTCTAAAACCCTACGGACAGTCATTGCGCTGGATGAACTGCTCGTAACGCTTGGAACTTACGAGTGAAACCTTCGGCTTATTTTATGCGATGCTTGCCTTAAGTACATGAGATCTGTCTGATATTGTTTTACCTGTGGTTGTTTCTTTGTGATTACACTTCAAAATCACTCACCAACAGTTGATATGGGCAGCAGTAGAATAGTTGAAATGTGCTTGACGAGTTTCTTTGTCAGGTGACATCCAGTTACTAGCCCACGTTTAAAGTCACTGATCTAGCCGAAACATCCCAGTACTACTGCTTGTTTAGTGACAAAAGAACACTCCGAGTCTCCTTGTATACTGATGATCAGCCTCTCGTGGCATCCAGTCGACAGCTCTGCCTTATATAAAGTTGTCCGGATACATTTGATCGGATAGAGTTCAGCACGGCTTCTTTTTATTTTTTATCGCTAGCTATGAAAAAATACACCAACTGTAAAAATTAAATTGGTTTACTCATCTGATTATAACCCTTAATCATGGTTAAAATTGCTATCTGCTTTTAAGTTGTCCACGAGAATTCCATCTTTCATGAGAGCAGAAATGGAAATCTGCCAAAAAAAAATAATAATAATAATAATAAAAGCAGATAATTTCTCCACAATCCTCGCTCATCCTCAACAGTACTGAATGATACTTTGACAACAACCTCACATCTACACTTACTTCAAGGAAAAGATTATGGGCTGCCTAAAATACACATGATGATTTCTAGCTGGTTGTGTGGAACGAGCCGCGTGGTCAAGGGGCACCTTGTCACGGTCCGCGCGGCTCCCCCAGTCGGAGGTTCGAGTCCTCCCTCTGGCATGGGTGTGGGTGTTGTCCTTAGCGTAAGTTAGTTTAAGTTAGATTAAGTAGTGTGTAAGCTTAGAGACCAATGACCTTAGCAGTTTGGTCCCATACGACCTTACCACAACTTGTGCGGAATGGGTATAAAGACAATAAAAAGGAAAATGTTTCGGCGCACTAGTTACGTTCGGTGTCACCTATTTTCACTCAGAGGTCTTACAAACAGAAATAGTAAAGATCTCACAACTTAAATAAAAATTAACAATACAAATTGTTGTATTGTATTTTATGGTTTGCCGTAATCATTTAATCGGTTTGACGAATACATTCGTTTTCTCAGTTTGTTATTACCTATAAGTATGTATTGGCAAGGGCGTACAATTTTGTGTATCTGTACGTCCTACAAGTAGTCTGTCTTGAATTTAAGGAAAATTTTGCCGCTCGATGCTATACTAAGAAAATGCCTGACAGAATTATTGTAACAACACCGTGGAATATTCACATAATTCTCGGAAAAAGTGGACACCATATTCCAGTAAGAAGTAGTTCTAGTGGAAAAGTGCCGGAGACTCAACCGCGAAAATTTCGAAGCATGAAACAGGTTAACTGAAGAGCAGTGAGCTTGGAGTGGAAAACGAGAATTTTGCCTTGGCTTCCACTTTTTAGAAGAAGTAAGTCCGTAGTGCAGTTTTACGCAACGATAATCCCGCACTGAAGTCATACTTACAAAGATGTCATATTTTTACGACTCAGTTCCTCTGTAAAATCCTGCAGTCCTAAGGATTAGGGAAGATTTGCCTTGTAGAGCATAAGAGACGAGGCTGGCACGATAAAAAGGTAATAAATGTTACAAGTGACGGTGAAGAATTTTAACAGGGGAATGAGTTCAAGCGCAAACATGTAAGGGCATGTTAGGAGCGGGAGCTGAGCTTCGGACGTTAACCCCAGTCTGAAGGACGTTTCTTTTAAAATTATTTTTGTTAGTTTAGCACAAAGAGAAAATAGCTACTCTTTAAATTATCTCTTTCTTTCTGGTAACAGTAACGTTCATACGATAATATTTAAGATAATATTTGCTCCCACAGATTTAACCACTGACTATATTTATCTATGGTTCAAATGGATCAAATGGCTCTGAGCACTATGGGACTTAACATCTATGGTCATCAGTCCCCTAGAACTTAGAACTACTTAAACCTAACTAACCTAAGGACAGCACACAACACCCAGCCATCACGAGGCAGAGAAAATCCCTGACGCCGCCGGGAATCGAACCCGGGAACCCGGGCGTGGGAAGCGAGAACGCTACCGCACGACCACGAGATGCGGGCTATATTTATCTATAACGTCTAAGGAATCTTCCGTGCCCTGCTGATAGATACCTTGTCTTTTGTTATTATTTTCTAACAAATTAATTCTCTTTTGAGATTAATAATAACAATAATATTTTTTAAAGTGATAATAAACGAAAATTTCTCGCATAAGGGAAAAGATAACTGTTGGGCTAAACAGCGGACTAATTTCAAACCATGTTCCCATTTCCTCACTAGTTTCACAAAACAGATACAATGGTTTACCATTATCTGTCTTATCCTACACTACTTCTCACTAAGCGTTACATTAAGTAGCAGCATTTCTTCGTTTACTTCTGTACTACTAACGAAGTCCTAAACTTCAATTTCCTCTAAACTGACTGTACAGCCCACCAGTTCTAAAACGTGTGAGAGCTGGATTTTACTTACAAACTTATTAAAATACATTTTGTACAAGTCCATTAGCTTCGGTTACGGACTTTTTGTGTTGAGTGCTAAGAGGAAGACGTAAGGTCACCAGATAAAAATATAGCTATCTCCATGAAAGATTACGCTGACTGCTTATGAGAGCTGTCAATGGCTTAGAATTTTAGCAGATCTTCGGGTGACTGCCTCCACCACTGACGTAAACCATGGAAGTGAAGTTGTGCGTACATGTGAATCGGTTGTGCGGTAAGTTGACTCGAAATGGGTAACTTACGCGTCCTAATGCACCGTGAATGAAATTATCCGAATCGTTGACGCATCGACATGGACTGGTCAACATATACCCAAGGAATGGTGGACCACTCCCATCAACATAACATCGAGAGAGAATTTAGCCGAACGGGATTGGAGATGAATGTCATGCTGTGTCAATTGCTTTCGATTCCAAACCCAAAAGGACCTGATTCTGGCAGCAAATACAGGTCCATCTCATCCAGCTTCCGAGCGAGTTGTGAAGTGACGTGTGGTGTTGGGTACCAGCCATATTTCTAGGACTTATAGCGACAGATGAAGCGGAACTTCTTTAATAAAAGCCGAACGCACAGTAACGGGACAGCACCTGAGGGAAGGCGTGTGGAGTGGTCCAACAGTTAAGATTTTTCGGTTTTGAAAATAAAGACAGCAAAGTGATCTGACGGTCCAGTGAGGTGTAGCTCAGGCCGAAGGTGGCTTATCAGGTGTTTTCCGTACCATGGCATGAGACCACTCACTCAGGTTACGGTGAACATTCACCAGGATGTTCATTTCAATATTATCGTTGAGCAAGGATTGTCCTCTCATCCACAGTGTGGAGGAGAGGTAAACTGCTAGTACTCGACGACGAGTAGGGGTACTGACCTTGAGTGAGCGTTGATAGACAGCCCAGACCACGTAGTTTCAGAAGCTATGGAGTGTTTGACCCTAGGCCATTGTGTGTTCGTGATCGAGCAGTTCTTAAGGAAGAATTATTCTTTGGTCGTGGTTCAATGTCTTTTTCTTCGGACGTTTAACGACGGTCGTCATTTCCAGATCTAAACACTATACTCCGATGGTTTGCAGAATCTGGAAGGGCTTGATATGCGATGAAAAAGAAACCACTTTGCCTTCCCCATTCAGATCGAACTCCGAAAAATGCAGACAGCGTAAGAACGGTAGTTCTTGCTGGTCCGAAACGAGTCGCTAGGAGACACGCTTTATAACTAGCTATGTCACATCGTTCTGTACATCGCATCTTACATGATGATTTTAAATTTCAACTATAGAAAATAACGATTGTCCAGAAACTAAGTGAAACGGATTTTGTGCAGCGCAGAGACTTGTATGGCATAATGGACGCTTTTCTTATGGAAGCTGCAGGTGTCCCAGTATTCATGAGTTATTAAGCCCCTTTTTGTCTGGATTGTTATGTTAACGTACAGAACTGTCGGTACTGGGAGTTGGTGAACCACACCAAAAATCTCTCCACAGCTCAAAAGTAGCAGTGTGATGTGGTATCTCAAAGAGACGAATTGTTGAACCTTACCTTTTTGAAGATGGAGAAACCACACTTAATGTGACGTCACCGCGCTACATCGACATGTTAAACAACTTTATTCATACTTAACTTGAAATTCTTCAGGTGAACATGAGGGAAATGCGGATAGGACATGATGGTGCCACAGCTCACACAGCGAGATCAGCCATGGAAGTAGTGCGGCCAATGTTCCGAGGACATGTCAGTTCACGATATGAAGATGTTCCATGGCCCTCACGCTCACCCGATCCATCCGTGACTTACTTTCGTTGGGCTACTTGAAATCAAGAATGTACGTGAACAAGCTGCGCATCGTCAACGACGTCAAGATTTCTTTTCGTCAGGAAACTTAAGCTGTGCCGAATGGAATATTAGAGAGAGCCGTGCGTAACCTCCAGGAGACGATCCTGATTTGTGTCCGGCAAGAAAGACGTCGTCTTAGCGACATTAATTCCGAATCTAGTTCAGGTATATAGACTTCAAAAATGCAGTAAAGGTACTATTGGTGAATGGAAGATTTTTAATGAAACCAGTTTCCGTTATTCAATAGTGCAAAACACGTGTTTCCTCCACCCTGGAGACCTTCATAACGGGTATGCCGTAGACACTCCCGTCATCGCAGACGACAACAGCCGTGGTCACTGGGCACCTCACATCCGCTCCTGGACTGACGAACATTCGGGCATCAAACCAATTACGTTCAGACTGGGCTGCTAAGGAATGGGATCTTAATCCTGTAAAAAATGCCTGTGACGATCTGGATCCATGTGTGATACGTAACAATCATCATCGTCGTAATTTGGCACCTCTACGAGATCTAATCATACATCAGACGTTTCTGTTCTGTATGATATACCTGAAGAACCTTATGGACTCTGATACTCAACGAGCTCTGGACAATATGAGAGATACAGGCTATGTCACACGGTATGTGCATCGTCTCCCATGGCGGTAAAGACTTTTTTGTCCTCTTTGCTTATGTTTGCACGCGTGTCACATCAGGGAGCAGCGTGGCTCTACCAGCAGAGCCATACCCTTCTATTCTGGAGACAAACACGGTTCCACTGTTCGCGAGCAGCTTGGGATTCGTTTTGTACAAACGCCGTCGTAAGCGTTTTAGGAGCTTTCTGCTCACTTCTGCTGCTATTTCCACACCGTCTATTGTATGATGCTATAATGAATTAGTACAAGAAACACAGAACTAATCGAAATTAATCCTGAGAATTGCCTTATTGGCATGATTGTGGTCTGCAGTTGTCTTTGTTAAACATGTCCTGAGCTATCAAAGCGATATTACAGTGATTCGCGTAAAAAAACCGCATCCAAACTAGTTGTGTGGTTGATTGCTGCTATGACAGGTATCCTGCAAACAACGAGGACCATCCTGAAATTATTCGGTTACCATGGGGACGAAGATACAAGTCTCTGTTGATCTACTGTGGACGCAGGACAGTGGCTGGTCAAATATTTACCATGGAAAATCTCCAAACAGCCGTACGTTTTGAGACGTTATATTACTTTAATTACAATTTTCTGCAATTCAATATGCCATCTTCGACTATGAAATGCATATGGAACTTGAAGAAATGATCATCACGATAAAATAAGAGAAATTAGGACTCGCACAGAAAAATTTAAGTGCTCGTTTTTCCCGCGTGCCGTTCGAGAGTGGAACGGTAGAGAGAGAGCTTGAAGGTGGTTCATTGAACCCTCTGCCAGGCACTTTATTGTGAATGGCAAAGTAACCACGTAGATGTAGATGTAGATATTGAAATGACTAAACTGGTTGTCCAAATAAAATAAAATAAAATAACTTTTGAAAATGTGTGGCTGTTTGCCGATTTTCCCAGGTAAATAAAGATGCAAGTCGGTCATTAGTGATCACTGTTCTTCACTTTCATGGTATCCACCTCCATGTGTGTGATATTGATCTCTCCATCTACACAAGACATTCGCGACGGTCACCAACATTAATTGTTTCTCTCTCTACAAAGTTTCAGATCGAATGGTGCCTACATTACAGCTGCTCTTAACGTACAACAATGTGTTTTTATGATAAACATTTTCAGATATGACTGCTTTAGGTGTGAATCCTATCGGGTAGACGTGTTAACTCATTGGTAATAGATATACCAGTATCATTCAATGGGTGTTAGTATCCAATAAACTTACATAGACTCGAAATATATTAAATTATAAGCGGCGATAAAAAGTCGAAGAGCGTGCAGTCGGTACGCCAATTAGGCAGAATCGAGTGGGCGTTGAGACAATCATTCCACCGACGCACGAGGCTAAAGATATTGTTTCATAAAACGTATATTCTCCCGCTTCGTCCGGCAGGAATGGCAGCCCTTTCAAGGGCTTTTTAAGGGACCGAAAGCGTGACAATCTGATGGGAGAGATGAAGGCTATAGGGTGGATGCTCAAGTGTGTCCCACATGAGTTAGCCTAACTTACGCTTTATGACATTTGCAACATGAGGATATGCAATATCATGAAGCAGCAGCACCCAATAAGGAACATGGCGCGCCTTTCAACAACGGTGGTTTTTGACATGTATGCTGCCCATACACATTCTTCATTCTCTGGAGGATGCCTACCCTGTTTGTCCTTCGGCAGCCAAGAAAGCAATAATAGCACATTTATCTTGTTCGGACGCATTACGTAATAACATCGCCATAGTTCACGTTTTCGCATTTATCACAGTCATGTCGGATAGAAATGCCCCACTAATGCCTACCTGTCAGTGTTTACACAGACGCATCGAAGGCTGCAACTTTGCATAAACGCTGCACCAACGAACATTTTCATCGTCACTTATATATGCCCACTCAATGGCTCTTGATGTAGATACCAGAGTCAGGTATTAATCGTTTTACACATTTTTCCACAAGAAAGAAAGGTACTGTAATATTACTTCCAACGGAGAAAAATTCCATACGATTCCCGTACAGAAGAATCCGTGTTCAGGCAAAATTCTCATGTTGCTTCAGGTGTGCATTCAAAGGCAACACAATGAAGCAACTGAAATCTGTCGTTTCCAATATTTTACACTCGTTCTCTTACAAATGGCTACAATTTCCTGTCCGTTAATTACCTTTTGTTGTCAGGTAACAGAATATTTTTCCCACTGCAGAATAAAATTTTATAATTTCAAAGGTACGGTTACAAAATGGTCAGTGCGATGGACGAACATTCGAACGACCATTTTGTGCCTGCCTCTGTCAGCCACCAATTAAGCCGCGAAGAGCTTAGCTACTAACACAGAAGCCCCTATGCTGCATTTAGCGTCTGCTGGGGAGAAAATTTCCACATACTGATGTATGTTAACCACTTTGACATTAAAATTGAAGACCACCGGTACTCTTAATTACCGGGTATTAAAACAGAATTTTCTTAGTCATAGTCATCGTTAATTTCTGGATTTTACGTATATAGTGTAAAATATTATTTCCTTACAGTTTTGCAGACAAGTGGTACAGTACGCAACAAGCGTTCCAACGCCGAGCATAATCACTTCTTCAAGAGTAACCTGAAGTCCAAATAAACATCATCGATAGTTGAGTTTCAAGCGTTTAATATTAGTCCTCGCTTATACGATATTCTTTCAATCATAACGAAAATAATTCAAGTGAAATCATAGAAATTATTTAGAAAATGAAGATAACAATACAAAAATGCAACTGTAAATTGATTCTACATCTACATCCACATCCATACTCCGAAAGCCACCCGACGGTGCGTGGCGGAGGGTACCCTGACTACCTGTATCGGTTCTCCCTCAACTCCGTAACGCTTTCGCGATTACTAAATGATCCTGTAACGAAGCGCGCTGCTCTCCGTTGGATTTACTCTATCTCTTCAATCAATCCTATCTGGTACGGATCCCACACTGCTGAGCAGTATTCAAGCAGTGGTCGAACAAGCGTACTGTAACCTACTTCCTTTGTTTTCGGATTCTTCCCATGAATCTCAGTCTGGCATCTGCTTTACCGACGATCAACTTTATATGATCGTTCCATTTTAAACCACTCCTAATGCGTACTCCAAGACAATTTATGGAATTAACTGCTTCCAGTTGCTGACCCACTATTTTGTAGCTAAATGATGAGGGATCTATCTTTCTATGTATTCGCAGCACATTACACTTGTCTACATTGAGATTCAATTGCCATTACCTGCACCATGCGTCAATTCGCTGCAGATCCTCCTGCATTTCAGTACAATTTTTCATTGTTACAACCTCTCGATACACCACAGCATCATCTGCAAAAAGCCTCAGTGACCTTCCGATGTCATCCACCAGGTCATTTATGTATATTGTGAATAGCAACGGTCATATGACACTCCCCTGCGGCACACCTGGAATCACTCTTACTTCGGAAGACTTCTCCCCATTGAGAATGACATGCTGTGTTCTGTTATCTATGAACTCCTCAATTCAATCACACAATTGGTCTGATAGTCCATATGCTCTTACTTTGTTCATTAAACGACTGTGGGGAACTGTATCGAACGCCTTGCGGAAGTCAAGAAACACGGCATCTACCTGTGAACCCATGTCTATGGCCCTCTGAGTCTCGTGGACGAATAGCGCAAGCTGGGTTTCACACACGACCGTCTTTTTCGAAACCCATGCTGATTCCTACAGAGTAGATTTATTGTCTCCAGAAAAGTCATTATACTCGAACATAATACGTGTTCCAAAATTCTACAACTGATCGACGTTAGAGATATAGGTCTATAGTTCTGCACATCAGTTCGACGTCTCTTCTTGAAAACGGGGATGACCTGTGCCCTTTTCCAATCCTTTGGAACGCTACGCTCTTCTAGAGACCTACGGTACACAGCTGCAAGAAGGGGGGCCAAGTTCCTTCGCGTACTCTGTGTAAAATCGAACTGGTATGCCATCACCTGTGTAAAATCGAACTGGTATCCAATCAGGTCCAGCGGCCTTTCCTCGTTTGAGCGATTTTAATTGTTTCTCTATCCCTCTGTCGCCTATTTCTATACCTACCATTTTGACATCTGTGCGACAATGTAGAGAAGGAACTACAGTCCAGTCTTCCTCTGTGAAACAGTTTTGGAAAAAGACATTTAGTATTTCGGCCTTTAGTCTGTCATCCTCTGTTTCAGTACCATTTTGGTCACAGGGTGTCTCGACATTTTGTTTTGATCCACCTACCGCTTTGACATAAGACCAAAATTTCTTAGGATTTTCTGCCAAGTCAGTACATAGAACTTTACTTTCGAATTCATTGAACGCCTCTCGCCTAGCCCTCCTCACACTACATTTCGCTTCGCGTAATTTTTGTTTGTCTGCACCGCTTTGGCTATGTTTATGTTTGCTGTGAAGTTCCCTTTGCTTCCGCAGAAGTTTTCTAATTCGGTTGTTGTACCACGGTTTCTCTTTTCCATCTCTTACGATCTTGCTTGGCGCATACTCATCTAACGCATACTGTACGATGGTTTTGAACTTTGTCCACTGATGCTCAACACTATCTGTACTTGAGACAAAACTTTTGTGTTGAGCCGTCAGGTACTCTGTAATCTGCATCTTGTCACTTTTGCTAAACAGAAAAATCTTCCTACCTTTTTTAATATTTCTATTTACGGCTGAAATCATCGATGCCGTAACCGCTTTATAATCGCTGATTCCCTGTTCTGCGTTAACTGTTTCAAATAGTTCGGGTCTGTTTGTCACCAGAAGGTCTAATATATTATCTCCACGAGTCAGTTCTCTGTTTAACTGCTTAAGGTAGTTTTCAGATAAACCACTTAAAAAAATTTCACTGGATTCTTTGACCCTGCCACCCGTTATGAACGGTTGAGTCTCCCAGTCTATATCCGGCAAATTAAAATCTCCACCCAGAACTATAACATGGTGGGGAAATCTACTCGAAATATTTTCCGAATTATCTTTCAGGTGCTCAGCCACAACAGCTGCTGAGCCACGGGGCCTACAGAGACATCGTGAGATATTAGTAAATCACTTTTCGAGCACGCACGCGTGAGGACACACACACACACACACACACACACACACACACACACGCTCCCGCCGGCGTGTGGTTATGACACAAAAATTTGCTTACAGAAGGAAGCTTCATGCCAGAGATGTTCGTGGATATGTCTACCTATGCCTAATAATCCATTCTAGTGGCATGTCAAACAACTATGTCAGCAATACTTAATAATTAACTGCTACTCATTACCTAATGATATTAACATAGCTCATCGTTACAGCACGTTAAAGAGAGCCGGAAAGACGAAAAATGAGAAATTAACGTTTTCTGGTTTTTTTTTATTATAAACTTATTTGGAGTTTTCTGAATAAAACAAATCAAGTTTCACCCTTCTAAGTAAATTCTAAGTGTGTTTTTTATCGCTGCAAAGTTGACGCCCCTCGTAAACGGTTGTAGCGACTTGGTGTGTCACCTCTGGCGGCGCCGCTTGCTGGCTGCATGCAGGGTATCTTTGCGGAATTAGACAGTGTTTTGTTTTTCAACGTAGTATGACTTTATCTCTGTGACAGGTGACTGTTCATATCTGTAATCATAAACGCTATACTGTGTGTATTGACTTGTGGAGTTTAATATGTGTTGTTTAGCTGTAAAATTTTGCATATTTGAGGAATTTTGCCCTTACGTGTTCTACGTATTTGGTTTGAGAAAATCAATATGCCCCGTTTCAGCAATCGAGTTTTTAAGAAATGGCACAATGAGTTGAAGAAGAAATCTTTTGTGGTTTCGAAGGGATATGCTGCACAATCTGCTTCACCGACTACTCCAAATGAATGTGACAGAACTTCATCTAGCAAGAAAATTTGTGACAGCAAAGAAAAATTTGAAAGCTGTGAAAGTGACAGTAATGATGTGAATGAAATAATTAACATTCCCTTACTCTCTAATATTTTTAAATATAACATATTATGCCAAGTTTGGAAAGAAAGAGAACTGGAATTGAAAATAACTTCACACATTGGTTTGGTATGTAAAATGTTACTGAAGTGTAACAAATGTGCTGCAGAAGTTTCGTTTTCTAATTCCAACAGTATTCCTCGTAGTGGTAATAGTGGAAAGAAGGTGTATGATATAAATGTTAGGCTACTGTATGGCTTGCATTGCATTGGCAAGGGCAGTGCTGCAGGGACAATGTTATGTGGAATTATGAACTTTCCAAAACCACCAACCAAGTTTGGATTTTATAATGAATTTGTGGGATCTTCTGCTGAAGATATTGCTCAAGCAACAATGAGGAAACCAGCTAAAGAAGCTGTGACAGATAATGGGAATTGTAGAGCTCTAACTGTTGCTTTCGATGGAGCACGGCAATGTAGAGGTCACAAATCTGTAAATGGAGCTGTGACAGCTACCAGTGGATACAGTTGTAAAGTAATTGATGTTGCTATTCTCTCAAAACATTGTAGATGTAAGAGCAATACCAAGTACAAACATAGTGAAAGATGTGAAGCAAATTTTCACGGCACGAGTGGAGCGATGGAAGTACAGGGAGTGAAAGCATTTTTTTCTAGATCACAGGAGTGGTATAATGTACGATGCACTAACTATCTATGCGGTGATGATTCTAAGGGATATAAAGCTGTAGAGGAACTCAAACCTTATGGGAATGAAATTCACATTATAAAAACAGGAATGCATTGGCATGTGCACAAGCGTATGGGGGCTCGTTTGCACAAACTAAAGCAGACATTAGGATCCCAGAATCTTTGTGATTGTAAGACCCTTGGAGGAAGAGGAAGATGGACAAATGAACCAATTGACAGATTGCAGAGGTATTATGGGTATGCAATTAGGCAAAATAACAGAAGCATTGAGCATATGAGGAGAGCAGTATGGGCATTATTTTTTCATACTGCATCAACAAATGAGCACCCACAACATGCACTGTGTCCCACAGGTGATGAATCACGGTGCAAGTATCAATCAGGAAAGGAATATACCCATAAAAACAATTTGCCAAATGCTGTAATTGATGTAATGAAGCCCATATTCAGAGATTTATCACAGCCAAGTTTATTGGAAAAGTGTTTACATGGGTAAACACAGAAACCAAATGAAAGTGTAAATAATTAAATTTGGATTAGGATTCCAAAAAGAGATTCTGTACAGATAAAAACATTGCATTTTGGAGTGTATGATGCAGTAGCAACATACAATGAAGGAAACATTGTCAAATGTGATGTGCTGAAACGTTTAGGTTTCTAACCTGGGCACAACACCATTTCTACAATGCGCCTAATTGATGAAGAAAGACTAAGAGGTGCAGGAAGAAGAGACAAAAGTCTACAACACGTAGCAAACGAGAAGAAAAGATCAGTGAAAAGGAAACTAACACTGGAAAAAGAAGAGGATGCCGATAATCCATCATATGGGGCAAGAATATATCAAAATCTTTGGAAACCATTTCCCATAACTTTGAAATTTTCATCTTTGAGGAACATTTTCTCAAAAACTTCTAACTGTATATCAATGGAGTTTATACACAATATTGTTTACTTCTTTTCCTTCATTTTATAACAAATTGTAAAAAAATATTGTATTTGTCAAGAGTTATAGAAGAAAAAGTGCTAAAATGTAGAGAAAAGATAAGCATCTGTATAAAAAAAATTGTAAAACAAAAACCAATAATTGTTTCTTAACATGGCATTACTACTTTGTAGAGAAATATGCAGTCCAAATTTCAGAGTAATATGTTTAATGGTTTTAGAAAAAAGGCTCCTTCTATTTGCTAAAATTAACATGGAGAAGATAGATCGTTCCGGCTCCCCTTAACATTGGTCATGGAAACGGTTAGTATTGATTCATATTAGTGCATAATTTCATTATATGGAGATATGATACTGATATTGAAAGCATTTGCATGAGCGTAACTGTTACTGAGTTGCTAGAATTCAACAGCTTTCTGAATGCTTTTCCGATATCTCTCATTGAGAACATTATTTCGTCCTTGCTCCTTTCATTTTACACTATTTTTTGTTACGTTTACGAATTATATCGCCTTTTCTTCTATGATTAGGAACAAAATGAAGGAAGATAATGGGACTTAATAATTGGTTGCTAAGAGAGGAATTCACAAAATGCATGTACATGTATAGTGCAAATGACCCAAACACGTGAAAGATTTTATTAATTATAATTACTGTCTAGTTTCATTTTCTAAGATCAAATGTGCTTATCACATTTGTTAAATGGTTATGTGAAACGTACATAAGAAATTAAAATTCTATTGTGGAATTCTAAATAACTTGGAAATGCTACATGAAATTGCGTTCCGTGGCAGTACATATATGTGCTACCAAATAGGTAAAGCCGTCATCAAGTCTCTCAGAACCATTTGCAGGATGTCATTAAAGTGTGTGTGTGTGTGTGTGTGTGTGTGTGTGTGTGTGTGTGTGTGTGTGTGTGTTTCTGTGTGTGTCGAGTAAATTCAGATCGCAATGTTTTATGACATTCTGAAATAGACTGATTCGAGAAATACGTGGCTAAGATGCAAAGTAGTTGTGTGAAATTTTTTGCATGACATTGTAGCTTTTGGATGTTTCTTCTTAATGCGCTACTCAGTACAAGGCAATGCGTGACAATAAACGTGATGCTGACTGCCAGTCACGTATAGCAGAGCAGTGTGGTATTCCCAGGCGACTTATCTAGCACGGGCGAGATAAGCCGGGTGCAGCTTGTTGCGACAGCCGAACCGCGAATGCCAGATTGCTGAGTGCGGGAGGCAGAGCGATATGATAACGCTCACGAAAGCGGGGTGCCTCAGCTGACGTCACGACACGCGACATCGATCACGGCGCAGCTCGGCCTTAAACCGGTCGACGCTCCTGTTTACACGCGTAATTGCGCGCCATCCGTGAGCGGAACTTCATTTCACCGCGGCGTCGCCCGTCTCTTCACACAGGGGGTGCCACGGTAATTAACGCAGCCTTTTCGATAAACGAGTGCGTGACAGCTGAGAGAGATGCAGGCTCCCTTACGTCAGATTACCATGTATGGAATATTTTAACTTGCGTGTCTGAATGAACAGACATTAATGACGATAGACAGCCGACGAAAGTAATTCTACTCCTACATGAATTCGCTAACTGGAAATATTGTGGTATCAGTCGTGTTAAGAATATTAGTGACATGTGAAAATATATACCGAATCGAGTTCGAGTCTCGGTCCCGCACAAATTTTCAAACATCACTAGCAGAGTTTTTGGAAATTTGTGGTAAGTTCTTATGGGACCAAACTGCTGAGGACATCGGTCCCTAGGCTTCCCCACTACTTAATCTAACTTAAACTAAATTACGCTAAGAACAACACAAACATCCATGCCCGAAGGAGCACTCGAACCTCCGATGGGGTGAGCTGCGCGAACAGTGGCTAGGCGCCTTAGACCACGTGGCTACACCGCGCTGCTATCACTAGCGGACGTATGGAATACACTAACTGCCGTTAGGAGTGTAGAGTAAGAAACGGGTTCCTCGATTCTCCCGGGCAAGTTGGCAGTAACTAATCTTTGGTATCGCCATTGTCTTTGCTGTCAGGGCTAATTCGAGGAAAGAAACTTCTATTACTGCTGCGTATGTACTCATATTGTAAATACTGTGCACCGAAAGCTCCGATAGCTGGGGAGTAAACAACCTGTGTTCGATTCCCAAATGCATCAACTTCATTCTCTTTTGTACTTATTTTCCGTCTCGAAATTGGTAGGAATATGAGCACTGATAGGGTAAGTTCAAAAGATGGTTCAAATGGCTCTGAGCACTATGGGACTCAACTGCTGAGGTCATTAGTCCCCTAGAACTTAGAACTAGTTAAACCTAACTAACCTAAGGACATCACAAACATCCATGCCCGAGGCAGGATTCGAACCTGCGACGTAGCGGTCTTGCGGTTCCAGACTGCAGCGCCCTTAACCGCACGGCCACTTCGGCCGGCTATAGGGTAAGTAAATTAGGAATAACAGTAAGACAGGTTAATAGATTTCCCAAACTAATCTTTGGTATCACCATTGTCTTTGCTGTCAGGGCTAATTCGAGGAAAGAAACCTCTATTACTGCTGCGTATGTACTCATATTGTAAATACTGTGCACCGAAAGCTCCGATAGCTGGGGAGTAAACAACCTGTGTTCGATTCCCAAATGCGTCAACTTCATTCTCTTTTGTACTTATTTTCCGTCTCGAAATTGGTAGGAATATGAGCACTGATAGGGTAAGTTAAAAAAATGGTTCAAATGGCTCTGAGCACTATGGGACTCAACTGCTGAGGTCATTAATCCCCTAGAACTTAGAACTAGTTAAACCTAACTAACCTAAGGACATCACAAACATCCATGCCCGAGGCGGGATTCGAACCTGCGACCGTAGCGGTCTTGCGGTTCCAGACTGCAGCGCCCTTAACCGCACGGCCACTTCGGCCGGCTATAGGGTAAGTAAATTAGGAATAACAGTAAGACAGGTTAATAGATTTCCCAAACGACGTGGATTAGTAAAGAATTAGAAATTTAATCCCGGTCGCTTTACAACGGCTCTTTCTCTCACTCTTTTAGGTGTTCTTCACTTCTTTCGAAGAACTAAATGGATGGTACTTGTCATAGAAACATTCGATGCAAATCCACTCAAGGCACCAGGAGCAAATAACAAATGCAATCATAGCGCAATTGTTTCGTTGCTTTAGAAGATTAGGCGAAAACCAGACTTGGCCTATAGTGAAAAAATATTTCTCCTCACCTTTCACGGATACGATAATTTTGCCTGAAAAATCGCTGCTGAATTTCATCATGACTTATGCTGTGAAACTTTACAATATCCTCAACAGCTGTGCAATTATAGCTGGGTTTCCAGAAGTAGATTGCAATTCTGAAACCTCGAAATAAAGTTTTCAAGTTGGTGGTGAAAGGGAACATCACATGGCTGGTAGAGAGGTGTGGTTTGATGATGTTACTTCTGTCGTGCAAGTCGGTTGACCGTTGTCTAATTCAAACATGCTTTCGTATTGCATTACTTCGTCCATCCCAGGATATCTTTAGCAGATACTTGTTATCAGCATCGTATGCTTATTAGCTGTTTTCAACATACGTTTAAACGTTTAATACGTCGTATAACAGCATTTGGAGCAAGTGACGTAAACATTTTTCGAGAATTCGGTTAAAAGACCGACCTCCTCATTAATTACTTACAAGCACAGAATAGCATCCAGAAACATTTTCCAGACACTGCGATGGAATATTGCGACTTGTAGGAATGAGTTATAACATGCATACTACCAACTGTGACGAGGATTCGTTGTTTCCCCACATGTGTTAAGCTATGTCGAATACTCGTCTTCGCAACACTCCACTCGGTAATGTTCTTACGTAACGAGGCTTAAAATTTTTAATTCTTTAGTAGTGTAAGGTCGTTTCAGAAATTTATTTGCATGTTTTTTTTTTTTTTATTAATCCTTGTCGATTTACTTGCCTCACTGTCTCCACCGTTTCAATTTCAATTAAAAAAAAAAAAGCGTTTGGGACTCTAACACATGTTCTCTGCTCCTCAGACAGAGGCCTTTGTCGCTACACCAGCAGCGCATTCGTCGCAAACTGTTTACCTTATGGAAACATAAGCGGCAGTCAACCAAATTTCTTTTCTGTATTTCCGAGAAAATATGCGTTATTGCCCTCGTATGTGATGATGAAAAATGCTCAATTATCTGTCGATAGCGTCAATTACGTGTCGATTGCGTGGAATGAAACTTGTGGGTGGTTTTCTCAAAACATGGCAGTGTTTAGCAAAAATGTCTTAGATCGTGTCATTTTAGGTTGTGCAGAAGCGACTTTCTCAATTTTAGCCGATTCGGTTGACGGTGTCTCAGTCGTTCGTCTAGTGACAGAAGCACATGCTTCTTAAATAGTAAATAGTTTTAATGCGAAGAATATAGAAATAATGGAAATGGACACGGTTGTAAGTGCCAATCCTCGTATTTCGCAGCAAAAATAAATAAATAAATAAATAAAATAAAAAAACAGGATGTATCGATATAAAAAAAATTAAAAGACAAAATCGGTTAATTGTCGATGTATCGAGGGAAGTAATTTATTTGGACCTTTAAACGTACGTATGCTTCACCATTTCTCGTCGTATGACGGCACTATTTGAACAAACACACGTACCTGTAATAAGTCACCTGCTCTCCGTAGCCTAAAGGACTACACGACACCCATAAATAAAAACTCTCCGCCAAATATGTACAAAATGAAAAAAGAAGAGATACTATACAAACCAAAGAATTAGCATCTTCGTCGCAGACAATTTCTGCTTCATATTTAGCAAAATCAATGGACATGAATGTACTAAATGGTATATAAAATGCTGGTATCGTAGGATTCCTAATGTGTTATTGCCTTGAAGTCATTACAGGAGACACTGCCACATTGGACCACGAACCGCACTGGGAAACCAAGCGCTTGGCATATAGAGCCTTGTGACATCTAGCGCTATATGTCTGAAACATCTTTTTTATGATCTGAAGCAGAGATCAGGTTCAGGGGCATGCAAAATAGTAGCGAGAACACAAGTACACTGAAACCGCATTTTGTGAAAAAATGCTTCTTAGAAGGTTTTACTTTTCCAACACGTCTTATAATTTGGCGAAATGAAATGAATAACTTGATGATCTGGCAGCACGGGCCTGTTCACGTCAAAGAAACAGGGAGCGAGGGTGGTAAACAGAGTAAACTTTAGTAGTCTTAGAAATGGAGTAACCACACTTACGTTAAACATCAAAGTAATGCACAGCACAGCAGTTAAAAATTTACCCACTCTATTGTTAGATGATGAATCCTTAGTGTATGGAAGAAAACACCAAAACTGAAACAAATGGCTCATCCTATATGGTTTGAGATTCTAGACAGTGATGCTAATCGTGCACTGCAACTAGAGAGGACGACTGTCAGAGAATCGCTCATCAGTGGAAATCGAAAACTATAGACTCCGGACAAACCGCAGAGGGGGCATAATTTATTACTGCTCTTCTTGGATGGAACGACAACGAACTGCCGTAATCTGTCATAGCTAATTCTCCTGCAGGCCACAACTGAAATATTATAATGGTCCAGTTATATCTACGAATACGTTGCTGAGCGATAGGAAACGGGGAACAAGCGGGACAGATATTAATTAGCGTGTACAAAAATGAATCGTGTTTTTGTCCGGCGAAGGATCTCTAAGCCGTCACCCAACGTCGTATACTGGTAATATGAGAGCACGGGAAAGTGATGCGGATGCGACGGAAGCAGAGAGGAACTGTCGCAGAATATGATGAGGCAAACTCAAAAGCCAGCACCTAATATTTCAGTGTAACTGAGCCTATCATTACTTTGAATTCGAACTGCACTTGTGACTTTTACTTTCCCCACGCTAGAACTGTATTGAATTACTGATTTACATTACGAAGGTTAGGAAATACAAAGAATCGCATTACCTGCCCAAATAACGAACAGTGCATCAAATTTTTATTTTCATCGCTTTTGTATTTTAAAAAATGTCAGTGAACTGATGAGGAAAGAGTGATTCCAGCTTTTACATATGCCATCAAGTGATATACGGCCATAGAACGAAGATTAATTATCAACGCTGACAGTTGTTTCTTCTTTGCAATTTCAACTTTTAACTCAGTTGGTTGAGGAGAGAGAACATAAACCAGTGGGATACCCACATTACGTACTCAGAAGCTGGTTTAGGGTCCCAGAAACGTACGTTGACTTTAAAAAGGTGCAGCACCTAGATAATGTGCAAATTATTAGTGTAATAATTCTCTGTGACAAGTGGAATGGCCGCCAGAGTGCGCTACTGTTGTTACCACGCCTGGTACGGTACATGAAGGACGTGAATAGTATCATATCTTAAGTGATCACAGCGATAGAAACGGAGAAGCCACGCACCTGTGTGAGACAGCGTTATCAGCAAATAACGGAGTTTGAAATGGGCCTCAGTGTGGGTCCTCGCGTGGCCGGCCTGTCGAATCTTGCAATATCCAGATTTGAGGGGCATTCGGATGTGACCGTGGCCCGATTTTGGGCCATATCGGCAAGTGAGGGCAGGCGTACTTGTCGTCAAGGTTCCGTTCGACCACGTTTGACCACCACAATAGAGATTCCCATATTGAGCACTAAATACAACGTAACCCATTTTCATTTGGACCTGCCATCCGAGAAGTTTTAATGGACTGTTTTCCAACATTCTGTGTCATCCTGCTTCACTGGTCGGAACCTTACAGCAGTCGCAAAATGGACTTGGTGTCAAGTGTATTGGCCTCCGTTATCATAACACTAACGGCTGCGTTTGAAGTGGTGGCATGAGTGGGAATCGTAGACAGCTCATGAATAGCGTCACACAGTATTCAGGAATGAATTACGGTTCTACACTACTCCGAATGATCTTCGTCGTTGGTCACGATGGCGATCTGCGGAAAGGTTCAATTCTTCCAATGTTTTAGTGTCTCAGCAGTGGTACTCTTTGCGTCACGGTATGGGGATCCATGGGCTATGATTCAGGTCACGGCTGGTAACGATGTTAAAACAGAACGTCAACGACGTCATGTGTCCTCGTGTGTTAACTCACCAACGATAGTATAGTGCTGTTATTTGTCTAAAGGGGAAAGCTCGTCAACACACAGGACATGCCGGTCTGAACTTTCATATTAAGGCTGAGGTACAAAGTGGGCAGCAAGATTCCCAGACCTGTTCCATGGGTGGGACGAGCTCTGACGTCGTCTCTCCCAGTGGCAATATCCGGGATATGTAGAACCACTGCATACAACGGATTTATGACGCCCATCCCAACCCTGTAAGTGCATTCATCCAGATCAGAGCAGGTGTAAGGAAATACTGAGTAGATTTTGTAATCAATGATATAACATCACACGCACTTCCAATCCGTTAACTTTCGTTTCGTTCCTCGTCCCATTGAGGGTGCCTCATTTTCATTCTCAGGCAGTGTATTTTGTTTTGGAAAAAATGGATCTTCGGAACCATTTTTAGGTGGGTGATTTAACAGCGTCCCTCACGCAGTCAGGATTATATAGTGTGTATTGTATTTTATTCAGAAATTAACTGTCGGAATCGAGGCTGCCTACTCCACGGAGACAGACAAATGGAACTGCCACAATGTCAAGCGTATCAATCCAAACAAGAGCATCTGCCTCGGCAGGAAATGGCTTCCGAGTAGCAGCAAAGAGGAACTGTCAGACACTGGTGACCAGACAATCCGAAACTCGATACTCTGCCGTGGGCGGAGTCATCGTCAAATAGAAATGCCAGGCTGGCGTTCGGTCTCGCTCATGAGAGTTGCGGAGCGAGGTGGCGGTTGCGAGCAGAGGCTACGCTCTCACACAGGGACAAGGCCTGGCGGCCGTATTCCAATCCGGGCGGCAATCTGCAGCACAGCACAGAGCAGCAGAGTAGCGCACAGGCCGGCGTTATTGGTCTCGCGTCACGAGCCACGCTGGGTCCGATGCGCTGCGATATTGCGGTCGTGGCGTGCGGGTAGCGCACCCTGCCCTGTGTAGGCGCTCACGGCCTCAGGGTTGGTGAAGGGGTCTCGCAGCTGCTGACTGGCGCCCGACGCGCTGCTGTCTGTGTCAATGGCAAGTGCGTGTCGCTGTTCACAAACTGTTCAGGTGATTCTGTACTCCCTGATAGTGGGGGTGGGCGTGAGTCGTCGTCTTTAGGACGACTGCAAATGGCCTGCTTTCTAAGAGAGGTCATCATTCTTCTTGAAGTTAGGGAACACGTAGAAGACTAAATTATATGAAACTACAAGGAATAGAATCGAAAGACCTGGAGCTCTAGCAAAAACAACAAGCAAGAGTTAAAATCAAGAATTAGAACTACACTTCATTTTACAGTCATTAACCAAAATATTATGATTAGCTGATTAATGACACGATTTCAACACATAAGTAACGAAAAACTGAGTATTTCTTCCGTGCTTAACAAAACGAGTTTTGAGAAGTTATTGTTATTTTCAAGTGCATTTCTTTAGATAAATATTTCTTGTCATTTTTGTGTGTGAGAGTGTCTGCATCTCGTTCACTGCATTCTCTTTTTGACATCGCAAAATCGGACAAAATGGGTTCTGCAATGATTTTATACGCTAATGTTACAAATGTTTTTCTGGCTATCTAGTTACACCTTTTCTGTCTCCAACGTGTGATAATGTGTGTAATGAAGTAGATGCAATACTTGTAAGTAGACAGACAAAAATAATATTTCTAAACCTAACAAATAACCAACTTAACTTTTTATTTTGTTCAATTTTCCAAATGAATTTTAGTCTCTAAAAGACGATAGAGGCAGCAAATCACAAAATAACAATATTCCCTTTTGATCTGATAGGCGAGAGGGGGCGTCCAAGCCGTAGGTAGGGACTCGATTGTACTTAGTTCGATTCCACAGAGAGACCAGACTTCTACATGGTTCCTGCATATACACTACTGGCCATTAAAATTGCTACACCAAGAAGAAACGCAGATGATAAACGGGTATTCATTGGACAAATACATTATACTAGAACTGACATGAGATTACGTTTTCACGCAATTTGGGTGCATAGATCCTGAGAAATCAGTACCCAGAACAACCACCACTGGCCGTAATAACGGCCTTGATACGTCTGGGCATTGCTTCAAACACAGCTTGGATGGCGTGTACAGGTACAGCTGCCCATGCAGCTTCAACACGATACCACAGTTCATCAAGAATAGTGACTGGCATATTGTGACGAGCCAGTTGCTCGGCCACCATTGACCAGACGTTTTCAATCGATGAGAGGTCTGGAGAATGTACTGGCTGGCCAGGACAGCAGTCAAACATTTTCTGTATTCAGAAACACCCGTACAGGACCTGCAACATGAGGTCGTGCATTATCCTACTGATATGTAGGGTTTCGCAGGGATCGAATGAAGGGTAGAGCCCCGGGTCGAAACACATCTGAAATGTAGCGTCCACTATTCAATGTGCCGTCAATGCGAACACGAGGTGACCGAGACGTGTAACCAATGGCACCCCATACCATCACGCAGGGTGATGCCCCAGGTAATCCATATTCTGCTAACAGGCACTGGATCTCGAACAACACGAGCAGCAATGTCGCGATACGATAAACCGCAATCGTGATAGGCTACAATCCGACCTTTATCAAAGTCGGAAACATGATGGTACGAATTTCTCCTCCTTACACGAGGCATCACAACAACGTTTCACCAGGCAACGCCGGTCAACAGCTGTTTGTGTATGAGTAATCGGTTGGAAACGTTCCTCATGTCAGCACGTTGTAGGTGTCGCCACCGGCGCCAACCTTGTGTGAATGCTCTGAAAAGCTATTCATTTGCATTTCGCGTCTGTAGCACGTCATGTTCGTGGTGTAGCAATTTAATGGCCAGTAGTGTAGGAAGTGGAGTCACGCCCTACATGATCATCGGGAATTAAGTTCCACGTACATCATACTGAGTGTTAGGGGTATAATTGGTGACTGAGGACAGAGTGGTGAACTATATGACATCGGTTCAAATGGTTCAAATGGCTCTGAGCACTATGCGACTTAACTTCTGGGGTCATCAGTCGCCTAGAACTTAGAACTAATTAAACCTAACTAACCTAAGGACATCACACACATACATGCCCGAGGCAGGATTCGAACCTGCAACCGTAGCGGTCGGTCTGCTCCAGACTGCAGCGCCTAGAACCGCACGGCCACTCCGGCCGGCTATGACATCGGTATTTACATCAGTTGCAGACTAATCATTACAGCTGTTAGGAGTTGGTCAGTGCCTCGAAGTACTTATGGCAAGAGCAAGCAATTAATACTTATTTCCCCTGAGCAGCAGGTAAGATGTTGAAGTAGAATACATGGACGCAAAGCAATTAGAGTAAAATAATGTGACGTTCTTGCTGGAAGACTGTTAGTTGCGGGTAAACAAACTCTGACACAATGAAGTGGTTACGTATTTAGTCAGCAATGATCACAATATCTGCACTTATAACGGTAAAATCGCGTATAATTAGGGAAAACAGTTCTGTTATTACTCAAATATTTGGCGCAGACTAGGTGTACATCAGTACAGAAACACAATAACTACATCGTCTACTTTTCTTTCACATGTATTTTCAGCCTACAGTCACACAAATATTATCATTATTGTGTTTCGATTTATTGCGAAATATTGTCAAATGATCCACTCCAGTTCTAGACAGTAATATGTAGTGGAGAGTACTGTTGGTACCATTGATTAAACTCCCGCTGTTATGATCCCCCCTCCCCCACAACTGTTTGCTATTTCAGTCCAGACTGGTCCGCAGAAATACCGACTATTATTAAGCCTACTTGTGAATACGAATCTCACTCCTTTAGTTTCTCTAAAGACAATATTGTCTGCTATTTACTGCGCAGTTTATAAATAAATTTGTATGTGTATTGCCCATAACGAAAAATAAAATACGTCTAATGTGTGGGTCCATGTGCACACAATATGGTATCTAATTTTACTTTCTTGATCTATTCACGATATATAGACAGAAGGAAGCATTGTTTTGGTCGGCTCATTTAGGATTGCAAACACCAGGAGTTTCAACTGTAATCGACACTGTGATGCAGTACAGCTCTCTTGTACCGTCTGCCCCTTGGAGTGGGACAAGCATCTCAGTGACGTCTACGCACGTAGTAAACGAACCTGTACTCGTCTTTCGGCAATTTCTCTTTTCTCTGTCAGTCCTATTTTATATGAATCTAGACGAAGGAGAAATAAGGAAATGTTGGTCGAATGAAGGTTTCCTGAGCTAACATCTTCGTGGGAGGAGCATACTTTTTGAGGATTTATAAAGTGAGCCTCTGTCTGTTATTTGCCTTACTTGTTAAAGTTATATTCGGTTTGACTATACCAGCCTTCGGTCCACGCAGTTTCGTTTGCAGTAACATAGGCAGGTAATCGATTTGCCGATAGCCATCACAAATAAACATGCTCCGCCCACTGGAATATTTTCTTCATGGTCTGTCTGTTGTTCATGTCTCAAGACCAACATGAATAACGTCGGATAAAAAAAAAACTACGAATACGTCAACGTTTCTGATAATACATGTTCTCGTGTAAGTACAGAATGCAACGCTTACTATGTAGAGAAGTGCAGTGCAGTAACATGATTTCACATTGCCGTCATAGACGTATTTTTGGTAAACAAACCACAAGGAAACTTTTAATAATATACAGTGTGGTATGAGAATTAGTAAAACAATTTCATATGATTTCGCAATATAACGGAAATTTATAATACAATTTTCAGTAATCACAACAGAAATTTATAATTTACGTAACATATCAAAAATACGGTATTCTATGTTGTATTAAAATGTGGTCTGGCTGCGCATGAAGGATTTTTGGATACTGACGTGAATATGGATATCAGATTTGTGAATGCGAATGAAGGGAGGGGGGGGGGGGTTGCATGGGGAAGGAGACCGGACAGCGAGGTCATCGGTCTCATCGGATTAGGGAAGGACGGGGAAGGAAGTCAATCGTTCCCTTTGAAAGAAAACATCCCAGCATTTGTCTGGAGCGATATAGGGAAATCACGGAAAACCTAAATCAGCTTGGCCGGACGCGGGATTGAACCGTCGTCCCTTCGAATGCGAGTCCAGTGTCTAACCACTGCGCCACCTCACTCGGTCGCGAATGAAGAACTTATGGATGCAGATTTCGGTGTTGATGAGGAACTTGTAGATGTAGATGCAAATGTGGATGCCGATAGGGGACTTAGGGATGTGGTTTCATGTGAATGACTAGTAGATGTAAATGTAGATGCAAATTTGTGTGCGAAAAAGGGACTTGTGCATGTCGATGTGGATACTGATCTCGTTTTTCTTATTCACGCAGACCTTAATCTACGGCAGATAGATTTCAACAAGTGTCTCATTTTGTATATGAAGAAGCGGAGTCAAACAACTGCCAACTGAGTTTATACATCAGCTGTATACTAGATTTTGCGCTGAAATAAATTATCGTGTAAGATTTTAAAGGTATTGGCGTTATTTGAAACTGAACTCCTGCTTATAGTGAAACATAAATTTAATAGGATCGTAGTTATTATCTTGAGCAAACGACACCTTTGGCTTTAGTTTCAGTGATTGTGTACAACAGCTGAGCGTGTGGACACCTGTACTTATGGTCGCCTCATATTTTGAATCAGCTATTAATTTATTCAGCTACAAAATTACTGTTAATACTAGAGAAATTGATCTAGAAGAATATAGCCACATTTTATGCAAGACGAAAAGATTCGAGTCCTGAAACCGATGGTCAGAATAACTGCAGGAAAGCGTTGCTCAAAAATTAGTTAACTGTCACAGGTAGGCAAAAATTACGGGCGACGGCAGCTGATTACTTGAACATAATGACAATATTTAAATCTCTTTAGAACCTTGAGTTGGGTGGTCAAGGAACCTGTTACGAACGTTGATGAAAACATTAGCATCTTAACTTATTAGGTAGGTGTTTCGTTTCAAATAGTTATTAGTTTATGATTCGACGACTTAATTCTTGACACTCGTACGTTTCATATAGGAACTTGTCACTTGTTTGATTATTAATGATTTACTTTTGATAAACTGACATTCAAAACGACGTCTTATGCTGAATTATGCATGTTATCTAAGATGCGACTAGCATAAAAGTATATAATACCTGACTACGATTTGTGTGGCCTACGGCTAGCTCGGTGCTCTATATTTGAATGACCTCACACTGTCTGCTAGCATTGTATACTTCATATGGTAATAACTTGCATTGTGAAATTCCAGATAACTGCGCCCATACTCATGTGATATATAATGTGGTCAGTCTCTTCTGATGAACATCACAATCTTTATCTCCCTACTGTTTACTGAGGCTATTGTGCGATACTTTTGCACTACTGAGTACATCATTGGAAAAGAAAAATTAAACGTTTTCGTCTGATACGAGTTAAACCATACGCATAAACGAATTAGTGTAGCAATGGCTTGAGCTACACGTTATTCGGTCATATGGATAATAAAATGCAAAACAATATTTACATTACACAATGACGAACCAAAGCATTATAATGATCACCGTCCCATTACTGTTAATTGGCCTAACAGACGCGCGTATCTTTGTCTTCATGCTATGAAAAAGTGAAATATCGTATTTACGTCTAGAGAATTGGCTAAATGTATACTGTACATTGAAAGGTTAACCCAGCAGCAAAAATGAAAATACTGAAATTTCAAATAGTTTTGTTAATGAGAGAAATGGAAAACACTACGAACTGGCGCCGAATTGAGCAGACCTGCCGGTGACAAATACGAGCGTGAGCTGAGCCATTCTGGGGAATGGACAACGAAATGAAAATTCCTCCAGCACCGTTACGGCATTTGTGAAATAAAGCCAGGCTGGTGAAACAGAGCAGGCTGTTAACTCGGTGTGCTTTTATGAATGTAAACTTCAGAGAACATTTCAGAATTTCCTTCACAATTTACAACGAAAATACAGTGGTTTTGTACGGGTGCATTATGACTACGAAGCATTTGAAATTTGTAACCACTATACCTCACTACTATAACGACCAAACAAATCCTTGGTTCACTTACATACATAAAAAGAAAAATGCATTAACTTGTAGCAGTGACTCCGCCAATGAAGACTATCTATCACAGAAGACACACTCTCAGTTGATCATAAATTATTTACATTTTTTGTGTTTGTACAATTAATACGGGGGTGATTCCTTTTTCGAGACTGAACAATAAGAAAGTTACCGGAATAGGTGGAAGAAATGCCGAATTAATTAAATGTGGATGCTTGTCACTAGAAAAAATATTTTCAGAATTAATGACTGCTGGGTGCATGACAATATCTCGTAAACATTGCAATAGTAATCTCTTTCTCTTAGAAATGGAAGCGAAATCTACCTTATCACAAAAATGAACAACAAAATAAAATTCAAACAGCAGAAATGAGGTCGCTGAGGAGGAATTGCTTCACAATAATAGACATGGTTCGAAATGATGTTCCAACAGGATTAAATATTCTTAACATGAACGAAAAAATTTAAAATATTTTCAAAACTGTAGACAAACTCAAGAGACTGCCAAGTCACAGAGTTCCTTACACGGTCCTGAACTACAAGCCAAATAGGAAAATACGTATTGAAAGACCTTGGAAAACATGGGAGTGACTTTCTTTGTGAATTTGGAATAGGCAATAAAGTAATTCCTCAAAGATGAAGAAGGTGATGAAGATAACGAGAGCGATTTTTCTTTTGTTTTCTAAAGATTTTTACCGAAGTTCTTAATAAATTCGTAGATAAATTTATCCTGAAAGTACATCAATTCTGAAAACATAGATGAAGCTGAAGGAAATTCAGACGGATTGTCGTGGTCTGTAGTTTAATGTACGACTTGCAAATTGTCCATTGGCCTGTTCCGTTTTGGCAATGGTGCCGAACAGAATTCTGAAACGTTAACGTGCTGCTATCAGGACGATGAATACTGGGAGATGCCCTCGTCTGACGAATGAAGCTAGTTGTGAAGCAAAAAACATTGGTCGACGTGTGGCTGTTCATCTGAACATTAAATCGTAACTGTCGTTCTGTCTCGTAAACGCGATGCCCGTTTTTGTAATTAGAGATACACAATACCTATTACGTATGCTCGTTTCCGTTCCCTTCCAAAATGAAGTTTTATTAATGCGAAAAATTCCCCCTATCTACATTTGAATCTACATATACGTTCACATTCTTCAAAACACCGTATGGTGCGTGGCGGAGGGTATCTTGTACAACTAATCCTCGTTTCCATTTCTGATCCATTCGCAAATTGAGCGAGGAAGTGACGACTGTCTATAAGCTTCCATATAAGCCCTAATTTCTCTCATCTTGTTGTCCTTACGCGAAATGTACGTTGGTGGCGGTAGAGTCGTTCTGCAGTCACTTGAAAATGACGCTTCTCTAAACTTTCGTAATAGTCTTCCAGGAAAAGAATGTTTCCGTCCCTTAAGGATTCTCATTTGAGCTCCCAAAACATCTCCGTAATACTTGCGTGTTTCTAGAAGCTTTCGGTAACAAATCTTGCAGCATCCTCTCAATTACTTCGATATTTTCCTTTCATCCGACTTGGTGCGGATACAAAACATTCGAGCAGTGCCCAAGAATGGGTCGCATTAGTGTTTGCAGGCGGTCTCCTTTACACATGAACCACACTTTCCTAAAATTCTCCCAGTAAACCAAAGTCGAGAATGCCCCTTCCCTATTACAATCCTCTTGTTATATTTCCATTTGATATCACTTTGCAATGTTACGCCTAGATATTTAATCGACGTGACTCTGTCAAGCCGCATCCTACTAACTCTGTATTCGAACATTACGGGATTGATTTTCCTACTCACCTGCATCAGCATTAATTTTTTATATTTGGAATAAGCTGTCATTCATCACACTGTCTAGAAATTTTAACTCTTCCTGTATCCTCCTAGTGTCACTCAAGGACGACAACTTAGCGTACATCATAGAATCATCAGCAACTAACGCACTTGATCTTTTATGTATGTAGAGAATAAAAACGGCTCATCCGTGGGCCACTACTGACGATACCCTTCTAAGATAAACATTCGTCGCCGAGGACAACGTACTGAGTTGTATGACTTAAATGTCTTCGAGCAATTCACATATGTGGATACCTATTACGTATGCTATTACTTCGTTAACAGTCTGCAGCGGAATACCATGTCAAACACTTTTCTGGAATCTAGGGATATAGAAGCTATCTGTCTGCTTCCATCCGTCATTTGCAAGATATCACGGGAAAGAAGGGCAAGCTCAGTACTGCAGGAGCGATGCTTGCTAAAACTATGCTAACATCTGGATAGCATCTTTTCCCTCTGAAGGGAATTTGTTATATTCGAATTCTGCAGCAATGTTAATGGTATTGATCTGCCATTCTGCGTGTTCGCTCTTTTATCTTTCGCATGGCACTCTGCACTGGGTGAGGGATTCGCTATAAATGAAGTAAAAGGGGCCAATGAAGTAGAGCACTCTTTAAAACCGATTTGGAGTTCCATACACACCTGGGAACTTTTCTGTTTTCAACTCATTCACTTGCATCTCTAGGTCAGTTATCCCTATCTTTATGTCTTTCGCCAGCCGCTGTGGCCGAGAGATTCTAGTCACTTCAGTCTGGAACCGTGCTGCTGCTACGGTTGCAGGTTCAAATCCTACCGCGGACATGGATGCGTATGATATCCTTCGGTTATTTTAGTATAAGTAGTTCTAAGTCTAGGGGACTCAGATGTTAAGTCCCATAGTTCTTAGAGCCATTTGAACCATCTATGTCCTTAAAGGGGGAGTGTGGGTGATATTCAAATGAAACTATGTTTGTATGACCCTCCTACGTGAACAATTTCTTTAACGATAAATTTTAAACTTCATCCTATGTTTTCTCGGATTCTCAACTAGATGTTCTAAGATATGACGATGATAGTTGCTGTAAGCTTTGTGCCTCAATCTTTCTATAGACGTACGTATTTCTACTATCTTTTGGCTGTTGTCTTTTGCGTGATTTCTTTTGAACTGAGAGGGCAACAGTCTTTGGGTCTTCAGCATTTCGAATTTCGGTATTCACCCACGTGTCTTTTCAATCCCCAATCCACTTACTCGGCACGTATTTCTCCAGACCGCATTTTACAATTAGTTTAAACATTGCCCCTAATTACACTACGTCCATCATGCTGGAAGTAAATAATACACGTTCATTTTCTAAGTGGGATGCCAACAACAGCTTATCTGCTCTTTCGAGCAAAAACAATCTCGAAGCCTTCGTCATTTATTTATTAACTTTAGTAACGACGCCCTTATGATGACATCATGGTCAAAAATCCCTGTCCCCATACTGACACCGTCGAGAAGGTCAGGGCTGTTTGTAGCAATGAGGTCCAAAATACATCCATTGCGTGTAGGCTTTCGAACAATCTGTTCAATACAGTTCTCGGAAAACATGTTCAAAAGTACTTGACAAGATGCCTGTCCGTAGCCCGTACAACAAAATAACAGACGTCACAGTCTACATTCGGTAGGTTGATGTCGGACCAAAGTAATAATTCCAGAGCTGGTTACTTCCGCGCTACAGATCACAGAATTTCGTTGAATGACTCCAAAACATTCACGGCGGAATCTGGCGGCCGGTGAAACATGCAAAAATTACCTTGGTTTCACCTACAGCTGTTAAAAGCGTCGAATTATCTCCACAGCCACAGTCAAATACCACCTCAATAGAACAAAAAAAAAAAAAAAAATTGTTCAAATGGCTCTGAGCGCTATGGGACTCAACTGCCTGAGGTCATAAGTCCCCCAGAACTTAGAAGAAATTAAACCTAACTAACCTAAGGACAACACACACATCCATGCCCGAGGCAGGATTCGAACCTGCGACCGTAGCGAACGCGCGGTTCCAGACTATAGCGCCAGAACCGCTCGGCCCCCAGCGGCCGGCTCAATAGAACAATATTTGGCTGACTGCTATGTACACTCCACCTCCCACCGTGTCCCGTCTGTCATTTCAATGTGCATTCCATGAAGCATTAGTTTCTCAGAGCTTTCTAATTCGCGTTTCCTCCAGCCCTCGGTCTCGAGTATAATCTAACAGCGACAAATTTCCTTGTGTGCAGTAAATTTGGGAAGTTACTTGTGTAAATATTTCCGCAATTTACTGATAAAATTTTTACTTTCGAAGTGCCTTTACTCTAAACATCGTCTCTCTTTGATATCTCCTTGTCAACAGGCAAATGTTCATGAGATTACCCGAGAAAACCGCCCACCCTAAAAAGACCCCATGTGTACTCCACAGGTATTCTGCTACCCGACTGCTGCTTCCTTTGTGTAGTGTACCCATAACGTATCCTACAATTCTCTATCTGACAACCTTCGCCGTGCGCATTGACCACACGGTTTGAGGCGGCATGCCACGGATATGCGCAGCCCCTCCCGCCGGGGGTTCGAGTCTTTCCTCGGGCATAGGTGTGTGTGTGTTGTTCGTAGCGAAAGTTAGTTTAAGTAGTGTGTAAGTCTATGACCGATGACCTCAGCAGTTTGGTCCCTTAGGAATTCAGAAACATTCGATTTTTATTTTTTTTTATTTTACAACCTTCTTCCAGAAATTAGTGACGGTATAAATGTTACAAAATATATATAACGTCGGAGATCAGTGACTGGCAGTCAGAACCGTAATTCTCACTAAATGATATCACGTAGGAAAGTCTGACACCACTGAAGAGGCATGGAGGAAGTAACAGGATCGAACAAAACTGAGTGAGGGCACGTGGTTAATTATGGAGAAGCTAAGCATGGAGGCTATTCAAAAGTGGTTTTTATTATTTGCTGGGAGGTTTATAAACTGAACTGGTAACTCAGAAGGAATTAGATACTGTTGAGCAATAATGCCCTCCAGTCTTATTAACCAAAGACCTCGCTGTTGTTGGGGAGGCTTGCGTGCCTCAGCGATACCGATAGCCGTATCGTAGGTGCAACCGCAACTGAGAGTTTCTGTTGAGAGCCCAGATATACGTGAGGTTCGCGAAGAGAGGCAACAGCCTCCTCAGTAATTGCAGGGGCAACGGTCTGGATGATTAACTGATCTGGCCTTGTAACATCAATCAAAACGACCTTGCTGTGTTTGTACTGCGAACGGCTGAAAGCAAGGGGAAACTAAAGCCATACTTTTTCCCGACGGCATGAAGCTCTCATGTGAGGTTAAATGATGATGGGTAAAATATTCTGGAGTTAAAATAGCCCCCAATTTTGATCTCCGGGCGGGGACTACTCAGAGGAACGTCATTATCAGGAGAAACATCCGGCGTTTAAGAATAGGAGTATGGAATGTCAGATTCCTTAATCGGACAGATAGATTAGAAAATGTAAAAGGGGAAATGGATAGGTTATAGTTGAATATAGTGTAAATTAGTGAAGTTCAGTAGGAGGAGGAACAGAACTTCTGGTCAAGTGAATACAGGGTTACAAATAGAAAATCTGTTAGAGATAATGCAGGAGTAGGTTTAATAATGAGAAAAATGTAAGAACGCGGATAAGCCGGAATGGGAAGCACAGTGAATGCATTATTGTTGCCAAGATAGACACGAGGCCCGCACCCACTGCAGTAGTACAAGTTTATATGACATTTACCTCCACAGATGAGGAGGAGATTGATGAAATGTATGTTGAGATAAAATAAATTATTCTTATAGTTAAGGGAGCCGAAAATTTAAGAGTCATAGGGGACTGGAATTCGTAGTAGGAAAACTAAGAGAAGGGACAGTAGTAGGTGAATATGGACTGAGGAAACGGAATGAGAAAGGAAGCCGCCTGGTAGAACTTTACACAGAGCATAATTTAATCTTAGCTAAAACTTGGTTCAAGAACCATGAGAGAAGATAGTGAACTTGGGTAACACAAAAGATATTTAATTTAATCGACCTGGTGAATGAAAAACTAGGAAGCAGAGCTTTCAAAATAGGAATTCCACTGCAAGACATCGAACTAATCCACGGTTTAAATTTCTGCCCAGAAGATGTAACATTCCGGCCCTTTCGGCAACACTGGAAGTTTAGAAGCCCGGCAACCAGGGACTAATACAACAAGATGGAACGTAGAGGGCCTCATCGGAGTTCTGAAGGTGCTCCCGAGAAATATCATGGCCGATTACGATACTGGAGTATTCACAGAGACAATGGTAAAAGAGGAAACAGAACTGAAGATCCCAGAATCTTACAATTTTTTTGCCTATGCGCGACAGTGCAAGAGAAGAGGAAGACCAGCGGGGGGGAGGGGGGTTCTTATGCATCATTAAACCACAAACGGCCCCCTTAAAACTTCCTATTAAGAGAAGAGAACATGTAGGTTGTCATGATAGGGATTGGAGTTACAGCAGTAATCTGCTTCAACACAAACTACACCGCAACAGACATAACAGATAAATCAGGGATGGCCTGGGATTGCAATAGAAGCAAGGACAAGATAATCATCGTGAGAGACCTGAATTGCGCGATAAATAGGCAAGATAGAAAAGAAAAATAAGTAATGGAATATCTAGTAAAGGAGAGCCTCACAGTACTCAACAGAAAGGAGGACTGGATAGACATAGGGCACAATGGGGTCAGCAAAATAGATCTAATAATCACAAAGGGCATCCGAACAAACCGCCCTGCCACTACATTGAAAAAGGGAGAAGCAGTCATTCCTAAGTACATTCCAGTACAAATAAATAAATAAAACGGCAGAACCATCAAATTAGAAGAAAGGCGAAATGTAACACTTGGCAAGGTCCTGGACATGGAAATAATCAAAGGGAAAATGACAGAAAAATATAAGGTTGAAAGAGCAATACGAGCAGGAAATATTGACAAAGCTGCCATATGGCTTAGATAAAATATAATAAATTTGGCCACCGTACAAGACACAGATAGGAGAGCGAGGCGCTGACAACGCTACAGAAAACTAAAGCACAAATGGAAAGCGCAACCACCGCAGAATACCAACGACAGCGGAGGAAATACAAGGACCTAATAAAAACGAAGAAAAAGCAAGACCTGCAAGAAGAACAAAAGTAAATGCTAGAGGAAGAAGAAGACCCATACGGAGCTCTGAGACCGAAAAGGCAATAAATACAGCCCAGCATCCCCATGGAAACGCGGAAGGACCACATAAGAAAAGTGATTAGTTCAAAATAAAAAGATCTACGAACAGGACATCTAGGATCCTACAGCCTGATGAGATACTTACCACATATGAAATTCCGAGAGCGATACAGAAAATGAGGGATAAGAGAGCACCAGGAGACGATGGAATAAGAAACGAACACATAAAATCCACAGCACAGGAATACCTGCCGATATGGACCTCCCTTCTAAATAAATGTATACAACTAGGAAGCAAATGGGGAGAATGGAGAAAGTCAAAAATCATAGTAATATGTAAAGTAAAAGGAGACACAGAGAACCCAAACACGTACAGAGGTATAGCTTGGAATCCACGCTACTGAAACTCCTAATGGGAATCCTCGCCAGAGGCTGGCAGAGAAGTTTGAACCCCTTCCACCAGAGCAGTAGTTCGGTTCTAGGAAGGGGCGGTCCACGACCTTGACAGTAGAAAATCCGACGGAATAAAATAAAACAGACGATAGGAAGGCTCGAAGAAAAACTATATGTGGTGTTTGTCGACTACTCAGAAGCCTTCAACGTGATCAACGGTAAGGTTTTAATAATCAAACTGGAGGAACTAATTGGAAGAACGAGTTCAATGACTCTGATATCGAATATACTGGCAGAGAACCGCATGCAGATTGTTGACGGAATATGCATATCTGACTGACTGCCACAGACGAACGGCGTCCTCCAACGTGATCCACTCAGTCATCTGTTGTTTAACATCTTCATGCACAATGTCACGAAAGGAATGGCAACAACAAGCACGTACATATACGCTGATGATACGGCCTGGAATGACTAGAGGACAAATGGAAGGATTCAGAAGCATCCATCACTAGGGATAAGATAGATACGCCTACAAGACAATTAAAGAGACCTTTGGAGAGAACAGACTTATCTGTATGGATATCAAGAGCAAAGTAGGGAATGCAGAAGGCAAAAGGAGTATATAGAGGGTCTGTGCGAGGAAGATGTACTTGATGACAATATTATGGAAATGGAAGAGGACGTAGAGGAAGATGAAATGGGAGATATGATACTGTGTGAAGAATTTAACAAAATACGGGAAGACTTAAGTCGAAACAAGATCACTGGAGTAGACAACATTCCGTTTGAGCTACTGATTGCCTTTGAAGAGCCAGCCATCACGAAACTCCTCCATCTGGCGAGCAAGATGTATGAGGCAGGTGAAATACACTCAGACTTCAAGAAGAATATACTAATCCCAGTTCCGAAGAAAGCAGGTGCTGTAAGGTGTGAAAATTACCGAACGATCAGTGTAATACGTCATAGTTGCAAAACACTAACACTAATCTTTTACAGAAGAATGGTAGAAGCCAACTTCGGTGTAGATCAGTTTTGATTGTGGACCCAAGGAACACACGAGGCAATGAATTTGTAGACTTACAGAAAGCTTTTGACAGTCTTAACTGGAATACTCTCTTTCAAATTCTGGCAGGGGTAAAATACAGGTAGCGAAAGCTATTTACAGTTTCTACAGAAGCCAGATAGTAGCCACAAGAGATGAGGAGCACCAAATGGTAGCAGTGATAGAGAAAGAGTGAGACTGGTTTGTAGCCTATCCCTGATGTTATTCAGTATCTCTATTACACAAACAGTAAAGGAAACAAAAGAGAAATTTTGAGTAGGAGTTAAAATACAGGAAGAAGAATTAAAATCTTTGAGGTTTGCTCATGACATCGTAATTCTGTCAGAGACAGGAACGGATTTGAAACAGCAGTTGAACGGAATGGACAATGTCTTGAAAGAAGGGTACAAGATGAACATCAACAAAAGCAAAACAAGAATGATGGAATTTAGTCGAATCAAATACGGTGATGCTAAGGGAATTAGATTAATAAGTGAGACACTTAAAATGGTAGATAAGTTTTGCTATTTGGGAAGCAAAATAACTGATAATCGTCGAAGTAGGCAGGATATAAAATGTAGACTGGTCTTTGGCAGTGGTGATGAATGTTGTAGCTGATGTCTCAAACGTGGCGGAGCTCTTGCGTGTTCTACACTACATTGACGCCAGTGCGAAGGTGCTGCGGTACTGGGGAAGAGGTGTGGTCTTTATGAGTGTCTCCTGTACATCGTAGCGGACTAGAGCTAACCCTCGCTAAGACTGTGGTAACGACTCGCATTGCCAACTTCGGCGTTGCAACGCGGTCACTGTACGGTATCACAGTGGCTATCTCAATTAACTTCAGGCGAATGCCAGATAGGCAAAACAATCCACATTTTGTTCCATTCTTTAGTCTTTGAAGGCTGAAAAGTCCCCTCCAATGGCCTAATTCTCGTCGGGACATTAAAGCCTGTTCCTACTTGCTTCCTTGAGAATGGATTATTTGCAAGATTCACATCATAAGCTTGCCCGCAGTCGGTAAAAGTCAGTCCTGCCACAAATCCTCTAGCTCGTTACAATAAATCTCATTACGGAGAAGAGCAACACGATTACTCGCTCAGGCAATGTCGAACTGTTCTTGTGCCAATCAAAACTTCATACAATTTTTTTTTTTAGACAGCTATTCAGCCACCATATTTCTTTTTGGAAGACTATGTTCTTCCACGATTGGATGAATATGTGTCACCCTTTAACTGACAATTTTATTCATGAAGCCATTTTCACACTTTCCAAAGAACATAAGGTACTGTAAATGACACTTTCACACAATTAACGATACAGCTGTTCTTGATTAAAAATCTCATACCAGGATTAACCTAACAAGTTTCATCGTAATACACCATCACTGGAAAGTGCACTACGTCAGATACAAGAACGTGAAATGAACAGTTCACCGAAGTACTCGTTTCTGAAGAAACTATTAACTGTAATCATGACTGACAATTAGGTTATCAATTAAAGAATGGATATTCAGTTACGCACAAGTACAGTGCCAACAGTTCAAAACTATCTCATATGTATTTTGGTGCGCTTTAAAATTGTTTCATAATATAAACTGCTCAGTAATCAGGAAAACTACGCTCCATCCGCCTGTGGGTAGAGAGGTGTTAATGTTCTTAATTGTGCGCTAAATAGTCCCGTCGGATACAGAGTAGGCGTAAAATTTTCTGGAACCCACGCTTTAGAGTTGACAGTGGGAACGCAGTATGCTGTAGCAGCAGCTTTAGAAATTTAAATTGGCGGTGGTCTCTAGTACAACAAAGCACTTCCTCCACTGCAGTGCTGTGCTGTGGCGCTATACAGTAGTTACCGCATAAAAGTTTTCTAGTGCGGATCATTACGTTATCCAAAGTCTCACACGTTAAGCTTGCTGCCTCGACAGAGACTTTACAAATACTGTGTTACATGTGTCAGTGCTGGTAAGGTTGTATTTCTGATAAACCGTAAAATGAAAATAAAATTAGTATGTGATATACACGTTGCCATGAAGTGTTAGAAAAGTCGTCCGTAAAGGGAGGAACTTGAAGCGCATATTGTAACATGCCGTATACTCACACTTGCATCTTACCATATTGCCGGCCTTTGTTTCCGAGCGGTTCTAGGCGCTTCAGTCTGGAACCACGCGACCGCTACGGTCGCAGGTTCGAATACGGCCTCAGGCATGGATGTGTGTGATGTCCTTAGGTTAATTAGGTGTAAGTAGTTCTAAGTTAATGGGGACTGATGACCTCAGATATTAAGTCCCATAGTGCTTAGAGCTATTTGAACCATATCTTACCATATTGTTGATACAGTCAGCCCTTCCTCCACTGACGAGTAACAGTCGTGGAAGCTTCCATACAAATCGTCGTCCTCCCAATGAATTATGTTCACAGAGAAGGATCTGGACTTCTGCTCTAGTTTAGCCTTCGTTCAGAAACATTATTTTGCAAGCCTCCACAAAGGTATGTGTAGAAAACGTATGACTACTACGCCTTAAATTCACTCCCTCCAGTCTTACAAACTGCACTGGCGTTTTACACCTTTCTAGAGCATGTGCTCTGTTTGGAAAAACTTCCTATCAGTTTTGATATGCTCCAATCAGAGCTTTCGAAACAATTTAATACCTTTTCTCATAAAGGGCTCAAATGGCTCTGAACACTATGGGACTTAGCTTCTGAGGTCATCAGTCCTCTAGAACATAGAAATACTTAAACCTAACCTGAGACCGTAGCGGATGCGCGGTTGCAGACTTTAGCGCCTAGAACCGCTCGGCCACCCCGGCCGGCCTTTTTTCGTAGTTTCATGTTCCGCTAGCAGATAAAATCTGGAGGTGTGGTGTAGGATGGGAAACGGGTGCTGCCAACATTCCGAAGCGAAACACCAGATGGCAGAGATAGAAATTCCTGCGACGGGCTTCCAATAATCGAGTCCCTGCTGTGACAGCGACGCCGCTGTTCTGTTCGTGGAACGCGGGGTGACGTCTGCGCCGGGCGGAAGATTTTCTCAGCTACCTCTCGCTTCTCCCACTCTGGCCACACGCGGTGCGAAGTTGTCTGAATAAGACAGGAGACAGCACTGACAACGCCTGGCAAGCAACCTAGCCCTTTTTCCCTCACAACATTACACGTTGGAAATGATATTACTAAACTTACTAAAATAATAATAACTGTGATTCGAATGATATTAGAAGACAGTAGTTTCGCAGATAAGCCACTGTATACAAAAGTGTTTGAATGCTGTGGAGAAAGATAACCACTCCAGGCTGTCTCCTTTGGCCTAGCTTGAGAAAAGAAGTGAATGCTGTGATTCGCTGTACTTCAAACTTATACGAATGAGGTTCACACAGGATTGAGGAACCCAGCAAATGAAAATATTTGTGTAGGAGCACTGTCGAGCAAGGAGGCAACCGTAAATTAATCAACAGTGAGAATGAACAGGTCTTAACAATAGTGACGTTGAAAGTTCTAAGCTGTTTATTTAGTTGCAGTGTCCGCTGTCTATCATAGGTACGGAACGTAGCATAATCGAAAAGTGAACATGAACAACCATGGTAGTAATCGAAGGCGCCATAGAGCTGTGGACTGCAGACCACCTTTATCGATGGATGCCTAATGTCTTTCTGGACGGCGATGGGACCATCTAGTAGAATGGCTCCCCATGTCAGAACGATTCTAGTTTAATCACCAAATTCGCCTGATCTGCATCCGACGAAACTCTACAGAGAATCCATAGGATACCATCTCCGTGTCTACAAACCACGGGCACGTACGTAACGACTACTGTATGATCACTACAACGAAATCTAATGTCACACACCTCCGGGAACGTACGAAGAATTTGTGACACAGAATCGCTGCTCTTTAGTGCACCCAAAGTGTACCAACAAGTACTTCGCAGCTCATCATAATGTTTCGCCTCACCAACGTGCTTCCCAAACCAAACGTAAAACTCATTCAATTAGTGTTAATACTATCTTCCATCAACCACACATCATTGGAAGTGCAAATAAGCATGCCTTATGCATCAATGTAATTTTATTTGAAGCCCCTATTACTTCATTTGAAATTAGTCAAGTTTGTTAAGCGTACATCTTTTATTCATGACAAATTTTCTATTTCTCAGCATGTTACGTTTCAAACTTCTTTACTGCAGCTAGATTTAGCTGTGGGTGACTGGTAACTCTGGCGACGATATGTGTATCTTGTTTTGTACGTCGACATGAATTAATCAATGGTGCACATGCAGACTGTCAGCCTATTCGTGCTGCAGAGGGTAGTAATAGTCCTTAAAGTGTTGTGATGAAAAGTTTCGTGTCTTATGACAGCCTGTTAAGGTGATACTGGTTTCACTTGAAAGCGATACTTTACGGTAGCTGATGGTGATTCCGTATGACATTAATGCTTCGATAGTAACTTTAGTGAGAAAGTAATGTGAGAATACATGTTATAGTCTGACTGATACAGCCGAGAGTGGCCAGGGTAACTTAAATGAGATTTTTACTACAGAGGGAAATAAATCTGAGAACACCTGCGTAGGGAAGTGTCGTTCCAGGCACGTGTGAATTCCACCTATGCCTGTCGATAAGGAACTTATAACCAGTGTTGCACTACTTTTGCACTGTCTAGTCCCCAGGCGATTTGAAGTGGATGACGATGTACATCCACTGATACACTCTACCAGCAACTAACATTCTATCTGATTATATTCACGTAACGATTGATGGAAATAGCTCTGTATATATACATCTTGATTCAGGCCTTCTCAATTTACTGTCCTCATCGCCTCTACCAAGGATAACCAACTGGTGCTGCAGAAAGAACGGCAGTATTCGTTCTGTTATAAAACTGTGAGCAGCATAAGAGTATTACACGATAAAAACATCAACATTTCATCAAAATTTCGTATTTTTACTCTTTACCGCTTTTCATTACATTTGACAATTTTCTGACTAGTTACGATACTAGCAGAAAGTCTGGAAATTCCAGCATTTTTGCTGTCTTCTCTGTTCGATGACGATTCCTAATGCTAGATTTATAGTAGGTCTCACTTCTATCTTGTGTATGTGTGTTTTGATATATTCATGGCATATCCCCATAAATGCGCTAACAGTTTTAGCACTCTTTTAGTCTCTACTTTTACAGATCTAATAAAAAAATGGTTCAAATGGCTCTGCGCACTATGGGACTTAACATCTGAGGTCGTAAGTCCCCTAGAACTTAGAACTACTTAAACCTAACTAACCTAAGGACATCACACACATCCATGCTCGAGGCAGGATTCGAACCTGCGACCGTAGCGGTCGCGCGCTTCCAGACTGACGCGCCTAGAACCGCTCGGCCACACTGGCCGGAACAGATCTAATATGTTCATACCGTTCCAAAATACACTTGGCCGTTATAATTTCTACACTATAAGGTACATCGATTATGAAATTTACTTGTTGTCCGGATACACTATAATTGGAAAAATATAGCAAAACTTTCAGATGATTTGAGGGTGTAGAGTGTGAAATCTGACACAGAACGCTACCACCTGTGGTAGCAACGATTGCTCTAACCCGTCTAACCCGTAGTCGAAGTGAGCTTGAATGAAGATACCGATACATCATTCCATGCCCTATCAACTCTTCGTCGCAGTTCATCAGTTCTGGTGAGTACTGACCAATGGCGTGTCAGTCCTTGTGCATCGCACCGAAGTTTTTTCAATAGGTGATGGGTCTGGAGAGCCACCTGGTAATGGTAATGGTTCACCGAGTGTATCCATGTCATTGAGGTCAGCACAAGGATCATGTTGTCGTGTTGAAACATATCGTCATGGAACCAGCGGTCTTAAAATTTCAGAAGAATGAGGACTACGGTCCACATTACGGGCTGTGCGAACCGGACGTAACCGAGTTAAAAAGAAAACTTCCCATCACACTCTCCTCAAATTTAGCAGTAATATTGGCAAGAAAATAATGGGATACGAGGGAGATTTAAACATGCACCTCCCCCTTCGCAGTGCAACACCGTGATCACATGAGCACGACGCCGTGTCTCTAGAAATTTGCTTGATACTGCGCACATTGACCTTGGGATGCTCACCGTTTTTATTTTGCTTGTTTTTCTATCAGACTCCGTTACAGATTCTTCCTGTTTTAGTAACTGAGCTGTGTTCAGATTTTGACAGGCTATACTCTGTGTCATCTTACCACTAAATGTGAGGGGGATCTGATGGGGAGTTTCCCTTGTTAGTGGCACTGCCGAGGAGTGGGCAGATCTTCAGGGCACTCTCTTGTCCTTCGGCTGGGAAGCTGCCCCAGTCAACGGCCAGAGGATGCGGAAGAAAATGGAAACCACTGCATTAAATACACTTAATGTGCATCCTCAAGACACGTGGACTTCTCTGTGTCCCACAACCATTGCGTGTGAGTGTAAGTGCGCGGAGAGTAATGTCGCCGCTCATGTGTACTTCATTCAACCTATACCCTGGGGACGGCCACTAGAAACCGCCAGTAGGAAGCGTGCGGCGGCACTGTCTCCGACGCGCCGTCTACCAGTGACTCGTGCCTTTATACGCTCGGACCAGCGCTGACTCATTCTCACGTCCGAAAGGACAGATACCATTGGTGACCGTGCAGCTGTCTAGAATGAAATTATAATTAAATCAATACCATTACCTGCTGACAGGCGTTGATATACACCATCGGGGACAGTTGAAAATGTGTGCCCCGACCGGGACTCGAACCAGGGATCTCCAGCTTACATGGCAGACGCTCTATCCATCTGAGCCACCGAGGGCACAGAGGATAGTACGACTGCAGGGATTTATCGCTGGCACGCTCCCTGTGAGACCCACATTCTAGTTATTTTTATTTTTATTTCTATTTATTTATTTATTGTTCCGTGGGACCAAATTAAGGAGAAATCTCCATGGTCATGGAACGAGTCAATGCATGAAATTATAACACGATAGTAGAAACAGATAAAATGAAATATAAAAAACATATTCAGGCGACAAGTCGTAAGTTTAAATAAAGAAAATCAACAATGTAACACTGGAATTTGCTTAATTTTTTAGCTCTTCCAGGAGCTCCTCGACAGAATAGGAGGAATGAGCCATGAGGAAACTCTTCAGTTTAGACTTCAAAGACTTTGGGCTACTGGTAAGATTTTTGAGTTCTTGTGGTAGCTTATTTAAAATCGATGCAGCAGAATACTGCACTCCTTTCTGCACAAGAGTCAAGAAAGTGCATTCCACATACAGATTTCATTTCTGCCTAGTATTAACTGAGTGAAAGCTGCTAACTCTTGGGAATAGGCTAATATTGCTAACAACAAACGACATTAAAGAAAATATATACTGTGATGGCAATGTCAGAATTCCCAGACTGTTGAATAGGGGTCGACAAGAGGTTCTCGAACTTACACCACATATAGCTCGAACAGCCCGTTTTTGAGCCAAAAATACCCTTTTTGAATCAGAAGAATTACCCCAAAAAATAATACCATACGACATAAGCGTATGAAAATATGCGAAGTACACTCCTTTTCGTGTTGAGCTGTCACTTATTTCTGATACTGTTCTAATGGTAAATAAAGCAGCATTTAGTTTCTGAACAAGATCCTGAACATGGGCTTTCCACAACAGCTTACTATATATCCGAGCGCCTAGGAACTTGAACTGTTCCGTCTCGCTTATAATATGCCCATTATGTCTGATCAAAATATCAGTTCTTGTTGAATTGTGTGTTAGAAACTGTAAAAACTGAGTCTTACTGTGATTTAGCATCAAGTTGTTTTCCACAAGCCAAGAACTTATTTCATGAACTACATTATTTGCTACTGTTTCAATATTACACACAAGATCCTTCACTACCAAGCTGGTGTCATCAGCAAAGAGAAATATTTTTGAATCACCTGTAATACTAGAAGGCATATCATTTATATAAATAAGGAACAGCAGTGGCCCCAGCACTGACCCTTGGAGAACGCCCCACTTAACTGTGCCCCATTGCGACTGAACATCACTACCACTCTCAATATTGCGGAGAATTACCTTCTGCTTTCCGTTCTTAAGGTAAGAGGCGAACCAATTGTAAGCTACTCTCCTTACTCCATAATGGTCCAACTGCTGCAGTAATATTTTGTGGTCAACACAGTCAAAAGCTTCGTTAAATCAAAGAAAGCACATAGCGTTCGCAACCTTCTATGTAATCCGTTCAAAACCTCACAGAGAGAAGTGAATATAACATTTTCAGTTGTTAAACCATTTCTAAAACCAAACTGTACATTTGACAGCAAATTATATGAATTTAAATGCTCCAGTAACCTAGCATATACAACCTTCTCGATAACTTTAGCAAACACCGATGACATGGAAATAAGTCTAAAGTTTTTGAGTCCACACACTATAATCTTAGTGCCCCTGTCAATACACCCATTACTCGCGGCATACAATCCACCGTGTCCCGTAATAATTCAGGCAATTCGTGTGCATCCGCACTGAAAGAGGTCATCAGCCGGTTAGACTAAACGATGTGAAGACGGCATCAGTTCTTTTGGACATGTCCGAAAGAACAGAGTTCTTCAAAAATGGCTCTTAGCACTACGGGACTTAAAATCTGAGGTCATCAGTCCCATAGACTTAGAACTACTTAAACCCAACTAACCTAAGGACATCACTTAAATCCGTGCCCGAGGCAGGATTCAAACCTGCGATCGTAGCAGCAGCGCGGTTCCGGACTGAAGCGCCTAGAACCGCTCGGCCACAGCCGCTGGCTCGGCGAGTTCTGGTTCTGATTAATTCCTTTGGTCTCTATCAATGTTTGCGGCTTCCTTCTGGTGTGGCTAGCGCATCTGCTACGTTCCAGTGATTTTGAGTGGAGCTGATTATGGCTGTACCGGGTTGCATTAATTATCTGGATGATATTGTTATCACGGCCGGATCCTCCACGGATGAACACCCAAAACATTTTTGCACTTTGTTTTCTGTCTCTCAGTCCGCAGGCAGTTTCTTTAACCTTCTATAGTTTATTTACGGTTAGAAGTCTCGCTAGATTGGGTTCGCCCTCTTCCGGACCACACCTTCGCTGTTAGGTCTATGCCTCGATGTTGCCCACGAAGGAGCTCGCCCTCGCCTCACAATACAGCCCCAGCGCGGTCCTAACGCACTGATATGCCAATGTCTTTGAATGTCTCACTTTAAGGAGGAAAAGAGTGGCTTGCCATAGTCTATGCTCTCCAAAAATTTAGTGTTTTCTGTTGATGGATCCAAATCTCACCTTGTTACTGACCATAAGCCCTTGGATTCCTTATTTAACACTCACCCTTCCTTGCACCCACAACGCTAGACGCTCTTCTTGTCTTGCTACAATCAGGAAATCCATTTTCGATCTACGTCCAAACATTTCAATGGAGACGCCTCTTTCTGTCTTCGTCTGCGTCCCGATCCTGACTTCGAACGCGAATAATTGGTTTACTTCCACCTTGATAATGAAACGCAGACCATGATCTAGGTTTCCCGAATTACGAGCTCGAGCGTAAGAGCTGTCATGGCCGTGGACCCGGTTCTCCGCCAGGTCGTTCGAATTGTTCAACACGGCTGGCCAGTTAAACCGCAATATTGCGCTACGAACCCCCTGGGAAACTATGTTCTCTGCTAGTCGAATTCAAAAATATTACCAGTAATCCACACGCTTTCAAATCGAAACTGAAGACTTTCTTCATGGGTCGTTCCATCTATTCCGTCGAGGAGTTCCTAGAAAAATTAAGCTGATTCTTATTGTATTGTTGATTGCGTTTACTTAAACTTATGGACTGACTTTTTCCGGACATTTTATTTTTATCTGTTATTACTTTTATGTTGTAATTTCATGTACTGACACGTTCCATGATGTTGGAGATTTGCTCCTACAGAACTTGACGTGAAAATAAATAAAAATAAATAAATGAGCATATAACAAATTGTAGAAAAAGGAGATACCAAGCTGAGATTTACAGGAAGAATGTTAAGGAAATGTTCATCCTCGATAGATGTGGCTTGCCAAAAACTTGTTGGAACTATTCACGATAATTTTGAGTCTGCGACCCTTACAAGATTATTTTAATGGTTGTGTTACACAAGTTTCAACGATGAGCATCGCGTTTTGGTATGAGATGCGTGAAAACTTGTAACTGAAATCCTATGAAGTATATTGTCGGTTAATAAACAAGAACGGAAAGTTCAGTAAATTTGTGAACGATCAAAAACTAAAATCAATACGCAAAAATTTTGTGGGGGACTATGATGATGATAATGACGGTTTTTTTCTCTAGTTTTAACACGACGCCTAAATGATAAGAGTGGATACCAGAGGTTGCAACATACCACTTTCGTTTGCATTCTCATCAGAGGCTCCATTATGCCGATCCGTTAAGAAACTCGCTAATGTTTGTAGCACTCTACGACGCGGCTGCAAACAGAACACAGCAGGGACAGCAGAGTGTACGTAGGGAAAGATAAAGGCTTTTCGTGCCCTTAATTAGTGAGAGAGTCGATGCGACATCGCCCAAAGGCGAGACGGAATACAGGGGCAAGTAATCGGCGCAGATCTCTCGGGTAGCGTTCCCGTGCCCACTGAAGCTTTCATCTTGTGTAATCAAATTTGTCGAGCACGTCTGAAAGCTTTGCTCCGTGCTAATTACGGCACTGCATGAAGTTGGTGCGCTGCGCGATTAAAAGGCGACGTCGTACAGGAGGAATCCCGAAAAAGTGGAAATGTGTCACTGGATGAGGACTTTCAACTGAGGTAGCTCAATGGAATTGTAAGTCTCTTCACGAAATTATCATTGTACCTGTATTGTGCATGTACTTTAATTAATTTCATGTTTCTAAAGAGCTGAATGAAACAGTGTGCAAGCACAAGAGGAAAATTTAGGAGTATATATTGCGTCTCAGGAATAGTTTTAATTATTCCCCACAAGGTTTTGGAGTCAACTGCGAAGAGAGTATGTGCCTCGATGATCAGCTACAGGGAAACTCACTTTCCTGTCAGAGCAATTTCAAATATGTTTCTAAAACTACCGAGCGAGTCGGATCTGAGATTAGGAACTACGGTAGAGCAGAACTGAGCATTAGCAAATACAGTTTGTGTAGGTCAGTGGTTCTCAGCTTTGGGGTAAATAATCTGTGTATGGTAAAAATGTAACTTTTTGGAGTACAGACAAAAATGTTCCAATTTTGTGCCTACATAGTTTCCGCACTTTTTTTTTTCAGTGCCGCCTTTCATTCGTGACACAATGTGGTGGATGTTACAGCTTGTGAAACGAATGTATGAACAACGTCTTCCTGGCGTAGTCCACCCATTACCCACATAATTAATTTGCACAGTGCGTAACAGCAAAGAAGTCATATATATGATATATGCTTCAATATGTTCCCGGAGCAGGAAAGAGTACCCCCAGTGGACCATAAGCTACCTCGTTGTTCGCTACACAACTTTAAACGAACAAAGAGGCAGAACACAACACTCACTATGTAGCGGCTACAAAGCTGCCATAAAGACTTAATTTTATTATTATTATTGTTATTATGAGGCAGTGGTCGGACAAATCTTAGGCCGCATTAAGTCTTCCAATTTCCGCCAGTTCAGAAGTAAGGAATCCAACAACCGAGTCATTGAGAAACAATAGTCCTAAATATAGCGCACACATTTTAATATGGTTGATCTTAAATGGTGTACTGGGAGTGGTTGAAGCAAGAGCGAGGAGTGTTGGACAGGGTTCACATTTTGTAGTAAGTGATGGCAACATGAAGCACTTAGAATTGCTTCATCACTTTATAAAAATGTTGTTATAAATGAGCAATGCAATTGTCTCATTGAATCGTTATCTCATGGTTTGCTAAAAGAACAACAATAATAAATAGGTACCATTTATATTTTGGCATTTTAAGACTAAAAGTGTTCGAAGAAAAGTCTTGCTTATTCTAAAGTTTAGTTAGGCGTTTATGATGATGTTGGTGGGAGGAAGAGATGAGGGGGTTGATACTAGCTAAAATGTGATTACACTTGGGGGTAAAGGTCTCACAAAGTTTTGGAAACACTGGCGTAGGGGATGGTCAGGCACTTTCTGACACTAAGCTTTTGCAAAATTATAATATTTCTTTTATTTTCTGACGGTTTATTAGCACATTCTTCACATACTTGTAGTGCACATTCTTCACATCCACACGCGCATCAATCTGTAGCGCTTTATTCTGCAAAAGTGACTGTGTTGTGCGGGTTCACGGCATTGTTTAGCGTAGGGCCGCATTTCTTCGCGGAGATAATTTCTACAGTTCCCGTAACTTGCACCGTCACTGGTAATCGCTATGAGAGTCTTTTTCTCACCGAAGTCACTACAACCGTTCAACAGCGTGAATGTGTGGGAAGGGCCATTTTAATGGAAGATGGCGCTCCTCCGCACATTGTGCAGCCAGTGAAGCTGCTACGGCAGAGGAATATCGAGAATGCTAGAATTATTAGCCGTTATATCCCTACGGAGTGTCCACCCATATCAGCTAATCGCAATCCGTGCGACTTCTGGCTGTGTAGTTATAGGAAAGAAGTTGTGTTCAGTGCTCCAATTACGAAAGTAGCTGAACTGAACGCGCCCGTTGCGCAACGTATTCTGACTGTGATCCGCGATTTCTAAAATTAGTCCGCCACCCCATCCCCCTGGGGATGGGGCGGGAGGCAACTTTAAAGTTTCAAATGGGAACCCCCATTTTAATTGAAGAATCAGATTATACATGAAAAACTACATACGCTTTGTCTTAAACATATGTTTTGATTCTTGGTAGGTGGCACTGTAATTCAAGAAAATCCATGTTCTCATTTTTACGGGAAAATTGTTACGGATGAATAAAAAATTCTTAGTTTCTTCGTAAATTTTGATTCGATAAAACTAAGACTCTCCCTCTCTCCCCGCAGGGTGCGGTTTGAGAGAGAGGAATTAGAGTTTTAAAAATGTTTACCCAAATATTAATTTTACCTGCAGATTCGGGTAAGTTTTGTTTGTTACGTGGTCATGAAGCCACACTAATTTTTATTATCAAACAAATCATCTGACTATCTAACTAACTAACGAAATATTCTACTTACTAACGAGTGAACTTATTAACTAAAAAAACTGACTCATGAACCTAATGAGAACATGGATTTTCTTGAATTATGGTACCAACTACCAAGAAACAAAACAAATGTTTAAGACAAAATGTACGTAATTTTTTATGTAGAATCTGATTCTGCGATAAAAAATGGGGGTTCCCATTTGAAATTTTAAAGCTGCCTCCCACCCCACCCCCATTGGTCTGGGCTGGTGGGCTAATTTTAGCAGCAGCAGATGTCCCTCCTCAAAAATAATCAACTTTCGATTCTACACATTTTTTCGCGTGAAGCTTATATTTCGAGTTATTCTAGTTTGTCAACTTAAAATTTACACCCTGTATAGCGTTTTGCAGTGCCATTGATAATTAGTTAACCTCGTGCACGCCTACGTCAGAAGTTTCCCCTTAGAAAGACGAAACAACACTATTCTACAGATGGAAACTGTCCCACATACGAAAATGTATTGTTTTTGTGTCCGTTTTTATCCTCGAAAATCTCTGAGGGCTGTCACAGCTGTGTGTGGTGTTCCGTTAGCGCTGCCGTTACACACGACCTCTTGATGCTGTGGTTGGTCTCCCTGAACTTTTGGCAGCCAGGCTGCCATTTTTCGAGTAACAACATCTGGCAGCCACAACCGAGTTTCGCCCTTCCTGTGTCTGCAGAAAAGTAATTCTGACAGCTTAAAGGGCACCGCTTCGTCCGCTGCAGTCGTAACATGAGACTACAAAGGGTGGCGGAAGATATTGTATACGTAACAAAAACAGACTCCAATTTTTAGGTGTACGTAGTTGATTATAGACAGATTATTGATCGTTAATACATTCAATCTGCGAGACTTCGCAAAGAGTAAACGGATGACGCACCACCCCTTGTCTCCGTTGAAGACATGGGAATGAAGTACCGTAATACCATACCACGATCTCTATTTAGTCACTGGTGCTCTGGCTCCTACAAGAAGAAATTCTTTTCGGATTCAAACTAAATTATCTATATTATTACGTAATTATTACCTAAGGCTGTCAAAACTCTGCAGACTGGATCATCACCTGACATTTAAACTGTAGTGTCGTCTTTGTTACTAACTACCCTACCCGGCTTCTCCCAGACATAGCTGACTAAAAGAGATTCTTTACATATTATTAAATAAAAAATATATTTTTTATTTCTATTTTATCATTGTCACATTTTTAATTTTGAGGTACAACAATTGTTTGCCTACTACTGTATATTCGCAGACATGTTCTTCAATATGTCTGTGAATAAATGTTCGGGAGATAAAAGTCGTGTAACTGGTTGCCGTGTAAAGCACAGTTTCTTCACGTTCATGTCATGATCATGATGTAGGTATACGTGCCCTTGTCGTTTGTTGATCCGTATACTGTACACAGTGTGAACCGTATTCCAGATTCTTGAACGTGAATGTCAGTTCGGTAGGAATTAAAGAAACTCGTGGTATAAATTCTGGTTTCCCTATTTCTTTGCGAATCATTGTACTGTCCTCGACGATATAATTCTGCGGTTCTTTCATGCAGTGCCCCGTGTCATTGTATGAATTCAGTGAGTTGATACTCGCCAACAAAGTGATTAGAAACAAATCTTCAGTGCAGCAATGCATGGTAGCAAAATTTGTGAAATTTGTCGATGATGGTACCGATGGAAACGAACATCGTATCTTCAAAAGTATCCGAAACCTGCAATGTAACACGGAAATGTCCACTAGATGCAATGAGATGTGGACCCACAGTAAAATACCAGGTGGGGAGTACTGTGTTATCAGTATAAAAGCAGAAACAGGCATAATGGTTCAGTCAGATGTATTTGGTGACTTCCAAAGTGGTATACTCATGGGATGTCACCTGAGTAATAAATCAAAGCGGGATCTTTCAACTCTTTTAAAGCTACTCATGCCGATTGCTGGTGATGTTATTGTGAAGAAAAAATGTTAACGAACATCACCAGCTATATCAACAGCAAGAAGACCAACATTGACGGACAGGGTCCATCAGGCACCGAAGGAGGCGGTTGTGAAACCTGTCATTAAATCAGAGCAAACAGTCACTTGTGATTTACAAGGTGCATCCAGCAGTGTAAACAGCACAGTGACTGTGGGGAAGGGTTTGAAAAGAATGGAGTAAAACGGTCGAGAAACTGGTCGTAGGGCACACAGTTTTGCACACTAAGTAACGATTGAGCTCATGTAAAGAGCGTCACCACAGGACAGTGGATGACTGGCAACGAAGGATTTTCTGCGATAATTCACGCTATATCCTGCAGAAACCCGGTTGAAACCTTGGCCGTGATAAATGCCTGGAGAACGCTGCTTGCTATCATGTGTTGCGCAGCAGTGAAGTACAGGGGAGTTGGTTTCACGTTACGGTGCCCTTTTCGTAGTTAGAGTACGGTCCCTACATTGTACCAAGAAGACTCTAATTGCGAGAACAACATCAACCATTTTTACAGTATTGTGCATTGCACACATTCGGGGACTAGTCTGAAAACTAAGTTATTATTGATTGTATCACTATGACAAAGCACCCTGCCGTATAGCAAAATCGGCGTGGCAATGTATTGTGGGTGAAAACATTCCTGAAATGGACTGGCTTGCGCATACTCCTGCTAGAATCTTGTGGAACACATTTCGGATAGGTTAGAATTTGAATATCTACTTCGTTCCACAACACAACGCCCAACATGACTACCTACTCTGGTTCCAGCGCTTGATAACAAATGGACTGCCGTTCCTGCAGAAGTAATCAGACAACTCACTGAAGGTGTCCCCGAGCCAAGTTCAAGTCATCATGAAAGACAGGTATCGACCGAAACCACGAAAATGTACACTAATAACTGTCAACGTGCTTTTGATAAGGAAGTGTATGTTTTCTCTTCACCATGTGAGGGCCATATTGTTTATTTCACTGGTAACTTCATTTATTGTCCTTGGAAAGACTCTTTCGCGTAGTCTGTGTGAGATAGTGTAATATCCAAGGATGTCTGCATGTATTATGCACAAATTCAATATCACTCATAGACTTCTTTTACTCAATAGCACACTGCGCTACTCAAAGCATTTTGGTACAGTCTCGATATTGTCATAGCAGCAGCCCCTTCAACCACTCTAGCACGTTTCTGGCCATATGACACCAACAGTTTTCATGTCGCAAGATTCCACCGCTTTCGGCAAAGTAATAACGAATGCAGGGCTCTTGGTGCTCGGCAGCAATGTTAACGTAGCCCACAGCCGTCAGGCTGGTTTTAGTTACTACCAGAGGTCCCATGGACGCCGAGAGGGGCGCCCCATCGGCTTGCATCAGTAGCACGGTCCATGTTACGGCAGTCTTTCGCCTATATCACGGCCTATGTGCACTGTGTCCTCGAAAATATGTAGCGAGAAACGTGATTATTCCGGTCAAGCTACACATTTCCACTAATCTAAAGTCTGCCTCTATTATCCTCTGTCCTCAGATATACCAAATGGCTATATCTTTGGGTCAATATGGGAACATATAATGATCCTCTGATGTGGAGCCTCATGTTCAACTACGAGCGCTGAACGGGCTAGCTGAGACATTTCTGCCTGCAAAAGCATTATGGACTGATGACATACCGGCCACTGCCAACCCTGATTTACAGAGGAGCAAGCAGTCCCACCTCCATGTTCAGTGAAAAGATGAGTAGATCCAACGATCAGCCGCCTATTCGTGGTTCCAAAGTCCTTCAACCACTTTCTGCACATACTCTCAACAATAGCATACGAACAGTGGACCCGCTTGTCCGTTTGTATACTAATCTTTCCTCTATCAAAGTCGCTTGTACCAGAAGACTTCACATTAGTGGCGTGTATCGTTGACAGAATGATACTTCATTCGTCTCTGCTCGACTTATATACACTGGTCTGCAAAACATGAGGACAACAGTAACTTTGGCGTGATGTGTCACTGCCAAGTAACGTAGCTATATGAGACTCGGACCATACATAACGAAATCTGCTACATTATGGCATGGAAAGTTACTAAACGAAATAAGCAGTGGGGTGAATGGAAAAGACACATTTATTGGAGGAGAAAATTACCCTGAAGTCACTGCGATTTATGGCGGTGCTCTTGAAATTACGAAATGTGAAACAAAGTTCCTAATAGGGTGTGATCACCACGGAGACCAATGAATGCTCTTCATTGTGCTCCATGCTGGCGACAAGGTTGGTAACTAGCTCTTGTAGTATGACATTCCGTTTCTCCAGAAGCGTGGTTGACCCTGGATGATCATTGGTACGTGTGGACGAGCTGCAATAGACCTCGCGAACGCTTCCAAGACAAGCTCGTTCGGATTTAAGTCGGGGGAACGGCAAGGTACACTGTATCATCCTCAAATATGAAGTTAAGACTGAATGCACTCCTGAAAAGACGTGCTGGAGAAGGAACAGTTTTAGACAGTAACGCTGACAGATAGTGTACAACAGTCAGAGAATTTGAGGGACGTATGCTCATGCAACAGTGTGGCTGGAAACACTGTAACAGCTGGACCACCACGACAAACATGTTCGACAATGTTATTGGGTGCATTATATGTTGTCTCCTCTCGTAATATGAGGGTCTGTCCTGAATCACAACTCAGACTGAAAATGATCTCATCAGAGAAGAGCATCCAACACCAATCTTCATCGTTCTGATCCCTATGCTCTTGGCACTATCGAAAACGGTGCTGCCGATTTGCTGTGTCAGCGGGACACAATGTCCTGGTCGTCGGAGAAAGAGACCATTCCCATGGAGTCGCTGTGTCACTGTGGAGCTTGAGCCTGCGTACCTGGCACTCTGGTAAAATGCGGTTAAAGCTGCATCCGCTGTTTGACATTGGCGCCTTCCTTCCTGTTGCACAATGTACTGATCATCTGCTCCTGCCTTTATGTGTTCTTTCAGCTGTTTCGTGTTACGGCGTCAGCACCATTTGGTGCTACGGTCCCTCTGAAATCATGCCATGTGGCGTCGAATTTTGTGTGCACAATGAAGAGGCGTCTGGTAACTCTAATTCCTTTCCACTGAGTTCTTAATGTGTTGTGTTACTTTACATATCTACTCTTTATGTTTTACAGAGAAGTGTACTTCCGTGGGCGCGTCTCGAACCTGCAACATTACCACGCGTCATAAATGTGAGGGTTATGCGTAAGTTCCTCTGAGGCTTTCGAAGATGTCGGACATACAGAAAATAAACACATATCAGTGAATAGAGCTTCCATCTAAGCTTGTAAGCCAAATTAGGGGTGCTCAAAGTCGGTGACGTACGTCATACTTGAGTGCAGTTTCCCATTACAGTCTCTGGTATGAATTGCCCAGAGCAACGCGAAAGCAGCTCCCTTTGGATATTTGCACTGTGTCTTACCTATCAGCAGTGGCTAAGCACTTCAATGCGACAATACGGGACGAATGATGTGTCAACATGTTATCCACACCTTTCTCCTACGACACCTACGTCATGGCGCGTACTGCGAATCGAAAATTGGAGAGAAGCTCTACCCACTGACAAACGTCGTTTTTCTGTATCCTTTGTTGTTTTCCCTTAGTTGCCTTCTGAAACGCCAGAACTACGTATGAACAAACTTGTACATGGCTAACCAAAACCCTTGCACTCCCATACCACATCTCGTTTCTTTGCATATTAACTGTATAAATACATCTGTAACGAAAATTCGTCCCTTACATGCTTTCTGTAGAAAACGGTGTTGAAGCGAAGATAATTTGGCATTACTCCAGTTCGATATACCTCAAATAAAAATAAATTTACTCAAATAGGACAGAAAACTTATCAATTTGGATCTGTTAAACGTACACATTACAGTCAGTAAGTTAGGCCATCTGTAATGTTTTAAAGACGCTATTAGTAGCAGTTTGCCTCTCAAAAAATGTACATAACTTTCAAGGCAGGAGCTCAAAGCGACCTCGCGGCATCTCCAAAGATATAGCGACTCGCAGGATCATGCTTTCTGAGCTTTTCACACCATATATACGTACATCGTTAGAAGAGCAGCATGGAAGCCCGCAACAAGTTCGTCCATATTCATCGGCATCATACAAGAACGTGTGCCTTCAAATATCCTCCCACAAAGAAATCAACGAGATTTATGATAGGTAAACGCTGAGACCACAAAACAGAGCCTCCACGTCCATTCCTTTTCCAGGAAAAGGGTCTGCTTAAATACGGTCACATATTTCATCCAAACTGTGCAGTTGCACTCTCATTTTGGAACCATAATGTCTGCCGAACAAGAAGAAGTATACCATCATGTGTGTCAGGCAAATTATTACTGAGAAATGCATGAACCTTCACCGAGACATTCTGTCTGGCAGCACAGAAAACCGTCTCCTAATATTTCGGTCCATTGGTCGATGCCAAAGCGGACTTAATATCCACGCCTGCGGGCGACGTGCGGAGTAACTTAACACCAACTGTGTGCGATATGTGTATTGAAGGTACCTTAACGTGCGAACACAGCTTCTTCGGACAACATAAAAATTTTTATGAAGCTGAATGTGGCTTCCTTTCCTCTGCAAGCATTCACGAAACTTAATCCGTAGAAAGTGGGCTTCAACATTGTGGTGTTATGTTGACAAATAATGCTACGGATCCAGCCCTTCATCATGCTGCACGTCAACGACTACGCATTAACACGCTATCTCACCTGTACTTCACTGGTGTTCTGCATTCTTCGTTAGTGGGCGTAGGGTAGTCCGCAGACGAAGGTGAAAAGAAAGAATCTGTCTCTCTCTATACTGGAGCTCCCGACATTTGTGTCTCTTCGTTAGTGGGAGTAGGGTAGTTCGTAGATGAAGGTGAAAAGATACAATCTGTCTCTCTCAATACTGGAGCTCCCGACATTTATGTCTAGATGGCGTCGATCAGCGTGACAAGCAGCATTTTCGCGGAAAGTAATATCAGCTCTGTTATCAGATGCACCGAGGGCCAACAGCATGTCGCCGTATTCGACGTTGATTCGTGTCATACTACAGCCCGCACTGTTTTTATACAACTACGAGAGAAATGATTGATTTGGGTACGACTATACAGTGGGCGCTACTTTTCTCGCAGATAGTATCGGTGGAAAAACGAACATAAACACTTCATTCACCTAACAAGGACGCTTACAGTATAACAAGCAACCATCTTCCTATTCTAATAAGAACAACCTTATTCAATGCCACAAAGATTCACACAGACACAAAAATAATTTACGACATCAAAAACATGGATGTCAAAAAATACCAGCAAAGCCTAGAAACAAACTTACCAGGAACTGAACCCATTATCACAGCAGATGAACTAAACGAATATAACAAAATCGTAATAGCCGCAATAACACAAGCGGAAAGAGACACTGCACCTACAAAAAGGATTAAACCAGGCCCCAGCAGAATCCCTGAACATATAGTAGCCACCATCAAATTCTAGAGAAGAACATACAGACAAATGAAACGAGCTCAAGGAGACGAACATAGAATAGAATGGAACAGGCTTAACAATCTAGTCAAGAGGCAGCTGGCGGAAATCAGATCCCAAAAATGTGAAAGACCGTGCCAATTCTTAGACCATAAACAATCAACAAGATTCTGGAACACCTTCAAACGAATTACTGGCGCTAAAACAAGAAACGACCCACCACTTGAAAACGAAGGAAATATAATCACAGACAGTCAGGAAAAAGCGGAAAGTTTCAGAAAAGTCCTTATGGACACACATCAAATACCAGAAGACCCACTCTTCAACTTCTCTCACAAAAATGAAGTCGACAAACAAATAGAAAACACAATAGCGGCCCCAGAGGTACTCTATAAAGAACAGACCTCACTCCTTCAAGAAATAACAGACGAAGAAATAGAACTAGCGTTAAATAAAGGCAAAAACTCCGCCCCCGGCCTGGACGGGATAACCAGACAACACTTAAGACTGGGACCAAAGAAAGCCCTAGCCACATCACTCCACTGTCTTTTCAATGCTGCACTAAATCTTAGACAAATTCCGACACAATGGAAAACAGCAAAAATAATTATGATCCCTAAACCGGGGAAACCAGTCAACAAACCGACATCCTACAGGCCAATCACCTTATTACCCGTAATAGGAAAATGCTTCGAAAGCATCCTACAACACAATACGGAGAAACAAAATATAATACCGAACATTCAAGCTGGCTTTAGGAAACAACACTCTACGATAGATCCAATTCTGAGGCTAGTCAACCATGTAACAAAAGCCATCAATAGCTTAGACTGTGCATCAGCCCTCTATCTTGACATCGAAAGGGCATTCGATAGAGTGTGGCATAATGGCCTATTCCACAAGCTAATAGACTTTGGCGTACCCAGACAACTAGTCCAGCTTATCAAGACCATCCTAAACAATAGACCATCAGCAGTTTCAGTAGAAGGCAAATTTTCAAATACTTTCTCACCAGATGCCGGTGTACCACAGGGGGCCATACTATCACCGCTGCTATACAGCATATACACAGCAGACATACCTCGCCCTAACCATTGGAATGAAGGCCTTGTACTATATGCTGATGACACAGTATATTGGTGTCACGAGAGAACAACGGAAGAACTGCAACTCACAAACACCACATACCTAAAAAGGCTAGAAGAATGGCTCAGCCAATGGCTAATTAAACCAAATGCCCTTAAAAGCCAGCTGGTGGTTTTCAGACACCGAAATTACACTCAAAACCGGCAACAAAAACCAGAAGATGTCAGACTACAGTTATGGGGACAAGAAATAAAAGCAACAAAAAACGCAAACTATTCAGGCCTCATTATGGACTCCACCCTCTCATGGAAACCACACACTGATAAGGTGATTACAAAAGCCAGCAGGAGAGAAGGACTGCTTAAGTTGATCAAAGGCAGATTCAACGGAGCCCCAAACGACACACTAGTATATACATATAAGTCACTCATCAGACCAGTACTAGAATACGCAGCACCAGTATGGATAGCAAACGCATACCAAACCGATAGGATACTAAGTACAGAGAGGCGCATCCTGAGACTAGCCACAAGATCCGGCACCTACACAAGAAACAGTGAAGTCTATGACACAGCAAAAATCACAACGTTAAAAAGTCGACTTATCAAACTGGCAAGCAAGATTGGCCTGAACAGACTGCACTTCAGCACATTGACAACTGAGCAGCTACAAGAAAACATCATCACTTTCGACTTCCCCAAATATCAATATAAATATCCGACACACACCATAATACAATGCATTAGACACACACAAGAAGATTTTGACGAACTTAACCTACAGACAGGATCAGAAGATAATATTGGACACTTACTAGAAGAAGACTAAATTAGAATTAAAGAAGACATCAAGAAGACAATCTAAACTGAAACCAATAATCCCAGGTGAGGTTTCAGAGGGGTTTCCCTTACCTGTAAGGCAAATGTCGGGATTATAAAACCACCCCCTCAGAGAGACAGAAAGTAACAGCATATATAAAGCATATATAACATAAGGAAATATGAATCAAATGAATCGATCATCATCTTCTCCCAAATTACAAATAAATGGAGCCCCAGCAGCACAAATATCCCACGGCTGAAAAGAGCAAAGCTCTAACACCAGCCCGCTCTCTCTCGTGAGAGAGAATGAAAGATGCAAATAAAAAAAAAACAAGCCTCATATGAATGCTGTTAGAAATTGATATTGGGGTAGCGTTTTGCATGTTAAGTTATGGAAGATTCTGAATTTGTGTTAATGTTTTACGGGATCGAACTGCTGAGGTCATCGGTCAATAAGTCTATACACTATTTAATGTTACTTAAACTAACTTACGCTAAGGACGACGTACACACTCATGCCCGAGGGAGGACTGGAACCTCCGACGTGTGGAGCCGCGCGGACCGTGACACGACGTCTGAGACGGCGCGGCCCAAATTATGGAGATCAACTTCGCGTTTTCTCAACGGAATTGGAAGTAGCGGAACCTCAGATGTGGGGAGCCACGCGGACCGTAACAAGAAGCCTGAGACCGCGTGGCTACACCGTGCGGTCTGAGTTATGGAGATCAACTTCGCGTCTTCTAAACGGAATTGTAAGTATCGGTGCATTCCGTGACAAAGTCAGCAGCGCAATTATTTCCAGGACTGCTTTTGGAGAAATGGGGCAGCGCATAATTAATAGTCCGCAAAAGTGGTCGCGGAGCATACGATGTTTCCAGCCATGAGTCAACATGTAATCGACTGTGTGTGGTTCACCACCAGTAAAACATAGCGTTTTTTCTGCATTACTCGGCACAACACTTGGCAAAGGCGTAACATTTGAATCAGGCCGTTTCATTTTACATAGTAGACATGATTTTTCCAGGTATACATCGATACAGACGATAATAATTAGTAATACAAGAACTAATAATAATAATGGACTGAAACATGAGAGATATAATTAATCGTTACGTGATGATGATGATAGTAAAGATAGTAACAGAGTTTGGTAATCACCTGTGAAGCGGAATGCTAGCCTCAGCTTTGATGTAATGCAATGGATGTGGAAGTGATAAAGATGATAGTGCGAATTAATCGGTAAAACCAATCGCAAGAGGACATACGAAACAAACGTAAGCCTACCGAAGGCATATATTCTGATTTTGACCCGCTTTGAATGTGTTTTAGCGTAGAGCAAATACTAAGACACATTTTTATACGTGCCTGTACGGCCGTTAAGGGCGCGAAGGACATCCTTGAAATCAACTGAGTGTAATACTTCTGCGGGAATACCACTGAAACGGCAAAAAATAAATCAAATAAAATTACGATTATTTATGACGTATATTACAACGGCGCACACACATTTGCCGAAAAACAGTTTTATCAGACAACTCTCCCTGTCATATGTAATTTTCTACTTCTGGATCACATTACATCATATCAGGTTTCTCAATCGTTACACAGCTGTTATAGCAAATCTGAATAAAAGTGTAAGAAAGAGAAGATGAAACGAAGCAATAGGTGTCGTAGTTGCATATTTGCGGCCTTATCAGCATCAGTGTCAACTTCGGCTTTGTGACGGTCAAGCTAGTGTGTCTACCAGACTAAACAAACTGCACTTCAATCATTGTCGCTAGGTAGAACTCATGTACAATGTATAATGTTACTTTTAGGTACCCTTTCCTGGTAATAAGTAGGTACAGTGGTCCTATTAGAGTAAGTACCAACAAGTGAGTAAGTGCTCCGAAGCAGCGAGATAGAATATGATTTTACATAGAATGAGGTAAGTGACATGCACTTGACGTGGGGCGCTGCTTATGGCAATGCAAGGGTGGCTCGTAGGACTTTATTCACATCGCAGGCTGCCTCGGAAAAACACTATTGTATCAGTTGACAGACGTATGAGCCAGACAGGATCCTCGCGGATACTGTCTATGATAAAGTTGAGTTTGACGAAGCTATGTTACATCGCATATAGTAAGATCCAACAGCAAATACCAGATGAAACGCTCATGAACTTGGCGTGGACTTGCTTCACGTCTGGAATCTCCTTCATGAGATTGCTCTACACCCTTTCCAGCGACAATATGTGCTAGCTATTGTTTGGGGCGACTTCACTATTCGTCTGGAATTTTTTGACTGGTTCCTACAACGAGTATCACGACATCCGCTTTTTCTAGAACGTGCGTTCATGGGGACCAGACTTGCTTTACTCAGGAAGCAATTTTTAAATCTTACTACAGCCACAACAATACAGAATCCTCATGCAACGTACGTCCATAGGCATAAAGAGCGACTAGCTTTAAACATATTGGTGGGAACTGTGAATGACTCGTTCACTGGTCCCTACACGTTGCCTTAATAACTACATGACTTGTGTTTTCGCGGCAAGTATTGCCTGCACTCATGGAGGATTTCAACATAACGAAGGAATTCCCTATTTTACATATGTTGTACGAGGTCACCCATATAGGACATTTGCCGAAAGATGGATCGGACGCGGTGGACCAATGCAGTGGCCTCCACGTTCGCCAGACTTGACACCGCTGGGTTTTTTCCTATGAGGTACAGTGAAAGAAAGCATGTATGCAGGACCAGTTTAGGATGAATAGGACATGATGGCTAACATTATGGTAGCAGCAGAAGTGGTTGAGGCTACTCGTAGTGTATTTTAGGGAATGCGCCAATCTCTACATCGCCGCTATGCCAGCGTGAAATCGGTGGTCAGTTTGAAGACTTCCTACGAAATACTCATGTTAATTAAGTGTTTTAAGTCTGTGTACAAGAGAATACTCATTTTTCATTTAGTTTGAAGTTTTTAGGCCATGGTGGAACATTAAAATTGACATGAGATTGCCCGCATCTCGTGGTCGTGCGGTAGCGTTCTCGCTTCCCACGCCCGGGTTCCCGGGTTCGATTCCCGGCGGGGTCGGGGATTTTCTCTGCCACGTGATGGCTGGGTGTTGTGTGCTGTCCTTAAGTTAGTTAGGTTTAAGTAGTTCTAAGTTCTAGGGGACTGATGACCATAGATGTTAAGTCCCATAGTGCTCAGAGCCATTTGAACCATTTTTTTTTGACATGAGATTGTTTCCATTTCTGAAGAAGTGCTGTACGGCACGGCAACAAATTACGACAGATGCCTAAGTGATGCTTTAACATTTTCTTGTTCTCGTCATGACCATTAGTTTCTACTAACATTTTATTTCTGTATACACGTTTTGTGAATTACTTTTCATTTTGAGTAAAGGCGTCTGTACGTCGCATTCCAATTACTTTATCGAAGATAATCAACTGCAACGCAACGCCTAGTTCGTAAAATCAAATTATTTCGTTTGATACTTTATTTCTGCCTTAAGCTTTTGGTCAAGCTGTTTTCTGCACCCTTTACATTCAAACATGGATTAGATCTCCCGTTCCCCGGTATTGGTTTGAAGAACATTCCGAACAATTCTGTCGAATGATTTGGTCACCCAGATCGAACACTTATTGGAGATAATTGAGAGGTCAGTTCTTGCACAAAATCCTGCACCGACAACACTTTCGGAACTATGGACCTCTCTAGAGGTAGCGCGACTTAATATTTCAGCAGGGGACTTTAAGCGACTTGTTAAGTCCATGCCGAGTCGAGTTAACGCACTGGTTTGATGCAGCCGGACACGAACTTCTCTCCTGAGGGAACCTCTTCATCCCAGAGTAGCACTTGAAACCGACGTCCTCAATTATTTGCTGGATGTATTCCAGTCTCTTTCCTCTACAGGTTCTGCCTTCTACAGCTCCTTCTGGTGCCTTGTAAGTGATTCAATGATGTCAGATGTTCAGTCATCCTGTCTCTTCTCCTTGTGAGTGTTTTAACATATTTCTTTCCTCTCCGATTCTACACAGAACCTCCTCATTACTCAGCTCGCCAGTATACCAAATTTTCAACATTCGTCTGTAGCATCACATCTCAGATGCTTCGATTCTCTTCTGTTCAGGTTTTTCCACAGTCCCTGTCCCACTACTGAGCCGTGCGTGGCTCGAGTTCGTGCCATATCTCATTTGATATCCTGTTTTTACTGTACTACCACCTCGTTATGTTACTTTCAATTGCTGTTGTCATTGAGTTGCCGCCTTATCGCCTTACCTGCCCGTGAGCGGCAGTAGCGGTGCTTATCGATATAAGCCCTGCCGTATTATCTTTGCTTACTGCTATTACTTCCCGGTTGCCGTGTGTTGGGAGTTAGTTCGGATCTGCCAGTGAGTTGGGAGGCGCAAGCAGTGTAGTTCGGACCTGGCAGTTTTCTACTTCGGACGTGGCAGAAGTGCAGTCTGGGAGCGGCTGCAGTGATGTCCGGACAGCCATGACTCGCCCGATGGTTGCCGATATATATCATTTGAGTCGTCTTTTCGGTCGACGTGTATGTTGGCCGGCGATCGCTTGTGGCTTGCCTGCGTGTGCCGACTCGTGATTCGTCCTTGTTGTTGCACAGTTGCTGCCGTTCGTATTGTCTAGTCCTTCGTTCAAGTGTTCATGAAACTGTGTGTAGCTTGTGATGTCGACTGCTCAGTTATTTTAGTGCTGTCTCCGTGCTGATGTGTGGCAGTCGGTCGGTTGGCGTGGACCAGCGAGAAAATCTCCGCGGGGCGTTGTTTGATCGGGTCCGCTGGCAGTCTCTACGCAGTGTCGTAGTGTGTGGTCCTGTTCCTATTACCGAGAGGTCCGTGGCTCACTGACCCTGGACACGAAAGTTGAGTTTGGATTTAATTTACCAGCCAGTCAAGACTGCTCACATTGTGCCGTTTGGCCCTCGTAACCGAGAGCAACAACGTGTGTGTTCGAGTTGGCGAAGATTTAACTACAGTCCGGTGAAGTCTACTTGTATTTGGTTATTTGCAATTTAAGTGCACCAGCGGAATCTTCTGCCATGTGGCCGTCAACGTTCCGGTTACCTGCCCTGGCCGTTGACGTAAATTCAGGCAGTGTCCTTCCTCAATGTGTTGTCGCTGTCCAGCACAGTGTGTAGTTTGACAGCTTAATGTATGCTTTGTTGTGGGCGTCCATGGATTTTACGTTTTGCATTGAACTCCCGGTTGTGTGCTGGTCGAGTGGAGCGCAAGTTACCTTGTCGGTGTGTCCGTTGACTGTCTGTTGGTTGGGTTGTCGTCGGATCGAGAATGGTTGGGCCGACTGCTTGTCTCACCAAAGTGAACGTTAGTATTTCACGTACTGGCCGACACCCGAAATGTCTGAGCGCCGTTAGCTGCACTGCCTTTTCTTATTTCCTGTTGTGTATTTCTATGGCTCATAGCCGATGGTTTTGAATTAAATTTCAATTGATTTTAGTGCTGTTTCAAGTCATGGGCCATCAGCCGCTTTAAAATTAATGTTTCTTGCGTTTAAAGTGTTAGATTGTTTGGGGCCTTTAGCCTAATTGAAGATAAGGAGGTCTGCCTTCTTTTTTTTTTAAATTTTACCTTGAGTCTTAAATCATCGGCCTTCAGCCGTCTTTAAATTAAGGTTTTTGCTTTTCAAGTGTTAAATTGTTGGGCTTTCAGCCAAATTATAGAACTTACTTAACGTGAGTGCCTTCTAAATATTCGTTCTGGCGTCAGAATTTTGAATTAATGACTTTTGGACGCTTTTTTTAAAAAAATAAAGTGGTTGTGCCCTTAAGGCAAAAGATAGTGTGGCGTATTCAGTCGAAAACTAAGTTCAAGAATTTGTACTGTAATGTTTGGTCAAATAGATAATGTGATATGTGTTCGAGTGTAACTGACAGCCGCTCATATTGGACCTTTTTCACAATTCCAACTACCTGTCCAGTCCTGCAGGTTTAGCAGGGCGTTTCAAGTACCATATAATGCTGTGCTCCAAACGTACATTGTCAGAAATTTCTTCCTCAAATTAAGGTCTGTGTTTGATGCTACTAGACTTCCCTTTCCCAGGAATGCTCTTTTTACCAGTGCTAGTCACCATTCTATGTCCTCCTTGCTCTGTCCGTCTCTGGTTACTTTCCTGCCTAGGTAGAAAAATTCATCTACTTCGTGATTATCAATCCAGATGTTGAGTTTCTCAGTGATCTCATTTCTTCTCATTACTTTCGTCTTCCTTCGATTTACTCTCATTCCATATTCTGCACTCATTAGACTGCGCATTCCATTCAGTAGATCGTGTAATTATTCTTAACTTTCACTGAGGATGGCAACGTCATCAGCGAATCTTACCAGTGATAAAACTTGAATTTTAATTCCACTCCATACCCCTTCTTTTATTGCCATCATTGCTTCTTCGATCCACAGATTAAACAGTAGGGCCGAAAGTCTACATTCCTGTCTTGTACCCCTTTTTAATCTCAGAACTTCGTTCATGGTCGTACACTCTTACTATTTCCTATTGGTTCTTGTACATATTTTATATTACCCGTCTCTCACCATAGCTATCCCTACTTGGCAAAGAATTTCGATCATCTTGCACTACTTTACACTGTCGAACGCTTTTTCCAGGTCGACAAATCCTGTGAATGTATCTCGATTTTTCATTAGTCTTGGTCCGTTACTAACCGCAACGTCAGAATTACCTCTCTGGTAGCTTTACCTTTCATAAATCCAAGCTAATCATCATCTAACACATCCCCAAGTTTCTTTTCCATTCTTCTCTATATTATTCTTTTTACGAACTCGGATGTATGAGCTGTTAAGACGATTGTGTGATCATTCTCACACTTTTCAACTTCTGCAATCTTCGGAATTGTGTGAATGATATTTTTCCGAAAGTCAGATGGTACGTCGCCAGACGCTCATACATTCTACACGCCAACGCGAATAGTTGTTTTGTTGCCACTTCCATCGACGATTTAGAAATTCTGATGGAATGTTATATACACCTCCTGCCTTATTTGATGTTAAGTCCTCCAAAACTCTCATAAATACGGATTCTCATATTGGATCCCCTATTTCTTCTATATCTCTAACACACTACGCCAGCAAGAAATGGTCCTACATGGTGCTATGAGAGATCCCATGAATTTTGACACCACAGTATATAATATTCTGGATGCTGGAATTTAACCTTCTGATATCTAATGGTGGACTGTAAGTTACGTGCGTCAGTCATATACAAAATAAGGGACAGTTTGTAACAAAGAAGGAAAGAGTAGTATTACATTGTTGATTGGGGTAAGCCTGATGCTTTGTTGGACCTCCTAAGAGAAAGAATTTTCTTCCTCTTCACACAGTGGTCGCCGTAGATACGGATTATGAAAAGTGTGTCTGTTAAACGCAAGTGACTATAAAGCGGGTATGTATATAGCTTGTGGTCTTGTACATTTTGTGATATTCTGGGAGAAGGGAGAGTGTGAAACCTGGTGGCACCAGACAGTCTATACTCCTCCAATAGCACCAACGGGCCCGCTGGGCCTAAATTCCACATTTCACGGACAGAGGACGACCATGAACACTGTTGCACGCTCTCACTTCATGGGGCGCTGAGATATGTATGGAATAGATCCAGGGCGATGGTGCAATCACTGGTGATCACAAACTTTGAGCCACCAGCTAGCGCCTTCTTTTATGCCACTTACTATAGGTTAACATATTTTCTTTCATCAGTATTCGAACTACACAACCTCGGATGCAATCGAAACCACAAAGGTGTGCTTTAGCGACTCCAGCTACAAGTCCACAGCAATGTGTTCCAGATTAACTAACTCTGCGAACCTCTGATAACGCGTTTAACTTAAATACAATCTCACTAACTTCAAACAGTGCTTTACGACATATACACTGGTACACCTTATTCATATCGTGTAGGGCCCCTGCGACCACACAGAAGTGCCGTACACGACGTCGCATGGAATCGACTAATGTCTGAAATAGTGCTGTAGGGAACTGACACCATGAATCCTGCAGGGAAGCCCATAAATCCATAAGAGTACGACGGGATAGAGACCTATTCTGAACAGCACGTTGCAAGGCATTCTAGATCTGCTCTGTAATGTTCAAGTATGGGGAGTTCGGTGGCCAATGGAACTGTTGAAACTCAGAACAGTGATCCTGGAGCCTCTGTGTAGCAATTCTGGACGTATGCTGTGTCGCATGGTCCAGTTAGAATTGACCAAGTCTGTCGGAATGCACAAAGGACATGACTGGATGCAGGTGATCAGACAGGATGTTTACGTACGTGTCACCTGTCAGAGTGGTATCTAGACCCATCAGGGGTCCCATATCACTACAACTGTACACGCCTCACACCATTACGGAGCCCCAACCAGCTTGAACAGTCCCCTGTTGACATGCAGGGTCCATGGATTCATGAGGTTTTCTCCATACCCATACACGTACATCCGCTCAATACAATTTGAAACGAGACTCGTCCGAACAGGCAACATGTTTCCAGTCATCAACAGACCACTGTCTGTTATGACGGGCCCAGTCGACGGGTGAATCTTTGTGTCGTGCAGTCAACGATACACGATAGGGCCTTCGCCTCCTAATGCCCATGTCGATGGTGATACGTTGAATGTTTCACTTGTTGTTGGCCCAGTATTGAAATGTGCAGCAATATGCGGAAGTGCTGCACTTCCATCACGCTTAACGATTCTCTTCAGTCACCGTTCGTCCCATTCTTGCAGGATCTTTTTCCGGCCGCAGCGATGTCGGAGATTTGATGTTTTACCGGATTCTTGATATTCACGCTACACTCGTGAAATGGTCGTGTTGGAAAATTTCTTCTTCGTCGATGCCTCTGAGATACTGTGTCCCATCACTCGTGCGCCGACTAAAACACTACGTTCGAACTCACTTTAATTTTGATATCCTGCCATTGTGGTAGCACTAACCGATCTAGCAACTGCGCCAGACACTTCTTGTCTTATATAGGCTTTGCCGACCGCAGCGCCGTATTCTGCCTGTTTACATGTCGCTGTATTTGATTACACATGCCTATACCAGTTTTTCTTAAGTTCCAGTGTATAATGTAAAGTATCTGAATCACTTTTTTGTTACTAATACATTACAATTTTTTATAATAGACATATGAAAAGCTTCTCTCTTTTTTCGTATACATTATAAAATAAATTATGTGTCTGCTTACATACGGGACAGTAGGACAAATGTTTCTTTGACCTCTTCTCTAGCTACAGAGGACTGGGTTGTTTGGGGGCGGACACCAAACAGCGAGGTTATTGGTCTCATCGGATTGGGGAAGGACAGGGTAGGAAATCGGCCGTGTCCGTTCAAAGGAATCATCCCGGCATTTGCCTGGAGTGATTGAGGGATATCACGGAAAAACAAAATCAGCATAGCCGGAGGCGCGATTGAACCGTCGTCCTCTAATGCGAATGCAACAGAAACACTGGCTAGCTGCGCTGTTATCATGTTACCGTCTGACGAAGTTCTACATATGCTATGTCAACGAAGTCATCTTCAAACGCTCCTTTCAGTGTCGCAGATAAAGATAGTTTCATTTTAAAAGAATAAGTTAGTATCATAATTTGCCTATGAAAAACAGAGAGATTTATCTGCCTTTATCAGAAAATTTGCCACAATATTTGCTATAACCAACAAAAATCTCGATATATTTACTCATTCTGCATATAGTTAGGTATGTCTGTCGTGGCTGCCTAACCCTGTCAGTTACAGGCGATATAATCTGCAATCTTTATTTATTAGTTCACTATAATCGTGAAAACTTTTACAATCCATTTAGGGGTGCCTTATCTAGGCCTTCTCTCTGCTGAAAAATTTGTGGCATTTGCAATTATTATTTCACTGCATTTTTTCCATATTTAACAAACAGTCCATATGTTTTCAGTCCTTTCGTGAATGAATCGCATTTGTATGGTACCAAATAAATATTGTAAACAACACAATTAAGGGGAACTTTCATCAGGTTAGCTAGGAGGTACTGCAGTTGTTGGTAGTACAGCGGAGCCAGCTAGAAACCATTCAGCCTAGTGAATAACTGACCGCCGGGTGCAGACCTTTCGTGCGCTACAGCGAGCAGTCGTGACACACGCAATAAATGGTGAGACCGCAAGCTTTGAGAGAGTGCCAGTTACCGACAGATAACGCTGAACAGCACCTACAGATTCAGAGGCTTCACATTCTTTTGTTCTGAATGTCGGGCTGGACGAAAAAATATGTTAACGTACAAGACTGTTGTAAATGAGGAGTTGAAAGCAGGCACTTTGGAAAAGTAACCACTCTGAAAGTTTTGGAAAGGAATTTACTCCAACAATGAAAACGACGACCTATGTGACTGATGCTCAGAATGGCTAGAAATGCTAATCACATGTTTTGTTTTCCAGGTAAAAGGTGATGTATAGGCTATGTAGGAAATCATCTGAAAAAATTTAACAATCGTCCAAAGAGAACACTGCAGTTCGGTTCTTGTTGTATTTAACCAGCGACGGTACTTAGGATGTAAATGTCCCCGGATGTTTTCAGAAACTATTTCTAGACAGAATCACTAGTACTCTTGCTTCTTGCGGCTGTGGTGGACTACAGTTTGAAGACCGGCTTGATGCTGCTCTCCACGCTACTCAATCTCCTGCAAGCTTCTTCGCAAACGCGGAACTACTGCAACATATATCAATTTTAACCAGTTTACTGTAGTTAATCCTTGCCTTCCTTCTACAATTTTCGCTCCGTAGTGCTCACTCCGGTAATACACCTAGAATTCGTTAATGTCTCAGGAAGTGTCTATCTAAGGGCTCCCTTCTTTTACTCAAGTTGTGCTAGAAATTCCTTCTCTCTCCGGTTCCATCCAGTAGCTTCATTTGTGTCCCTATCTACTGTCTAATCGTCAGTATCCCTCCAAAGAAAAATAATCAACAGCTTCTAATCTCTTTCTATATGTGTCGCTTATAATAACAATGGTTCGCTTCTGTAAAAGTACGTCTGTGAAAAGAACTTATAGAAATGATTTCCTGACACTTAAATTTGCGTCAGATTTTAAATTAGTTTCTTCGTATAGTATCAGTAACTGTAGTATATGAAGTGTTAAGATATTAAATGATTTGGTTTACCTTTAGAGTTTGTTGCTTTGTTATTACATGCATTTGAAAATGACCACAGGTCGAAATTGGCCATTAATGTAACAAAATATATGATGCAATGGAGATCATGAGTAATTATACAGCGGACGGTGAATATTTACAGTGAAGTGAAAAAACATATGAAATACCTCCTAATAACGTGTTGGACCTCTTTTTTCCCGACACAGTGCAGCAACTCGACATGATATGAAGTCAACAAGTCGTCAGGAGTCCCATGCAGAAATACCGAGCCATGCTGCCCCGAAAGCCTTCCATACTTGCGAAACTGTTGCGGGTAGAATATTTTCTGCACAAACTGACCTCTGGCTCATGTCGCATATATATCGATGGGATTCATGCCGGGCGATATGGGCAGCCAAATCATTCACTGGAATTATCCAGAATGTTCTTCGAACCAATATCGAACAACTATGGCCTGATGATATAGCTCATTGTCATCCATAAATATTAAATTATTTTTTTGTGATATGACGCCCATAAATTACTGAAAATGATCAACTAGAAGCCGAATGTAACCAGGACGCAGTCCGTTCCATGTTAATACAGCCCACACCATTATGGAGCCACCAGCATGGACAGTGCGTCGTTGGTAACTTGGGTCCATGACTTTTCGTGAGGTTTGCGCTATTTTCGAACCTTATCATCAGGTCTTCCCAACCTAAATTGGACTCATGTCACCAGAGTACGGTTTTCCAATACTCCAGGTGCCAACCAATGTGGCCCAGAGCCCAGGTGAAGTACTCCAGGTGACGACGTACTGTTAACAACGATGCTTGCAAAGATTGTCTGCTACCATAGCCTGTAAAGGCAAACTTCGCCGCACCGTCCTGAACACATACGTTCTTCGTACGTCCCACATTGATTTTTGCAGCTATTTCGCGCAGTGCTGCTTGTCTGTTAGCACTGACAACTCTACGCAGACGCCGCTGCCCGCTGTCGCTAAATAAAGGCCATCGGCGGCGGCGTTGTCTATGGTGAGTGGTAGTGCCAGAAATGTGATATTACTGGTGCACTCTTGACACTTTCTCTCTCGTAATATAGAATTTCCTAGCGATTTCCGAAACGGAATATGCCACTCGTCTAGCTCTAGCTACCATTACGCGTTCAGAGTCTATTAATTCCCGTCTTGCAGCAATAATCACATCGGAAATCCTTTTATATGAGTCACCGACGCACTGCCATTTCATACTTCGTGTACACAGTACTATGACCGCATGTGTAAGTGCATATCGCAATCACATGACTTTCGCCACCTCAGTGTAAAATGGTGTAAAGTCATTTCCAGAACTCAGGAACGTTTTTCTTCCCATTCCCTGGCTACACTGACGATCCTCTCTTCTTCGCATCGCAATTTATTCTGCTAACAAAATAACTGAACTCATAAGCTACTCGTTGTCTGTCACTTTCTAATGCAATTCCGTTCTAATCGCCTGATTTAATTCCATTACATTTGACTTACTTTTGTTATTGTTCACCTTATAGCCTCTTTCCTAAACACCATCCGTTCAACAGGACTTCCAACCGTCTTCTGTCTCTGACAAACCTATGTAACAAGGAAAAATTAAGATTTTTCTTTATTTGACTGAATTATAATCCCCATTCTAAACTTTTTCACTGTTTTTTTGTGTTTGTGTAATGTGAGAATTGAATAACATCAATAAAAGCTGTTTGTTATTACATGTATCCCAACGTGATAAAAGGCGATAAGTGCCTTCATGGGGAAATGATGGGGTTTGCCAAAGGAACCATGGTTGCACTCAGGCGAGAATCTCCTTGTCCGAAGCGAATCGACGGCGAAATCCAGCTGAACGTAAGCATCCGTCCTTTGTCAGTGGTTTCTCTATATGCGGCCCGTATCGTCACTATAATGAATTACCATTAGTCTGTGTCTCGCTTGTACTGGGTGACCCTTCTAAGAGTTGTCAGCCGCATTTCCTCTGATGTTTCGGCATATTTTCGCAATTTTGTTTCTGCAGCGTGTAGATGTAGTCAGCCCAAACAAACACTGCACGTTAAATCTTTCATGCAACACCCTGTGTCGACGGAAAGTGTTGGTTTCTTTCCCTCAACAAACAAAATTATTTTTAAAGGGGAATTTTACTTATTCGTTTGATAAAGCGGTCCCAGATCATTCTAGTGAGAAATCTGTTTCATGGATATGAACTAACAGGGCCAATAAAACAAGAAGAGAACAAATATTTCAGCAGTGACAAGCTCTGACATGGCACGCGCTGACTAGTAGCACAGCGCAACAGCACTGCTCAGTCGCTGCTGGAATACTGGATATTCTTGGTGTTTTACTGTCCTGTTAACACGTCTCGATAAAGTGAATATCAAACTGGACTAAGCTGAGAGCCCTCTGTTGGGTGTGCACATAAAATTCCGCTTAAAAAATAATTTTATTTGTAATGGTAAACGTACCAACGCCTTCCGTCAACAGTGTCACATGAAAGACGCGACGAGCACTATCTGTTTGGACTGATACATAGAAAAAATTTTCTAATAGACGCTTCTTTTTAAATTAGTGGAATGGATTGTGTATTAACAATGGAAAGTCATGGTACACATGTTTATGAACAAAAATAATCGTAGTCCACTTATTTTATAGAATGTACTATTTAATGGAGAATTGGTAGACTTAAAAAATTGTAAACAACATTTGTAGGATATTATTTAATAATACCTATAATAAAAAAATGAAATTATTTTAATCTCTACATCCAAATTATTCATCGGCAACTGTGGACAAACTTGAACAAAACAATGTAACCACACTCACTTTATGCAATTGATTACATTACTAAACACTCTTTTCCTTAGATAATACAGTAATGAAATTATTAAATTACTTTATCTCTACGCCGAAATTATCGTTACTGACTACAGGTAATCTTCAAACATGGAAGTATGCATTTTTGGGACAGAATTTCATCAGGAATTGAAGATATTCGTATTTCGCCTTGCAGAGCGAAATTATAATTGAATAAGAAGCTTTCGGCTGTTTTTCAGTCTGTGTATGACACTTTTGTCAACAATAACACAGAATGCCCACGAGCCTTCGTAAGTAGTGTCAGTGTTGATAGCTCTACAAAAAGTTCCGTCAATTGCTGTTTCTCCCATTTGTCTTATCTACATTGCACATTTTTTATGCATCCTGTACTCGGAAGTGAATACCACGATTTGAATTTGTTTTGTGAACATTCTATCTCATCGATGGGACTTCGTTCGATGTGGCAGCTTTTTATATGCTCGTCAGTCATCAGTCACCTAGAACTTCGAACTACTTAAACGTAACTAACCTAAGGACATCACACACATCCATGCCCGAGGCAGGACTCGAACCTGCGTCCGTAGCGCTCACGCGGTCCCAGACTGTAGCGCCTAGAACCGCTCGGCCACTCCGGCTGGCGCTCGTTTCAATCGCTGATGGTTTCAGTGTAGGCTTTTTGATTAATTAAACCTATACCTTCGTTACATTCAATGTAACTGTGCACTCTAATGGGAAAGGTTACCCTAACTGATTAAAAACTGCTGTATTTGTGAACCATAGCACACATGAGGTGAATAACGAAATAATTTTTATTCTGGCGGGTTAAGAATCACCAAAAATGTGCAAATGTCGAACTAACGCGCCCGTATGGTAAAAGCAGAAGTCTAAGGAGACTGATGCAACTGCGTCAGCTTACTTTCTCGCTATGGCCTCATCGTAAATTCAAAAGAAAAAATTTCCTGATGAAATTATATTCCAAAAATGCATACTTCTATTTTTTAAAGGTTACCTGTAGTCAGCAACGATAATTTCGGTGTAAAGATAAACAAATTTAATAATTTCATTGCTGTATTATCTAAGGAAAAGGGTGTCTTGTAATGTAATCCATTGTTTTGTTCAAGTTTGTCCACAGTTACCGATGATTAATTAGATGTAGAGATTAAAATAATAACATGCACAATAAACTTTTAAGAAGAGAGCTGTAGCTTGTAGTGTACATCGTTAGTGTTAATATAGGCATTGGAAGACTACTCGTGAAATCTGTAAGCATTGCCCCACATTCATGACTGCCTAGCTAATAGTTTTATATATAAAATAATTGTTGTATATCTTATGGGCTTCCTGTCTTCGTTTTTAAACTTCAAATTAAATTACTGCATAATAGTAAAAAGTGGACTTTGATTGTTTCTCCTCATACCCATCTGGGCTCTCCACAGATACATCTTGCTCTTCCTTTTGTCAATACTTCATCAATTCTTGTGTTGTTGTTCTTATTACTTTCTGTCTTTAATTTGCCAAATCTTCTCTGAAACTGATCTTTGTAATTAATCTCTGTATGTTATTAATACTCTACCAGTACAGTAATAATTTCATGTCCTGGACAAATGAAGTAAACTAAATAAGTTCCCTCCTTCCTTCCTTTCTCCCGATGCTAGACTAGTTTCTTTGATGACAACTCGGACAGTTCTTGCGTTTAGTTACAGACAACGGACTTTCAGCTAGACTGATTTTATTTTCTACTAGTCAGAGCAGTTACATGTAACAGTTGTGTACTGTCAGAGTAGAGCTAGAATACTCAATTAACGATACCCTGACTCAGTATCCGGAAGTACGGAATGAGCAGTGGTAAAGTAGCTACTGTTATTGACAGCATTTACCACAGAATATCAAGCAGCAGTATCGGGTCCCTGTCTATGAGCTGCAATGACACTGTGGTTTTGCGGCAACTCAGATGTAGATTGCGGTTGTAATTAAAGGAGGAACTTTATCGAACGACAGATAAGTTCTGCTGACGGACAGGCTTTAGTTTACTCTGAACGACTCCAGTTCTCATCTTTGGCACTTATTTCCAGCTATCAGAATTCCGAAAAAATGGGGGAAAAGTTCTTCTGTTTATTCCTCCCCATTCCGTAACCAAAATTACAATCTCTTTCTCTCCGTTTCTCTCATCATCGGAAGGAAAAAGTTTAAACGTTCGAGTTCCAGTCCGGCACACAATTTTTATCTGCTACGTAGTTTCAATACGAATTTCAATTATGTCGTGTAACAAGTAACTTAAAGGTGTTTCAAACTCAATGAGGAGGGTGGACTGATGGTCATTTATGGTTGCCTCTTTGGACTCCATGTATGTGTGAAAATTAATTAGCATTAAGAATCTATTTCTGGGAGGGATTGCATAAATGGCAGCTATGCTTCCTGCAAGCTCTGAACTCCAATAAATGATCATTAGTATCAGAAAATAATGTTGGAAGTTTGAAGAAGTGTACAACCGCCATACTATGTGTGTTAGCATATAGATGCACAGTGTGAACTATAAAAAAAGGAACAAAAGCCACTGATGAGATGGCTTAATCGGACTTGATAACACTCGTTAGTTCGGGGAAGGCAACTTATCCTAGTTCCGAGTTCGATCACCCACGACGCTGTGGTCACTATTCAGCTGCTTAAAATCCCGCTTTTGCTGCACATCAGAGTACTGTTTTATGTTTGATGTCTGACGTCTGAGCTTAGATAACCTTCATTGATCGAAAATGAATAATAGTTATCGTTATAGTAATTGTTAAAGGTGTTTTAAACTGTGATAGCTCGTCGTTTCCAAAGTGATGTCACATTTTTTGTTGTAAATCTACGTTTCAGTTGTCTGGTATTGAGGTTATTTGCTACAACACCTAAGGTTGCATGTCTTCCCTACACACTATGTAAAAACAGATTCTGCCGCTTTCTTTGTTTATTCTGACGAAATCCCTAAAAAAGGCCTATTCTGACGAAGTCCCTTAAAAAGGCCTCTTTCTCGATTCCAAGCACATTCAGTTACAATACTTCTGACCCAAGGTGCACATATCCTCGTCGTATTTAACTGATCGTGTGGTGAGAAACACATTCTTGCTGCAACTGAACGAAGCAGGAATATCCCAAATATCAATAGAAGTGGCTCAAAGCGGAAAAATTCCGACGCCAGAGAGTACATCGAGTATATAGGTAAGGTACTTACTTACATTCCATGTAAGAACAGACTGTTATATGAGGAAGTGCTTATAAGACAAATAAGAGCTACGTAGAAGACAGTGAAAGTGAGGGAAAATAATGAATAAAACGTTCTCGGTTTTCAAGCTGCATCAATTCGAATAAAATCCTCGAGCTTCCGATGACCATCTTCACCATCGTCGTCAGGAGTTCGCTGACTGCCGGGTCTGCTACTGTTTCTCGCTTGTATAGTCATGATGACACCATCAGCAGCCTATCAGATAGACCCAATGTGGCGCGCACGCGTAAGTCGACACGGACAGCTATAGGAGCTGTTGCCATTGGCAGCAGCGGTGACGTTAGGTGGCATCAGGGGGAAGGCGCCACGTTTGAAACTGCCGCTCCCACGTCGCGCATCTGTCTTTGCTTTGCTTTGCTTTAGAAAGGCTCCTCCTCTGGAGATAATGATCCACACGAAGGCTAATATGACTCTGGGAGATAGTTCTTGCAGAAGAATTAGGCCTACGTGCGATGAGCCGTGATCTACAAATCCAACGCAACATGTTTTAAAGAAATCAACTGAAATGGGACTGGCGCATTCTAATATATAAAGAGACACAAGGATCACCGTTTAAGTAAACTGTGGGATCATGTTTTATCTGGAAACAGTCTGTAACTCGACCGGCAGAATGGATGGAACCAAACACCGTGATGATGAAGTCTTGGGATAGCAGCCTGCACATATAAAGGGGGAGGTAGTATACCGTACCCAAGGTGTGAAAGGGCAGTGCACTGGTGGAGATGACATTTATACTCAGGTGATTCATGAGAGAAGGTTTCCGACCTGCTCACACGAGTGGAATCAACAGACTCTGAATGCCGAAAGGTAGTAAGAACCAGACCATTTGAAATCGTTTGGGAATTCAGTAGTCCGAGATTCACAGTGTGAGCAGTGTGCCGAGAATTCAAAAAATTGGTAATTTCAGGCTTTGCATCCCACCATGGGCAATGCAGTGGCCAACGGCCTTCACATAACGACCGGGAGCAGTGGTGTTTGCGTAGAATTGTCAATGCTAACAGACAAGTATTACTGCGTTAAATAAACGCAGAAGTCAATGTTATGACAATGAAGCGAAATATGGAGTTAACGGGCTATGGCAGCAGATGACGGACGCAGTGGCTTTAGAAACAGCAAAGTATCCTCTGCAGCACCTGTCCTAGGCACATGAACATCTCGATTAGACCCTAGTCGAGTGGAAGACCGCGTCGTGATCAGATAAGTCCCGATTTCAATTGCTAATAGCTGATAGGGTTCGAGTCTGGCGCAGATCACACGAAAGCATGGACGCACGTTGTCGACATGTCACTGTGAAATCTGAGGCTCCATAATGGCCTGGGCTGTGTTTATATGGCATGGACTGGATCCGCCTGTCCAGCTGAACCGACCACTGACGGGAAACGGTAAAGTTCGTCTACTTCGACACAATATGCAGCCACTCAAGGACTTCAGTTTCCACATAATGATGGAATTTATATCACAATGCGCCATGTTAATGAGTCACAGTTGTTCGCGATTAGTTTGGAGAACATTCTGGACAGTTCGAGTAAAGTTTTTGGCCACTCAGATCTCCCGACATGGATCCCGTTGGATATTTATGGGACATGATGGAGAGGTCAGTTCATGCACAATATTCCACAAAGGAAAAACAGGCCTGATTGTGGCCAACTATAGAGGCGGCATGGCGGAATATTCCTGCACGGGACTTCCTATGACTTGTGGAGTCCATCCCACGTCGAGTTGCTGCATTACGCCGGCCAAACCGAGGTGCGAAACGTTATTAGGAGGTATCCCGTGAATTTTGTCACCTGAATGTTGCTGCCAGCCTTCATCAGTTGTGTGCTGTGCATTCACTTTGCGTCAGAGGACAGCAACTGGTGGGTCATGTGCTGTTGGTTTTTCACGGCGCCTAAAATGACTGCTATTCACGGTACGTATTAGTACCAGAGAGATTTAGCAAGCATCTTTCACACCTGAAGAGGGCGCCAGATGGATCGCTGAAGTATCGTATTTCTGATCCGGCTCCAGTCCCGACAAAAATGTTTTCCAAAATTGAATGTTTCCATTCCGACTGGAATGCCGGCACCGCGAGCCTGTTCCTCCCCCCCCCCCCTCCCACCCTCCCCATCCCTCTAACGAGCTGAATAGGTCCTTCCTCCATAGCGACTGCAGCTAGAGTACACTGACAAATTGCTTTACCTGGATTTACGTCACCAGATGTTGCCGTCACTTCCCTGGCCACGTGTCTGAACTCGGGTCGCCAAGACGCCCCAGCTCTGAGGAGATGGATAGTAAGCGAAGAAAATGTGTTTCATACTTATTCATCAGTACGTTAAACTGAACTGTAACGGATGACGCGAGGTTAAAGATTTCCAGTTTGGTTTTTAGATGTATCGGATTTACGCGTTGGAAACAGTGCATGTAAATTAATTTACATTTACAGATATGATATCCTTCTTTTCCTCTCTCCTGGAGTACGTTCGTCCTAGCCACTAGGATCCAGTACGGCACATTTGGCAATATTGTCACGTGACTGTGTGAACTGCCAGTACCACTTCGTCTCACTGCGTATTGAGCTTAAACTCCATTGGAAATCTGGCTGGAATAAAATGCGAGATGTCGTGCACCTTGTGTGTCTTTCGGTAAAATGTCAGACCCGCGGCCAATGATACGTCTGATTATATGTAATTCACTTGTCCCGCAGGCGTCATCCCGACAGCTGGCCTCTCCCTCCTTGCTCCTTCATCCCTTTCTTTCTAACGACCCCATCCCTCTGCGTGATATAAGTACTACGACTAATTCAAGTGTGTGTTTCCTACAACAAGTATCACTTACAATCAGCATTACGTTTTCTTTATATGTGTGGTGTCTGTTCATTTAGACATGTCTCGCTAACTTCGTTTTCGATACACAATATGTAATGATGGAAGAAAATTTTAAATGACAGCAGAAAATTTGCAGAAGCAAGAGCTAAGTTTTTGCGCACAATGCACTATTGCATATTGAGGGCAATAGCCTTCCAGTATTGAAAAGTGTCATGGAATCTACCTCTGATACAATTTCGCTGGTTTTACCTTATCGGGTTTATAGAGTATCTTTCCCCTGCCTTCATTTGCTGGTAGGTTCCGTGTTCATATTTCCAGTTAGGAACGAAGATTACACTACGAACTTAAATTTTAGTGTCATTATTCTCACCTTAGTGACAAATCATAGCTTCCAGACTCTACCCAGAATCTCAGTGTGGCTTCAGTCCCGGCCGATTAATCGTAGATATGATCTTCTCCTGAAGACAGCTACAAGAGAAATGTCGTGAGCAGCAGAGGCCACTTTATATTGCTTTCATTGACATTGTTAAAGCGTTTGATTTAGTGAGCATAAATGGGCTTTGCAAACTGTTGCAGAAGATTGGATGCCCACCTAAACTACTACAGATAACTGTCTATTTCCATGAGAAAACACAAGCAACAATCTGCTTCAATGGTAAAACATAAGAAGCATTCCCTGTTAATAGCGGTGTGAAACAGGGGTCTGTGTTAGCTCCTACATTATTTGGGACTTTCTTTTCCCTTCTGCTCAGATTTGCCTTTGAAGACTGTGAGGGGAGAGTGTATCTACATACGAGGTCTGATGGAAATCTTTTCAACATTGCTCGCCTCAAGGCCAAGACCAAAGTAAATACAGTTGTTATCCGTGAGTTGTTATATGCGGACGATGCAGCTCTAGTAGCGAAAACAGAAGATGGGCTGCAGTATATAATCAACAAATTGTCAAATGCCTATGAAAAATTTGGTCTACTCATCAGCCTTCAAAAGACTAAGATCATTACGCAGACCACTACCAACCTTCCATCCATCAGCATTGATGGCAATCCTCTCCAGGTAGTTGATGACTTTACCTACTTGGGATCTATAATATGTAGCAACTTGTCCATGGACACTGAACTTACTAACAGAATCGCAAAGACATCATCTGTCATGGCTACATTGAAAAACAGAGTATGGAACAACGGACTGCTTACCACAAAAACTAACTTAAAAGTCTACAACGCTTGTGTTATAAGCACCCTTCTCTATAGCTGTGAGACATGGACAACTCTTTCTAGGCATGAATCTCGACTCAACAGCTTCCATCTCCGCTGTCTCCGGAAGATCCTTCAGATCTCTTGGAGAGATAGAGTACCCAACACCGAAGTCTTTCATCTGCAAGCATAACCAGCATCTTTGCACTCCTGAGTCATCGACGTCTAAGACGGTTGGGGCATGTCAGGCCCATAGATCCTGAACGGATACCGAAACAACTGCTGTACGGAGAACTTCAGGAGGGTGTGAGGCCAGTGGGACGACCGCATCTTCGTTTCAAGGATGTCTGCAAGAGAGACCTGACCAAGACCAGAATCAATCCAAGTCGCTGGGAATGCATTGGGGATGACCGTGTCAAGTGGTGAGTAACTGTGCGCAGCGGTGTCAAGCTCTCAGAGGACGAACGCTCACAGGAACAAATCAGAAAGAGGACAAAGCGAAGAGACAGAGCGGCTTCTGTTCGAAGTCCCTCAAATTTCACATGTCCAAACTGCAGTAGGGACTGCAACTCTAGAGTGGGACTTTTTAGCCACAGCAGACGCTGCAGACTCTGAACCAAGCATGCTACACCATCATCCCTCATGGATGAACGGATGCCATTATAGTGACAACTGACAGTTATCATAACGTGTGTCAATTACCACCTGTCCCAGACATGTAACAACAAATGTACGCAACTAGGCAAATTCAGGTGAAGGTTCTTGCTTTATCTTTGCAGTACCAGCCAGGGAGGGGAGTTGAACATTATTTTAGAAGTCAGCTATAGTGGCATCAGGTCTGTGCGGCACTGTGTCGGTAGACGAGGCCGTTCATATCTGGGTCTGGAGCCTCTAAGTTGGCTGTTTTCAAAACCGAGCATTTGGACGCCATCCTCAAAATTTCAACGGCTGAACGGAATGGAAAATTTTAGCCCAATAGCAGTAGGTGTTTCCTCTCCTGTCTTCTGGTTGAAAGAACTGCTCGATCTTTCTAAATGAGGTAGTTGGTGTTTCGGTCAAGTTTTGTCGCTCTCTGTATGCAGAGGTGAGACAGTTTACGTTTTTGAGGATAACCTACTGGGACATGGACGACAGCAGTCACAGAAAGTAGTCGCTGCTAGATGATCAAGTGGGTAATGGTTCTGGATGGGAGATACTTTCGATTTCGGTTTTGGTCTCTTTATGCAATTTGGAAATTTGTGGTGAGGTTTTACGGGACCAAACTGCTGAGGTCATCGGACCCTAACTTACACACTACTTAACCTAACGTAAACTTACTTAAGCTAAGGACGGCATTCGCACACACACACACACACACACACACACACACACACACACACAAACACACACACACACACACACGCACACTTACACTCACGCCCGAAGGAGGACTCGAACCTCCGACGGGGCGAGCCCAGCGGACCGTGACAAGACGTCTAAGACCACGCGGCTATCCCGTGCGGCTCATTATGACAAACTCTATCGTTAGGAGCAGTACGGGATCCCCAAAAATGCCGATTTCACTGTCGTTTCTCATAAATTCTCATGTAATCACGTTCGGCGTTTGACCAGTCATTAAGTTTTCCATGCAACATGTGGCCCACTGGTTATTATGATTCTTTTCGCTGTGACTCGTGTGCTGTCTTTTATGTTTCAGTCAGTGTCAGAAAGTGGTGAATTTCGCTTTCGAATCTTGGTTTGTGATTAATTGCACGTGCATATCACGCTCCCCACATCTACCCGCACCTTTACTAACAAATGATCGATTCTTTAATGTTGTTTTGTCGTATAGTACCCTAGGCTTAGTTTCTTCATATTTGTTCTATGTAAATGCAGGCTCAGCAATATGTCCCAAATGCGAAATAAATGTTAACAAATTCAGCTACTTAATTCATTAAACCACACCACAACGCGCAAGGCAGCACGCCCTTCGACCTTGCGTAATCTTTAATTCCTAGTGTCCTGTAAAGGAAAATTGTTTAATATATTTAATAATATGCGATCTTTGATTGTTCACTACGGACATCACTAATTAAAATTTCGTTTCGCTCTTTTAACTTTAGGCTAGAGACTAAGATCAGTAATCAGAAAAAATTCTTAGATGTTCACTCAGGGCATATTGTTTGAACGTAGTTTGCGCTCATTTACCCAAAATCCTTGTTATAAGGCCAGTGAACCACTTTTATCTGATATGCAAACCACTTTTAGTGTACTTAGATAATATTTGGATTTCACGGAACCATACGAACAAATATACTCCGAGATGACAAAGTTATGGGATATTCATATGCACATATGCAGATGGTGATAGTATCGCGTACACAAGATAAAGAAGTGCGGTGTTTTGGCAGAGCTGTCATTTGTGGTAAGGTGATTCGTGGGAGAAGGTTTCAGATGTGATTATGGCCACACAACGGGAACTGACAGACTTGAAACGCGGATTGTAGTTGGGGCAGACGCGTGGGACGTTACATTTCGGAAATTGTTAGGGCATACAATATTCCGAGATCCACAGTGTCAGGATTCTGACCAGAATATCACATTGCAGACGTTACCTCTCACTGCGGACAAGGCAGTGGTAACTGACCTCCGATTAAAGAGCGAAAGCAGTGACATTTTCGTACAGTTATCACTGCTAGCAGACAACACCCGATATTTCAAAGAACCGCAGATATCAACATGGGATGTACAACTGTATTCGTTAGGACAGTGCGGCGAAATTTGGCGTTCATTGGCAATGGAAGCTGACGACTGAGGCGAATGCCTTTGTTAACAGCTCGAAATCCCCTGCAGCACCTGTCATGGGAACGCGACCACTTCGGTTGGGAAACCGTGGTCTGATCAGATAAGTCTCGATTTCCGTCGATAAGAGCTGATGATAGGGCTCGAATGTGGCACAGACCCCATGAACCCATAGACCGAAGAGTAGGAGGGCAAAGCGGGTTAGAGACAATTTGTTAATGGGGGTTGCTTACATTTAGTGACAAACATACGTTCAATGACAAACTTGATTGACTTATGACCTTAAACTACTGTTCAGCTAAGCTGTTTATCACCCCCTGGAGAAAATCCCTCCTCCTGAGAAACATCCCATCCTCCCCACCCCTCTGGGCACTTCAATCACCAGTAGAAATGGTTCAAATGGCTCTGAGCACTATGGGACTTAACATCTATGGTCATCAGTCCCCTAGAACTTAGAACTACTTGAACCTAACTAACCTAAGGACATCACACAACACCCAGTCATCATGACCAGTAGAAGCACACCTTTGATATCAAGTTAATTGACTTATTAATTAAATCGATAAATTAATTATCCTCTAATGCACCTGGGAAATCCTTCCCTGGGCTTCACTCCCCACTTCCCTCCCATCCCCCTTCCTAAAATTTTCTGGAAAAGGACTCAGTCTGTGCTGGAGGAGGAGAATCCCATGACAGGAAATTCATTACAACGCCAAGCATATACCATTTATTTAAGAGATTCAGTTTTCATTCGTTGAATTTCTTTATTTGCCGGGAAAAGCTCACATGCAGCAGTTAAATGTCCTAATTGTATAATTATACTGCTATAGATTCTAGGGGCTCTCTTGTTGGGAAATTTTCGCGTGTGTGCTCATCTTGAAATGCAGAGATGGGCTGCACAGTGTCACCAATGGAGGACGTCCTCCACCACCTCCTCTTCTTCTTTCGTCCCCATCTTCCCAGAAAAAACTGGTAGTAAAAATATTCACTCTGTGCTCGAATTTAAAGATCTCATGACACAAATAACAAATCAGTGTTAATATTATATTGATGCATATTCTTTATTCAATCAGTTTGTGGGAGACAAGGCTACCCTACTTGGGTAGAGCTCATCTCTGTTATTCCGAACCCCGTTTCCCAAGATGTAATACATGAAAGTGCTGGGGAATGTAATGAAGTGCGGTATAGAAGCCTCCCTCTGGAGCCTCCTGCATTTGTTTGAACTGTCCAGATGCCACCACGAAGGTCAAAAACTGCCCAGTGCCCTAGTTACAGATCACAATACTAAATACCACTGACCACATACCATATATTGTACTCCTTTGATCTCTCATCCCCCAAAAAAGGTGCCAAGTGGTGGATATCAGCTGATTTGGGAATTCTAGATCCACTTCCTGTATCTGTCTCTCTCAAGAGGGATGAGAACATTTTGTCATAGTTCTATTAACTGTGTAGTATGTGTACTTCCAGCGACATACGAGGATTTCTCCTGCAACAAAAGGTTTTAGAGGACACAGTATGTGTACTTATTGTGGTGTTTGTTACAGGAAATATTAAGAAGACTTCACATTATACAGGAACTGGTAGAACGACAAGAATTTTGCTACTACAGTACAGTCCATTTCCAAACTACGTACAGGTACTGCAGTTCAAAGGAGATCTGCATCTCTCAGGGTGTATTCATGTCTGTCACCCAAACATTCTCTCACTTCTCATTGTTCTTCACTATCCAACAGAGGAAAACTATGAACTATGAAAATTTTACGAATATCACATGGTAGAGAACTCAGTAAGTTATTACCATGACTCTTTCTTCTGACATACCGATGACAAATACTGTCTGCATGGAGACATTAAGCAAGTGGCAATTGAATTAAGCATACTGGAATTGGTCTATTGGATCAGGTGGCCAGTGTTCGAAGTCGCTTGCACGGACTTGTGTAAAATTTTGTTGCCTGCATTATACAAAGACTGGACTGTATCCTACAGACTATCATTCACAATAGAATGTTCCTTTGTCATCATTTTACAAGCAGTTTTATGCACTGTTTTCCTATTGCAACACACAGCCATACTTTTTTCCCAATAGTACTTTGAGGTCCCTGTCTTCTGTTAAACTGACATTAACATTTCTTGATCCATTGGCTCTCATAGAATTCTATACATGGTATGGTGTAGACAATGCTGCTCCGACAACACACAGCACGGTTTAAATAAAAAACAGAGGTGATGTCTTTTAATGACAAAAATTTAGAGGACAACGCGACATGTAAACTTTAAGAGTTGTCACACTGTGGGGCGTTTGCACCCAGCCACCTGAAGGTGATTGATGGCCACTACTTGTCAATTTATGTTTCACAGTGACATGGGAGCAGATGCCTTGGTGTTCCAATTGCAAGGACACCCTGAGCGTTCACTGTTTATAAGGTATCCATGTACGTGATCAGTGTTCCAGTGCTGGCCGTCCCTGGGAGACATTGCGTCCTTCAAGACCCTTTTCATCTGAAACAAGTGACATCAGTTAATCATTATGTAACAGCAGCAAACCAGTGGACAGGTGGTACAGGATAGGATCGATATGGGCAATGACCTGTTGATAATATGATCAGTTTTAACAACTCTACCAGTTTATCTGTAACTTCAACGCTAACCAATGATGTGGCAGCATTCTTCTTAATTTTCGGTTCATCAATAAACCACCCCTCCACTACTTTGCAAGTATTATATATCAGACTGCAAATGCAGATAGATGACGGTGTAGTAGGTCGCTTTATGGTTAATAGACATATACATCAAAGTATACTAGACAGTACCGTATACTGTTGAAGATAGGTTATCTAAATACTTCTAGCACTCCCATCATATGGTGGAATTTATGACTACGATTGGCCACCATTCCTTATGTGGAAGGGAATCAGAGAGTGGTCTCGCATCCACAGGATAAAAGTGAATATTGGAAAATCCTCATGAATTGTCTTTGAGAAACTATTTCTGCAGCACTGCAGCTGATGTAATTTGCAGCTGACCGTAAGTAGGAATGTACTATACATGCTACATTTCCCATTTCTAGAAGGAACAGCGCAAGCTGAGTCTCAAACTGCTGTTCAGCGAAGACTGTTCCACCTGAAGTATTGTTTCAGTGTCTGGTGTCCATAGCATGAAGCTATCCAAAAGAGAGAAATGATCATTCAACATAAACACATTCCAAAGACTAATTGTTTCTGCACACAAACGTGTTATAACGCTAGAGCTCTGCGGTTTCCGACGGATTTGTCATGTGAAATGCAATGCTTTGAATACTCTAATGGAGGAAATATATTTTCAAAACATGACATACGTTCTCCCTGGAAGGTGATAAAATAACTACCTTGCACATCAGAGGAAGCGTCGATTTCTTGTAACCCAAACACTACATAGGTATCCGGAGATGTGTAATGCCTACTGTTTACAAAGTTCGTGCCTGATTACAGTTCCGAAATTATGGTTTGTTCACAGCAGTCCCATAAAATGATCGTCGGAAGTTGAAATGCATATGAAGAAACAATGACATCATACTATGAGCAGTAGCCATAGCAGATGCAACAGTTTTGTCACAGTTTACCACCATCCATGGTAACCTACCTCTCGCACACAGATGTCATTGTCCAATGTCAGGTTATATGGCTCATATGTGGGGCAATATGGCCATTTCGCCCTGACACCACATCTCTAGAATGGTTCCTGTTGGCACTATAAAGGTATGTTTATGTACCATCAGTCGAGAACAAATGATGTAGTTGATTTCGTTCAGTACACCTTTAACGGCAGCTTTCCTCTAATTTATGTCTTCTTAGTCAATATTAGTAACTTCGTTAAGTTTTGCGATTTTATGTATTTCATTGTAGCGCCCTCAGTTTTATGTGTAATGCTAGAGCTGTGCAGTTTCCAGCCTATGAATTGTGTGGAATGCAACGCTCTTAATACTTTAATCTAGGAAATATATTTGCAACATGTGACATACAGTCTCCCCGTAACTTTCCCACTGATGATTATACTCGGGTGCTCTCGCATTTTTCAGATTTTATGTTATTTTTCATATTTTTTCGTCAGTTTTCGATATGTATGTAGTCATATTACTGACAAAAACATTTATTGTTTGATTTTCCATGATAATATTTGCGCGTCTTATGCACCATGCTTCTAATATATTCCTGTTGCTTGCCCTCTTCCCGATGATCCACATGCATGTGTTTTGGATAGCATGATCATGTAAAGTATAGTAACAGCCACTTTGTACCTGTGTGACGCTCAACGTGTGTTGCAGATAGTTGTTGTATTGGAAACTAAATGCCAGGAAACAATTCCGTGTACTGCTCTGACAGATCAGAGAGTTTGTTTGCAGACTCGAATAGTGCTGCACTTGGAAAATTGATGTGTGGAAGCAATTCTACATGTTCATTTGACTCCCACTGCATCGTGTAGGGACCTACAACATGGAGTTGACACGTGTAAAAGGTTGATTTCTGTTACGACAGTTATCGACAGTGCTACAGCTCTGCAAATAGCGAAATACTCCTCGCAAAACAGTTCTGCAGCGGGTGTAATCATATTTAAATTTACCCTGCAAAGGAGCATACCATCTTCGATACAATTTATATTGCCAATATTAGAAACATGATTGTCTATGTTCTACAGCCACAACAACGACCCAAGGCGTCCCATTGCGCCTATCACACATTCTTTTATACTATAAAGATCTACAATGACAGTGCCTGATCACCTCACACACGCCATTTCCTGTGGCAGATGTCTGTTGGCTGGGTTGATCCATGTTTGGACATAGAACGCACCTCTAGACATAATGTATTGTGGATCCACCTTCGAACTCTTTCCCACATGTAACAGACTGCAGATCTACCTCTAGACACAGTTCTGGATATAACGCGTGGTGAACCCTGTTCTGGACGTGTCATACTGTGGATCCGCCATCGCTGTGGATATGACGAATATCAGGTCCACTCTCATACAATAACTCGTGTTTATTCTATGTCATGGGAACCATCTGCAACACACGTATATTCACAGACATACAGAAAAGAGAGAAAATTCACTGCTAATGTAAATATGTTGTTGGAAGCGACGGGACATATTGAAGAAGACTGATGTGCAATACCATCTGACTAATATGCTGTGCTACCTCGTACATAAGAATGATACTCATGAAGGACTATCTCTCTCCACCCAACAGATATGAAGCGCGCAAAATCGCGTGACTGAGGTAGTCACGGGCTGGCATCACGGATGTTTAGACTATAAACGGATGTGTGGTATGCTCAACGGGACACATTGGATGCCTGTTATGACTGGGGAATGTAGATTACATTAAAGATGTTATGTTTCTTCGCAGGATGAATTTCAATATTCTTACACCTGCTGCGGAACCGTTTTGTGATGATTATTTTTCTGTTTCCAGAGCTGTAGCACTATCGAAAGTAACGTACGAGTTGTTGAAATCGAGACATCGGAATTAGCAATATATGTGAATATATGTGCAGAGTCTCTATGTGTGTGTGCGTACAGCTGTAATTGTCTATAAATGAAGTTGCCAGGGGAGACCTGTTTCAAGACTTTGAGCAGACAGACTTGTTTCCTGACATCAAGATTTCAATACAACCATCATCTGCAACAATCGTTAAGCCTTATAAAGGTGCAAAGCGATTGTTACTATGGTTTTCATGGTCATTCTATCCAAAATACATGCATGTTGATCATGGGAAGAGGGTAAGTATTAAGTTCTTTTAGCATATTGGTGTATAAGACGTGCAAATATTCTCGTATAAAATCTCACAACACATGTGTACGTCAGCAATATGACCATATACATATGGAAAACTATCGAATAAATATGAAAAATTACCTAAAATCGCCAAAATCTAAGTAAAACGGAGAGATATAGATAAAATTAGGGGAGATACGATGAAATATGTTGTGGTATCCACAAATATTAAATCTTTGCGCTGAGCAACGGAGTCTCCCATTATTCGCAGACGAGAAATGCATCGTTGGCTGCACTTATCCGTGCGCGGCCTGCTGTGAACATCGCAGGCCACCCTCATGCACGCGCATGCTTAAAACGTAGCGATTGTCCATCTACAACACTCAGCAATTGGCGGCCCATTATATACAGCGACCCAAGCTGGCAGTTCCATTAATGAAGGATGCTATACGGTAACTAGGATTTCAGCGCTCACTAGGCTTAGTAAATCAATGGACCTGTGATTTCCGCCAGATTTCTGTATTTCACTTGCAGCTCCTGGACAATGGAGTAACTACCATTATTTTAAATACTTTTCCATATAGTGTTCATCTACAACTTGGCACTTGGTAACAGGAATATTTGTATCAGTGTTCTGTCAACAAACTGTTGAACACTGATAAATTTTGTGTCATTCCACCGTGTTATTAACATTATCACATATGTAAAAGCGCGAAAACCTAGCCTAATTACAGAATGTGACTGAGAATACATAGAATTAAAAGCGAAATACAATGAAACGGGTACAGGCCTAAATCAATAAAATTGCGTGTTCTCGTATGATTATACATAACCACACCTTAGTAGTGGAAAGAGGACGCATTCCAGAGATGTAGTGTCAAGGCAAAACGGCACGTGGGCAAGATTGTGTAACATCAGGCTGTGACTTGGGTGTGCAAGTGGAACATTACAAGGTGTGGTGGTTAACTTCGGTAAGACTGTTGGACCTCCACTGGTCACTGATAATGATGTTTATTTCCTTGTAAAACGCTGTTGTTCCTTTGTATCCATTTTTAGCTTCAGACGATTATTTTATAGGACTGTTGTGAATATATATATAATTTCTCAACCGCAATCATGCTTGAACTTCGTTAATAGCAGGTGTCATACACCTTCAAAATCTATGTACCCATTGTTTTACAAAGAATCGATGTTTTCTTTTGCTTTCTAGGTAGTTATTTTATCATCTCGCAGTTTGTCAACATAGTTTATCAGAGAGAAAATTCCAGAGAGAGTGTGTGTGATGTTCTGCAAATATATTTCGTGCATTACAGTACTAAAAGCGTTGCAATAGGTCGGAAACCGCAAGCGCTGGTATTATAGAGTGTTTAAATGCACTGCCGAGGAACCATTAGAAAGTGTTTATGTTCGAAAATTATTTCTCCCTTTCCGATACCTTCTTAATATGGACACCAGACACTGGAACAACACACCACGACTGATTTATGTAAAAAGCTTCAGTCTCACCCTGTCTAGTGCTCCACTGTACACAAAAAACATATTACTTTTTCACCATCTGATATATCACCACAGCACTCTCACAACTAGTGTGCAACGATGACGGGTGCTAACCTCCCAGACAGGTACACATCTGGAGAGATCTGGAGAGATCTTGTGCACTCGCATGAGTGCATGAGTAATGTAGGTGGGGAAGAGTCTTCTCCGAATAGCAGTTATGGACTCCGCTCCCTGTGTTCCCTTTCGAGATGTGAAATGTAGCGAATATACTACTTCTAGTCAGTTGCAAATTAAATCAGCTACAGCATTGGAGGAACGGTCGGTCATGGACAATCTGGGGAGCTCTTTCGATCTCCAACTTTATCCTCTTACTGCGACAATACTCCGTGACTCCAATATACATAGGGAAAGGTAGCCAGTTGTAATCATAAATTATGCACTATGATCAAAGTACCAGAAATATGTAGATAACCTAATAGCAGCAGTATCTAGTATAACTAGGAATCGACCTACTGCAATGTCATCCATTTACATTCACAATCTGGTATATAGTACTCGCAATGTAGTGAAGGGGTGGTTTAGTGATTAACCAGAAATTAAGAACGATGCTGCCAGGTCGCTTGTTGGTGTTTAAGTTACGGAAAAAGTGGTAAAATTGCTAAAATCGATTGCATTATCAACTGTGGTGCTTATTACAGTACATCAGCGAACACTGACAGTGTGGTTACCATCAAATCTCTCCACTGGTGCGCTGTTGATTACCATACAGTGATTAACTGACACTGCTTCTTTAAGATGCTGAGAGTCTTGGAGGGAGCAACACCTTCTGGGATCGGCTGCCCCCAAAACAGTGGTCATGTACATACGAAGAATCAATGCTCAGGGTCTCTTTGAAAGCAGAACAGTGAGGTATGTGCTGACACATCACTAAGGAACATAGGTTTACATGGAGTGGTCGTCAGTCATTTTCAAATAGCTGTTTGAAAATGCTCCACTGCGCTTCAGACTCTTCCAGTTTTCTTATGTCGCAATGTTCTCAACATTTTTGCGATTGAGAAGTCCTGACTCTGTTTTTTAGTTCAACCATCCTGTGCATTGTGGCAGCAGCATATTCTATACCATACGATGTCCAGCTTTCAGTGAGAGCCAATGGATAGTGACGTGCTCATGTCGATTTAGCACATGTTACACCTCAGAGTCACAGTGGAATAATAAAAAGGTATCCTAGTGCACAAAGCTGCAGTCATATACTGCTTGGATGAAAAACTTTTACCATGGAAAAACAATGCATCAAACTGGTATTGAAAAGACAACACATGAGTCCTCTCTTATGATTGATAGTGAGTCGGACATGGCCCACCTATATAGAATTTTACCAAAGTGTATTTCCATCATGGAAAGAACAATGGGCCAGATGCATCACAGCTGATGGAGACTACATTGAGTAGGCTCAATGTATAGCTAAATGTTCCAAGTATGTTTACAAACTCTTTCGTTCTCCTCCTGCACAAAATAAAAAAAATTAGAGACACTGTGCAAATCCTTTTGAATGCCCTTTGTAGTTGCTGGCTGTGAGTTTTTCTCGCTAAATAAAGACGTCCAATAGCAGAAAATTTAATTTCTTAAATAGATAATATATCCTTTATATGTAATTGAATTTATGTCGTGTCATCCCTCCTCTCCAGCACAATCTGAGTCCTTTTCCCCCAACCCTTCTCATGGTGAGAGGGGTGTGTGTGGGAGGGCTGGGGTTTTCCCAGGAGGGGGAGGTGGTAATTAATTATTCGATTTCAGTAATTATTCAATTTATATGACTTCAAATGTGGGCTATATTGGTGAGAGGATTTACGAGATTGGTGTGGGTGAAGCAGGGGGTGGGGGATGAAGGGGGGATTTCTCAGTAGGAAGGACTACACCAGGTGGTCATAAATCAACCCTCAGAGGATCATAAAACACGTAGCTGAACAATAGGCTAAAGTCATAAAGCAATCGAGTTTGCGCCTGAATGTGTGTTTGTCCCTGAAAGTATTCAACCGACACCAACAAACTGTCTCAGAAGCCACTTAGCCCTCCTACTCCCAAGTACTCAACAAAGTCCTGTGCAAGTCGGTGATGTCTCAGTAATAGTGTGGTCTATGTTTACATGAAACAGGCTGTGTTCTTTTGGAACCTAAACCGATTAGTGAAGGGAAGTGGTTATTTTCATCTACTTGGAGACCATTTGCAACCATTCATGCGCTTCATATTCCCAAGCGACGGTGTAGCTCTTATGAATGACAAAGAGCCGTGACAACAATCCAGAAGTACACGCGACTTGTTTGAAGCGTATTCAAGTCACTTAGATGAATGATTTGGCCACACAGATCGCTCGACATGAGTCCTATCGAACAGTTACGAGACATAAGCGAGAGGTCACATCATGTACAAAATCCTGCACAGCCAACAGTTCCGCAATTATGGAGGGCTATAGAGGCTGCATGGCTCAATGTGACTGCAGGGGACATCCTACGACTTGAGTGCATGTCACGCCAAGCTGCCGCACTACGTCGATTAAAGGAGGCCCACTACGATATTGGGAAGTATCCCACTCCTTTCGTCACTTCAGTGTGTTTCGTTCGCTTTCTGTGTAAATAGTGGCCATAAAGTCGCTGCACTTACTTTTTAAAGCGTTTATCAACGTTTTGGTTGGATGGATGCAGTAATGCTAGGTGTGCAACAGTTACAAAATTTTAAATTTTCGTGAGATAGAAAATATTATCCGCCCATTATGGCGAGCGACGGTACAGAAGACCAGGGGCAGCATAAAAATACAGGAGCGCTGCCGCTATTACAGTTTCTCGTCAACGCACTGCGTTCATAGGTTACACTATTCAATTATGATGCAGAAGATGTTATCCAAATTAACTTTATTTGTATTTTTCATCACGTTATTCTTTAACGTTTACGTGATAAAATATGTATCACAAGTATCTATAAACTTTATGGTTGTCCATATACCTTTTTAGTGCAAATATGGTACTGATTCTCCTTTTCTTCCGTCGCTAAAAAACAAAAACTTATTTTTCTTCAATATTAGATGTAGTTTTTGTTGTAGTCATAACGACTGGCAATAATTTGGTTTTGGAAAGCTTTCCATCATATCTTAGACCAGAAACAGAGAAGTCAAACTCATATTCCAGAATTTTTACTAACGTTGATTGTAGTTATCACTTACTAAAAATGCTATAAGACCGTAATATGGCCTTGATCTGCCTACTTTCGTGAATGCCACTACAGTAACCCTAGAGCTGTTTGACAGGAATGATGTTGGAGCTCATGCAAAAGAGCGCCATCATCTGTGAATGAGGTTTCCCGAAATAACCGGTTCATGATTTAGAATGCGTTTTTCCACGATATATCACGGTTCCTTAATTTTCGCAGTTTCGATTAAGCCCGGTCACACTCTTTTCCTGGCAAAGCAGTCCATTTGAGGACGTTCCGCAATCTGCAGAGCGCAGCGGGCGAAATCAAATAAAATGCCCCGGCGGTGGTGGCGGCGGCGGAGGCGGCGCGCGTTGGTGGTGGTGCTAGTGGGTGGTGTTGGTGGGGCCAATTTCGCTTTGCGAGAGACGGTGCTCTGCGGTTCCACACGGCAGGATCGCAATCTCGTTAAGTAGTGGCGAATGAGTCCAGCCTGCCGCGAGACAAAGAGGGGCGGTCGCTCTCTTGCTCTTCCGGTCTCATCCGTAACCAAGTAGAGCCGCCGGGGAAAATTTGGTTAGCGGAGGCTCTGAATACAGCCAGGTGCTCCGTTATGCTCGCTGGAGGATTCATTTCACATCTCCTGCACTCTTATTGGTCACTGGCACATATATGCGACCTGCAGCAATCGTTTAAAGATTTTGCCGTTGATCATGACTGAAGACGGGCCACTTTTCATCAGCTGTAGTTTTTAATTAAAAATACAGTGTTTTAAGAAGGAAGGAAAGAAAGGAAGGAAGATTAGGGCTTGAAGTCCCTTCGACATCAAGGCCATTAGAGACAGAGCACAAGATCGTAATCTTGCAAAGGTGGGGAAGAAAACCGGCTGTCCCCTTACAAGGAACCATCCAGGCATTGCTTTAACCGATTTGAGGAAATCATGGACAACCTAAATCTGGATGGCTGGGTACAGATATGAACGTTTGTCCTCCCGGGTACGAGCTCACTGTGCTGACTATTACGTCACCTCGCTAGCTGGACGATCCACGCGAAATAATAAATAATTAAGAGATGGTAGTATAGACTAATTCGAAGGAAATTAAACGTGGATAATTTTTATTAACACCAGGGATTCAGCAGTAACAATGCAGTCCGCAGCTCGTGGTCGTGCGGTAGTGTTCTCGCTTCCCACGCCCGGGTTCCCGGGTTCGATTCCCGGCGGGGTCAGGGATTTTCTCTGCCTCGTGATAACTGGGTGTTGTGTGATGTCCCTAGGTTAGTTAGGTTTAAGTAGTTCTAAGTTCTATGGGACTGATGACCATAGATGTTAAGTCCCATAGTGCTCAGAGCCATTTGAACCATTTGTAACGATGCAATCCAAAGAAATACTCAGTGACTTTTTTGTGGCCCGTAGGTGAGGTGGCAGTATAGACTAAAACTAATGAAACATTCCATATAAAATGTGTCTATTATTTATTGCCAATAGAGATTCAGTTGTCAGAATGCAACTGAATGGTTCAAAGGGCTCTGAGCACTATGGGACTTAAAATCTATGGTCATCAGTCCCCTAGAACTTAGAACTACTTAAACCTAACTAACCTAAGGACAACACACAACACCCAGTCATCACGAGGCAGAGCAAAATGCAACTGACACAAATACTTACAGTGATTTTGGGATGATGAGACACGTCCACAAGTTCATACTATGTTACGGGCAAATGCCAAGGACTACTCTCTGTAAAGATGAATTGGGGTTCGATACAGACGTGGTGACTTACTGCTGGTTCTATTCGTATGGCGGCCGTGTGTAGTCTCCGCAACACTCTGACGATGATGTGGCTTATGCGATTCCTTTATGTGGATGATTTTTTAAATGTGAGCTTTAAAAATTCACTTTCCGTTTAGATGTCTTCTGTTACCACGTTAGAATGTTCGACAGCTGACTGCACGGAAGCCTTCGGCCCGATTAGCGATTTTATGTAGGACCAGTATTTTCTCGTGTTCTGGTCAAGATCGTTTGCTAACACGACGGTGGGAGATGTATGTTTCTCACATTGATTTTTAAATGGTGTATTAATTTCCAATAACTTTTATCTGTTTACGATTCTGTGTCGGTTTTTGAACCGACGGTGTTTCCTCAGCGTTTTCTGAATTTTGTTATTGAACCACGGTTTGTCTCTTCTGTCTTTAACCCTTTCACTACCAGTGGGTTTTGCCCCTGACCATAATTTTATTAATTTTCTTCAAGAACCAGTACCTTTCGTATATGTTTGATATAAATTTGTTAAATTTTAGGGATATTTTGTTATTAAGACCATAATTTACTTTAGGCGATATGAGTTCATGATAGTCTCAAATGTGGGATTAAGTCTAGGAAGAATGGGAAACATATCTCGTGAAGTCATAAACGTTTGAAAATTCTATGTTCCTTTGGTACAAAATTAGAGTCATAACTTTAAAACAATTGACTATTTACTTTTTACTAATTTCATCTTGTCATCGTTGCTTACTATGGTGATAAACGTCAATTTTATGTAAAATTTTAATATTAAATTATATTTTATAATATTCCTACTCAAGGAGTTAATACACTTGCTCAGTACATAGCCCCCCTGAGTGCGATTTACAATCAGTTTGTACTTTGCCCCTAAAATACGTCCATCATATCGGTACTCAATGATGTTCACTCATTTTCTCAATAGAAGCTAATAACTCCTTACCAGCTCTTTCCACAACAGATACTATCTTAGCTTTCTTGACACATTTATTAAGTATTGTAACCAACGTCGCTATAATGACATCGTGGTAAGTAATTCCTGTCTCTAATAGAACACTGTCTAAAAGGACAAGTCCGTTTTGTGGTTACAAGGTCTAAAATATTTCCACTGCCAGAGGATTGTGCGACTAGCTGCTGCGATGCGTTCAGAATTTATAATTATTTCGCAAAACTGTCTGTCCGTACCACCAGCGTCGATAGACACCCCATCCCGCCCTCATTAGATTAAAGTCGCCTTCAGCTAATAGTGCATGGTCGGAGCACTTACATCCTACTGATCTCAGACTTGCTATGAATGATTCTGCAACTATAAGAATGGATGCGCGTGGTCAGTAAAATCATTCGACAACTAACCTGAGATCACTTAGGCCGGTTACTCGCGTATGTATATTCGCAGTCAGACCTAATTTTGATGTCGAGAAACATAATATTTTTGTCGACTGCAATGAACGCACCCACTTCTATGACCTCTAACCTGCCTTTTGATGTAAGTTTCAAACCTCGTAATAAATTTCGCAGTTGCCTACTTCGGGTTTCAGGCACCTCTCTGTTCCGAGTATAATCTGTTCGCAACGGCTTTGCTGGAGGGCGGTGAGTTCGTAAATTTTGTAACGAATGTTTCGATAACTTAGTGTGATAATCTTGCGATTATACATGTGTCTACTTTGTACGTGATCGACTGGCGAGCGTCCATCAGAGGACCTCAGACTATCGCTTGGTCTGAAATAAGCCCTAAGTGCACTCTACAAGTACGCTATTAGCTGCCTAAGGAACCTCCTTCCATTTAATCTGGATTCTCATTTTCAACAAAGTGTAGGTACCAGACCTCTGGAACGCAGATCTGTAACAGGGCAGGGGCACCTATGTGAGTTTCGGGCGTTTTTCTTGATGTCACGAATGAAAGCAGTTTCCTCAGCAAACAGTATTCAGAGACAGCGTGGTGTGGTATATATGTGAGATACGTGAAATACCCTCACAGACTTCGAGCAATAAAGCCCATGATTCCAGTTTCAAAGAAATAAGCTGCAAATACGTGTGAAAATTACCGAACAATCGGTTTGATAAATCATGGCTGCAAAACACTGTCACGAATTATTTAGAGGGAAATGGAGAAACTGGTAAAAGCTGACTTCGGGGAAATCAGCTGCGTTCCAGAGAAATTTTGGAACACGCGTGGCAATACCAATACTGGGCCTATGACTTATGCTACACACTGAGGTGACAAAAATCATGGCACACCTTTTAATATCGGCGTACTGCAGCAGCTCGACATGGTATGAATTCAATAAGTCGTTGGAGGTCCCTACAGAAATATTGAGCCGTGTTGCCCCTATAGCCGTCCATGATTGCGAAAACGTTGCCGATGCAGAACTTTGTCCATGAGCTGACTCTCGATTACGTCTCGTAAAGGTTGTATTGTACCCACGTCAGGTGATCTGCGTGGGCAAATCATTCGCTAGAATTGTCCTGAATGTTATTCAAACCAAACGCGAACAATTACGACCCGATGCCATGATGCATACTGACCAAAAAATATTCCATGGTTGTTTGGTGCCATAAGGCCCATGAATAGCTGCAAATACTCTCCAGGTATCCGTAGATAACTATTTCCACTCCATGACTGGTTCAGTTGGACAGGAGAGTTTTTACATTCCACGTAAAAAGAGCGCACATCATTAGGGAGCCACCACCAGCCTGTAATGTACCTAGTTGAATGCTTGGAGCCATGGCTTCATGAGGATCTGCGCCACACTCGAACCGTATCGTCAGATATTATCAACAGAAATGGAGGCTCATATGACCAAACCACTGTTTCCCAGTCGTCGAGGGTCAAATTTATGTGGTCACGAGCCCTGGAGAGGGGCTGCATATCATGTCGTGCTGTTAACAAAGGCATTCCCGACGGTCGTCTGCTGCTATAGTCCAAGCCGCGCTATACTGACTGGTAAGGTAGTCGTACGTCCCATATCGATTTCAGCGGTTATTTCACGCAGTATCGCTTGTCTGTCTGCACTGACTACACAGACGGCGCTGCTGTTGATCGTTCTGAGAATGCCGTCGGCCACGGCTTTGTTCGTCATGTGACTTAATGCCTAAAAGTTGTTATTCTGGGCACACACTGTGGATCTCGGCATATTGATTTTCCTAACGCTTACCGAAATGGAATGTACGTTGCGTCTAGCTGCAACTATCATTCCGCGATTGAAGTCTGTTAATTCACGTCGTGCGTCATAATCACGTCAGATACTTTTTCCACATGAATCAATTGAGTACAAATGAGAGCTCCGCAAAAGCACTGACTATATACACCTTGCATGCGACACCTATATGTGCGCAAATCATTATCCCATGGCTTTACCACCTTATTGTAAGAAAAACATACCTATATTTATAGCTTTTGTATACTTACTGCACGCCCGGGTTCCCGGGTTCGATTCCCGGCGGGGTAAGGGATTTTCTCTGCCTCGTGATGGCTGGGTGTTGTGTGATGTCCTTAGGTTAGTTAGGTTTAAGTAGTTCTAAGTTCTAGGGGACTGACGACCATAGATGTTAAGTCCCATAGTGCTCAGAGCCATTTGAACTATTTTATACTTACTGGTGAGGCAATGTCGGTTCTGTGTGTGAAAATAGTACGGTTAAAACATAGGGAGCGAAGGATTATGGACAACTTGTGAAGAAATCAGACGGCAGGTATAAGAGTCGAAGGCCACGAAAGAGATGCAATGGCTGAGATGGAACTGAAACATCTTTCTAGCCTACCCCCGATGTCACTCAATATGTTCACTGAGCAATCAGTAAAGGAAACCAAAGAAAAACTTGGAGAAGGAATTCAAGTTCAGGGAGAAGAAATAAAATGTTTGAGTATAGCCGATGACACTGTAATCCTGTCAGAGACCCGCAAAAGATTGCGAAATCCAATTGAACGCGCTGGATAGTGCCTTGAAAGAAGAGTATAATATGCGAAGATTATGCAGTGTAATCGATTTAAATCGAACGAAGCTGAGGGAATTAGATAGGGAAACGACACACTAAAAGTAGTAGATAAGTTTTATTTGGCCAGTAAAGTGATTGATGATGGCCGAAGTAGGGAGGATATAAAATGAAGATTGGCAATAGCAGGAAAAGCGTTTCTGAGGAATAGAGGTTTGTTAACGTTGAACACAAATTTAGTTGTTTACTACCTTCATACATAAAGAGTATATTGTATGGAGTGTAGCCATGTACGCAAATGATAAATGGAAGAGAACAGTAGTTTTTGAAACGGAATGCCACAGAAGTATGCTAAGGATTAGATGGGTAGTTCTCATAACTAAGAAGGAAATACTGAGTAGAAATGGGAGACATGAAATTTGTTTCATTACATAACTAAAGGAGGGACAGGTTGATTGAACGCATGCTGATACATCAAGGAATCGTCACTTTGGTATTGGTGTGCGCGCGCGTGTGTGTGTGTGTGTGTGTGTGTGTGTGTGTGTGTGTGTGTGTGTGTGTGTGTGATCTGCTTCTCAAAGATGTTGAATCCACCGTAAAGTACAGGAGTCGGACAGAAACCGTACATACGTAATGTCCGGCTCTGGTTTCCTGGCCTGGCGACTCGGAAAGCCCGCCGGAGAGCGTGGAACTTGATCCCCACCTCTGTGCAGAGCGTTTGTAGCCGCCAGTGCTCGGGTAGTCCGGCCCGAAGCCACAGACTATTCCAACTGCCAGCTACAATTAGCGGCCGCTCTGTAAGTTCCGCCATTCAACGCTTATCCTCAAGATTCCAGACCCAAAAAGGCTAAAGCCAAGAAAATGAGGAGAACGTAACACGGTTCAAATCAGGAGGCGACAGCAAAGGAGACGATGAAATTACGAAACAAAAAAAAAGAAATAAAAAACAAAAGAATTAGAAGATGAGACGGGAGGAGCCATCATCGCTGCGATAATCTCAACGACAGGTGAAACTGGGATTAGGTGCTCCCAGCCGGCCGAAGTGGCCATGCGGTTCTAGGCGCTGCAGTCTGGAACCGCGAGACCGCTACGGTCGCAGGTTCGAATCCTGCCTCGGGCATGGATGTGTGTGATGTCCTTAGGTTAGTTAGGTTTAAGTAGTTCTAAGTCCTAGGGGACTGATGACCACAGAAGTTGAGTCCCATAGTGCTCAGAGCCATTTGAACCATTTTTTTTTTTGCTCCCAAGTAAGTAAAGGACTACTTATGATTTGTAACAACGGCCTACATACACAAACGATACCAGAAACGTGGGTGGGATGCAAGCTAGTAATGCTACAAGAGTCAGACGAACTTAAAACAAATCCACAACCATGTAGGCCACTATCCTTACTCGATGTCATCAGTAAGACACTAGAGTGGATAATAACAGATCATCACATGATAAATGTCGCAAGCCTTCACTCGCAGCCACGGTGTTCTAGACATGTTTTGTCCCATTTCACTTCCTTGTCTGTCTGTTTGGTACAAATTATGCATTTGATTTTAAGTAACTTCCCAATGATCTAGAGACTTGAAATTTTAAAAATACCTCATAACTGGATGACAAGGAATAATAACTTGCTTTCTTATCGGTCTGCGCAGTAGAGTAGGCTGGAAGAGGAAGGTTTGAAAATTTAATGCCTAATATCTTGGCCGCCCTGAAGGACCAGTGTGTTGTGTGGGTAGTATTGAAATATTGTCCTGGGGGTATACGAGCACACAGGCAGAGATGAACATAGAGAGTGGGAAAGAGGATATGGCTACCACTTTATTGGCCTATACGTCGTATATCCACACACAAGCGATGAGTGTAAATTTATACCCTGCGCAGGATTGGAATTCGAGTCTCCTGCTCACTATGCAGAGGCAGTAACCACTACACCACGATGTTCAAAATGGTTCAAATGGCTCTGAGCACTATGCGACTTAACTTCTGAGGTCATCAGTCGCCTAGAGCTTAGAACTAATTAAACCTAACTAACCTAAGGACATCACACACATCCATGCCCGAGGCAGGATTCGAACCTGCGACCGTAGCGGTCACGCGGTTCCAGACTGAAGCGCCTTTAACCGCACGGCCACACCGGCCGGCACACCACGATGTCACAATGGCTTTGCACATCTGTATGGACTACTCTAACAAGCCTTCCTTTTCACTCCAAATTTAGATTGACGACTAAACCAACCTGGTATTCCTCTCAAACTATAAAAGTTGCTCAAAGCTACTGTGCCAAGGTTCCGTAGTAGTTATCACAGCTGCCTAGTGAGTTGGAGACCCGGGTTAGAATTCCAGGCTTGGTTCAAAGCTTCATTTTTCACCTCAGTCTACATAGATGCATCATAAATGTTTGAGAGTGGAAGAGGTCTCGGGAACCATACACTTTCATTTGATTTCCTATACAAACTGTCTATTTCGCACAAATTTGGGAATTGATTTTCAAGTTATTTCCTGATGAGTTAGGGACTTGAAACTTTCAATGTAGCTCAGAAATGGGTAACAATGCATTATTAACTCGTTTCCTGTTGGGTGTGTAACAGAGGATACTTTGCTTACCACTGCCATTTCGTAATGAGCTAAGGACTTGAAACATACAACATAGCTCAGAACTTTTTGACAAAGCAATATTAAATCGCTTTCTTGCCTGGTGTGTGGCGGAGAGTACTTTTTGTGTCCTTGCCATTGCGTCCTTTCCCTGTTCCAGTCGCAACTTACTACTTGATGCAAGGGTAGTTTATTTCCTTACTCTTATTTATAGCGTGCGCCCCCAGGACTGTTTGTATGCCAGCGAATATCCAATCGAAGTCACTTCGCGACATATGCGTAGGAGGAAGTAATATTTTAAAACGTGACTCTTGTTTTGAGTGTTAGAAAAACTTCCATAGCTATTAAAAATTCATAATCACATTTTTTAAGCATTTTCTTCATGGGTTAGGAATCTGAATAAATGCAGTAGAAAATACTTTACACTTTTCAATACAGATTAAAAACATGGTATATTAAAAATTAATTTTACAATTGTTTACTATCGAATGAGCCATTGATGAAGTATGAGACAGTGCACTGCTCCAAGAAATGGTACACACACTGGAATCCCACCTAAGCTAATAATGGTCATAACAAAACTACTAATGGAAAGGCAGTGCAGAGTACACGTGGAAAACAGAATGCCTAACTATTTCACGTCAGGAGCATGAGTACCTCCAAGAGGCATCACTTCCGCACTCCTTTATCCACGATACACAGGCAATGAGCCAAAGCCCCGACGTGGATTAAGAAAGAGCCCTCTACCCCCACGGCACGGCGTTTTGGGTTACTAGAAACCTCACATGTGAGATACAACGAAAACCCAGAAGCTATTTAGACTAAGTGGACGAATGGATGGCTGAAGCTGACCAATACTGGAACGATTTTGTTTCAAGATAGACATGTAACAAATGAAAGACTCGTGATATCACAGGCATACCACTTACATTATGGGGAAGCCCTCTAGAACGCACTGAAAATGCAAGATAACTAGGCCTCCGATACGATAAGCACCTAAACCGGAAAATACATAAACAATGCGTATTAAATAAGATCAGGAGGAGAAAGGAACCAGTAAGACAAGTGCAAGTAATATTTCATGGATGCTGTATCAGAATAGCACTGCATAATCACAAAATTTATATTGGGTAAGTAACTGATTAGGCGGTCAACACGATTTCCACTTCACCTTCGTACCACCAACAATGGAGATGGGCTGCTTTAGAATGGATAAGATATCCCAGATGAATATGTTACCCATGTGGCTAGTGCGCGTTGTACGTCACTGTACCCTCCTAACCTACCCAGTCTGCTCTATGTTCTTCCCTACTATTTACTTTTATACTGTTCGATACAACCTCTCGTAATATCTAGCCATCAATTCCGCATTACGCAACGGGGGACGAGGAGGGGAGTGTCCGGATACTTTTTATCATGTAGTGTAGTTCTTAATCACGATGATTAAGATCATCTGAATAAACCGCTTATACTTAATTTGGATTTAATATTTATATCTGCTTGAACACCACTCAGTGGCAAACCTCATATTAACATGAACGCATTAATGACTTACATGTCTTATTCTTTTTCTAGCGATTGGTCGTGGAACACTGCACCATCGGCTGCTACATGCACATATTTACACGTCTTCACATCACAAACTGTACGTATCGTTTCAAGTTCCTTGCAAACCATGAACCTATCTTTTTGAAGGAACACCTAAATTGGAATTATCGGATGAAAAATGCAGTCCCTCTGCTTCGGAAATCCAGTTCGGTGTCCTTACCACCGAGCTCTTCTGTTTAGTGACGATTCATATGTTAGTTCATGCAAAATAACGAAAGCCACGTTCTTTTTCAATTAGGGCTTTGTTCTGCTGTTTTCAGAGATTACGGGAGTCCCTACACTAGTTCGGGTGTTTGGTTTGTAGAGCGCTCAACTTCGCGGTGATCAGAGCCCGTACAAAGTCCCAAATTTTACACAGACCAATTTTCTCACAATCCAGTCCAGCCACTGTCACGAATAATGATGATGATGATGATGAAAACATGAGGACAACACAAACACCCAGTCCCCGGGTAGAGAAAATCATCCCGGCCGGGAATCGAGCCCGGGACCCCGTGATTCAGAGGCAGGAACGCTAGTCACTAGACCAGGAGCTGCGGACACTCACTAGTTCCCAGAAACAACACATCAAAGCTAATAATGAGATCTCACTATTTATCTTTGCATCAAGGTTACACTGGAGCGCGGAGATTACTACACAACAGCAGATAATTCCGTAACAGAAGACAAAGTTTCGACAAAGGCAAGTTGCCGTGCAGCACCAAAGATTCTGTACCGGGACAATGTCTCTTACTTGTGCCGCAACTTACCTGCGTGCCTCTTTTGATGGAAGTATTGATTGGAATGTATAGCGTAAAAGACAACTCACCTGAAACAGAAGAAAAATATGTATGAGAACCTAAACCGTATAATAGGTTTACAGTTGACTGAAAAAGTGCGTAATAAGATAAAGTCCAATTTTCTATACATTACTCCTAAATATTATTGTATTCAGTTATTTGGTTCTCTGAAAATCGTACTATGCTCTTGTCCAAAATCTACCTCTCACCCACACTGCCCCCTGTAGGTATTTTCTTCAACGAGGCAGTTGCAAAGAACGATATATGATAATGACAACTGGAAAAGGACAACCGCAGGTTCCATAGCTCACTGACATATATTATTACTCACGACAACAAGTTGTGTAATAGAGTATTGACATAGGTTGTTGTTCAACAACGATAACAGCAAAGTATCATCTGCATACACACACTAATAGGAGATTACTCCGCTTAGGGAAGAGTAGACGGTGTAACTTCTGGCAATTCATGCATCTTGTTTACGTTCATGCAGTAATTTCAAAAGGATAAAGAAAAGCCGAAAATGTAACTCTACGAACATGTTTCCCCTTACCAGGCGTTCAAAGTGTAGCAGATAGCACACGGACGGCTTACAAAGATTTAGTAGCTGCTGTAGTAATTAACTAATGTATTGAAAAGCTCTTTACTGCTGTATCGCGCACGCAGCGTTGGAAGGTCTCGCAAATCTATTCGAAGATTACCTACAAAATTGTTGAATAACTAATTAACCTTCAAACTGTTAGAATATATTACAGAATTATATATTTTGATGATCATCTACTACAGTTAAATTTTCAATTAATTAGTGAGCTGTTTGTATGCTTCATAATTACTACATCAATTTAGGTAGAGGGCGCGCTCAAGTCGTCTAATTGAGCAACGTAACAGTTCTAAATTTATCGATATGGAAGTGGAAATGATCACTTGAAGTGTTTTACAGGATGGGCAAACATTATAAACATGATGTGCTTTGGATTATGATTAGCATTGTATTTTGATGAGTATGAAGAACTGCTAATACAGGATGACATAATTCTGATTGTTAGTGAGTTTAGTTGCTTTCCTAGCAAGCAGCGTCTAATCCAATTCATTTCCCGAGATTAACATTTACTTTAATTGGAGCCTACGAATCCAAGCTATAACAGCTTTTCAGAACGATTCAGCGCTCTCAGAGCCAAAGTGCCAGACATTTTCACATTATCCGTTATGAACAGTAGATTGCCAAATCCAATAATGAAGATTTTTCAGGTATAACTACATCTGTGATCCAATAGTCATTCTGCGGAAGTTAATAGTGAGTACCATTACCAAATTAAGTCTTTCGAATTCCATTCATGAATAGAGTGAGCGAGAAAGGACTGTTTTTATGCCAGCGAATATCCAATCGAAGTCACTTCGCGACATATGCGTAGTAGGAAGTAATACTTTAAAACGTGACTCTTCTTGAAATGCTCGTCCTCGTAATTTTAAATGGAAACTTGTGTGTTACACAAAACGTATCTGCTATAGCGGCTGCGCCTTAAATTTGATGAGCGCTTCTATGAGGCTCTCACACTTACTCAACGAAGCAAGGAAGAAATTCCCCTCCTTATGTACGTCTTCTGTAGCTACCCAATTATCCCACCAGGTAAAGAGACGAAACTGACGACCAAGAAACCAGAATTTGTGCATAGAGCGGTTTGTGCACTGAATTTTCCGTAAGCAATTTGTGTTTTCTCAAGGAATGCAGTGCCGACTCAAACGGACTCAAAGCAGCCGAGATAACCGGCTATGGTTTTTAGCTTGGGGAGCAGTGCTGCTGTATGCCACACGTAGTCCTCGAGAAGTAGAAACCGTTACTGCGGGTTGACGAATCGCGGGCCTAACAGCACACAATAGGCAAAGGTGCACCTTCCGACTTCACACCCACGAAATTTGTGTGGATAGCGAAGCTGCATTCTTGTTCAACGTTGTGGTGGCATTACAGTCATAAGTCGGTATGATACGTGCCCCGACGACTCGTGGTAAACAGTGAGTCCGACAACGAAACTTTCTTCAGATATTGTTTATGTGACCTGTTTAATACGTATCAGCGATTCTGCCCAGTAATTGCTATAAAATTAGATTGAAAGCATTCATAAGTAATATTTATCATATTTTTGAGAGGCTTATCAGGTATGTCAACTTATAATTGCACTGCTACTGATATTATCCGAAATCGTTTGCTACACGTTTTTTGTCGTGTCTACACTTTTGTTAATGTCTTTCTACTGCCGGGATAATAAACGATGATGATGATTGGTGTTTTAGGGCGCACAACAGCGAGGTTATTAGCGCCCGGATAATAAACGAGTTCAAATGTATTTACTAGTGCATATTTGCTCGTTTTTAGAGGACGGTCATCTTTCTACCTTGCGGCAGTACCGACGGTAGGCAATTGTTTTGCTAAAATTTGCGATATTCTTCAACAATGCACAATAATGTGGAAATTACTGCGCAGTAAGGCACACTAATTCATAACTTAATTCAAAATCAATTGAGTGACTTCTCGAATTACTGAACAGCAAATTAATTGATAAACAATATGTAGTGGATAATTCTTCGTTTATTATTTTGAATGAATTCCCTTTCCGCATCTATTTACCGTTCAAAAACCTATGCACAATGGCAGTTACTTGACTTTGTGCGAGATGTACGGGCAGCAGGTGAACTTTCAGAGGACGTAGCAGCACATTACAACTGACTGCTGAAAATAAAAAGCAACTCCGATTGATTTTGTCAAAATTGAGGATGAGATGAAACCAAACTCAATGAACGTATGGTCTACTACACATGCAAGTAAACAGTGGTGGTACGGATCCCTTAGATCAGTGGTGAAAACAGTCCACTTTCTTATATTAGTGTGATAACAATTTTTCCTTATAGAATGACGCGGAGTTAGGATGTCCCGCCTTACCGAGAAGATTTTACGTGCGAATATTCCTGTGAGGAAACGATAAATGACGTATCACGTTGGATCCTGACATCTTATGACCTTATCGTCTCGACCTTCAGAGAGTGACAACTGAAGAAGGTAAACAGGTGCCACATCTGATAAATGATCGGCTTTTTGGACCATCTCCTAGCGGACGATCCGGCAGTGACAATTTTGATATGATAATAATGTAAACGGTGAATGTGTAAGATATACAAAGATTTTAATACTTCGTTCCCGACCTCTAATTCACTATCAGGGACCTCAAAACACCTTGCACCCGCTAAATTTACAATTTTCGATCCGCCATGTTAGTTCCGCCATTTTCAGCTTCGTAATTCCAACATCGGATTCGTAATCGGCGAACTCAATCCTCTACAAAGACACAGTTTTGATAGATCTTATATGAATTTTATATTATGTAAAAATTTTTAAACGAGTTGGCACATTGTGCGGCATCTCGTTATCTTTATGTCAATAATAGCTATGTGGGCCTGTCGACTCCGCGTCATCGAGGAACAAAAACAACAATTCAGGACAACAAAAACAGCAATGGATTGTTATCGTAACAAACTATGGAAGCCGACGCTGAAATAAGAGGCGCCTGGGTCGCCAACAGTCGGTGTGTTCATCGCGGCGAGAGAATCACGGCAATACCTGCATCCACTGTGTCACGTGCCTGTAAGTAGGCTGTGCTGTATTCCTCCGGCTCTAAAGTAATTATGACGACGTACGGCCACAGCGACCCAGTTCCATCCGAGCGAGCAAAACCAATAAGCATCGAGCAACTAAGCAGTTCGGTTCGATCGACCGACCGAACCAGAAGCATTACAGCCGACGACTTTGCCAGCTGACGATGCAGGATCCGCCCATCTGTACCACCTCCAGGGCAGCCAGCAGCCCAAGCAAGGGTCTTCATCTCTGAGACCCGTAGCCTCTGACAGCTCGGGCCTTGTGCTCCTCCTACTGAACCATCAGACCGTCTACCATCATTCTTCACCTCGTCGACGTGGTTTCTGTGGACTTCAAGTTTCGGACTTGGTCCAGAACTACCACAGACTTTATCAGTTGTGTATGCCGGATAGCAGTCCATTCTTTGGATTGCCAGGAGACAGACATAAGACAACGGCTCTCCGTAATTGTACCTCCATCATGGACAACTAATTATGTTTCATGGAATAATTACTGACAGCAGCAGTGCTTACCGCATTCAGAATTTCGTCTTACTTTTTTCTATGTGTAAAGCAGAGGCTGCCAGTCGGCTGTTGCAGTGTCTGTATTTACATCGCGCCTAATAAAACATACAGTGTTAGCTGTCTACTAGGGAGATTGTCTTTCAATATGCACAGTGCTCCAGACACATTAAGGACGATCCTGGGAATCTCAACATAGCATCTTCTTCTCCAATCTGTTTTAGTGTGTTGGCTCTGGATTCACCTTACTTATAATCTTTGCTGTGGGCTGATGCTGTCCTGCATCTTGTCCTATTTACCATTTATTTTTTCATCTACTTAACTGCTGTTTTCTCTACACTATTCTACATTACATACTCTGAATGTTCCTACTAGTTTTTCTCTCCACTACTCCACCCAGAAGTATCTGCATGGTTCCTGCCCGCCGCTTGAGAAAATCCTGTAACATGTCCGTTCTTTTGGTAAGTATCTTCCAAAGATTTCGGATTTCGCCCATTCTTGTTGGTTGATAGGTTGGTTGATTCGGGGGTGGAGACTAAATATCGTGGGAATCCGTCCCATCATATTATGGAAGGAAGTCGGCCGTACCCTTTCACAGGAACCATGTCGGCATTTACCTGAAGCGATTTAGGGAAATCGAGGAAAAGCTAAATCAAGATGGCCGGAGGTAGGTTTGAACCGTTGTCCTCTCAAATGCGAGTCCAGTGTGCTAACCACTGCGCCACCTCGCTCTGTCCCTCTCTTGTAGTACTTAACATAGGCTTAACCTGCCATCGCACTATCGGGGCTGTGTTTGTACGGCCCAACAACTTATCTGACGAAGTGGTAATAAATTATATTCACAAACATTCATCGTAAATCAGTCTATCAATGTAGTAGTCCTTGAGACTACTTTTCACTCAGAGGAGAAAAATGCGACTGATGATTTTAATTTAGTAATATGTATAAATTCATTTCGTACATAATATATACCATTAATAGTTTCCCTTCTACATCATCTCACTTCAAAATTCCTTAGTTGTTTTCGGTATTGCAATTATCCACGTTTCATTTCGACACAATGCCCGCTCTTCTTGTACACATTCAGGAACTCCTGCGATTATATCAACTCTTAACCGTAGGAGCGTCTAGGAGCGCAGTCATTGACCACAGCACACGCGATAAAGGCATTTCCATCTACAGCTACCTGCAGGGGGTACAAGAGCGCCGCGTTCCTCCAAATGCGAGGGTCTTCCCGCACAAGCGTATTGCCTGCTCCCGGATCGATATATTTCGACGCCGCCGAGTCTATCAACAGTCGTGCCTTGTAGCACTGACAGCAGTAGCTATCATCACCTGAAGATGTCTGTCAGCTGTATCGACGAAATATTGTGGGATTTGCACAATATAACCGGCGCTAAACTCGAGAAGGGTATTTGTAACTTCTTTCTAACTTCTTTTTTCAGTATCTTACACCAGTAGCTCTCTTATACTGAAAAACACTGTTCCACGCTACGCCACTCTACTTTTGACGTATTTTTTACTTCTTTGACTTCTTGCACAACTGTATCATTTTCAGTTTTAATGTCATCTAGTCCTATAAATCACATACAATAGACATACTGTCTTTTATCACGTTATCAGCATAGTGCAGGAGAGAGATATGAAACTATTTACAGTACAACCAACATTAATATAAAATTAAGTACACTTGTTCTTCATTCTCATATCGCTAACTAATAAGTATCGTTATTTTATCACAGAAATATTTCTCCGCTTATGTCAACATACTTTCACGTTGTGTTGTGTGCGGGCATCTTGAGGAATATTAATTCCTAGTTAAGAGAATTCTTTTAGTACTTCTGCAACTGACATGTTTCCGATATTGAAATATTGATCTTAAGCGAGTCGTTATTCTCCATTAAACAGGTTTACATTATTTTATTAATTACTTTACCTCAGATCCGTATTTAGTGCATTGTATGTTGCTCGTTGTTTTAAAAAGGTCTCCTCATTATTCTTACATCCGTTGAGGACCACATTACTGGACATTTTAACATCGCAACTCTTTCTTGTGAGTGAGCACCAACCATATACTCAAAGAATAATGAAAATTTATTGCTCTATAGCAATTCTTGCATTTCATACGATTTTATAAAATCCCGAAACACATATAAACACATAATTTTTTAATATTGCTTACAATATGGACACCCATCAAATGGAAACTAATGTAGATCGTATTTTTACATGGCTATGGAATGTCTGATACAGCTGTAATTCATATTTGCGACAATATTTGTAACGTAGCTTAAACATTTTCAATAGATGTAGAAATTAAATATAACGGAAATAAAAATTTTATAAAATATTAGCTGAAAGTAAAACACCGAAAACCTTTACACCATTGTACCACAACTGTTGATCTTTCACACTTCCATCGCTGCAAATGACTTACTATCAGTTCCTAATTTTAACTACTGTAACACATCAGGGTTAAAGAAGGTATATTCTTTAGGAAGGCCCTGCCACGGAATTCTGCATCCATAATGTCCCCGATATCTGGGGTGGCTTGCTAAATCTCTAGAACCAAAGTTTTGCTGGACGCATCCGATCCCCGAACACTCCCGAACCCACGGTGCGTCAGCCCTGAGTTGGAGCCATGTCACCCGCAGTCCCAGAGAGGTCATTCAATGAGACGTATCCAGTCCACAAAGCCAACCCTCCGCTGATGTTATAGCTGGGACACGCCCGTAGGCCATCTAAAGTTCTGATTCATCCATATGGTTCTGCCATATCTGACACGTTGTTGGTCACATATCCACTGCTTATGGCCATTCTCCGCGTAGAATTAAGCCCAGCGTCAGTCAGCCCTCGGTGATATTCACTGCACTCACAGAATGCACTTCAGCATTCACATGTACTATCGTATTTTCTCTTCAGTGCCCTTATCTTCTAAATTATCTGTTTGCATTCTTCCCAAATTACATTACTTGCATCTTTGTTCACCAGATGCCTTATATATTTGCCCGAAAAATTCTCATATTGTGTCCCAAGATCTGTTAGTCGTTCCCACAGTTCTCCACAATCAGGAGTCAGAGCCCCCTTGCATGTAACAATTAGTGTAGTCACTTCGTTATATGTACACATATTAGTCGCACTTTTCTTTATTCTATATAAATATTCAGGAGATGTTATATGACTTGTCAAACAGTGAATCATGAGTCTAAATGGACTTATAAAACTCATAAGTATACTTTTCTGCACATTAGAAAATATGTCACGCACTCAGCGACCTATTATTTCAAATGGTTCAAATGGTTCTGAGCACTATGGGACTCAACGTCTGAGGTCATTAGTCCCCTAGAACTTAGAACTAGTTAAACCTAACTAACCTAAGGACATCACACACATCCATGCCCGAGGCAGGATTCGAACCTGCGACCGTAGCGGTCTCGCGGTTCCAGGCTGCAGCGCCTAGAACCGCACGGCCACTTCGGCCGGCGCGACCTATTATAGTATCGTCCTAGCCCCTCAGCCATTCATATCACATCCATAATTTTACTTCTAGTATGGTTATTGCCTTACCTTGGGACGATTCCCTTTGCGAAGCCTGTATAGGTAACTCTGTACCTGATGGTAATGCCTGTCTGGCATGCCCATCGTTCGACTAACAGTGCCTCCAGCGGTGTTGTCCCAAAGGCTCCTGTGGGCCCCAGCAACACACTTCTAAGTGTATGCCTTAGGACTGACATATCAATGCGTGACCAGGCACTGCTACCACCTATACCGAACAAAATAGGTCACTCATGTGAATCCTACCATTTTCCCACATAGCGACGCAGAAGTTTTAAATTTGTCTCAGATGTGTCTACAACATTCCTCTGTAATGGTGCAAAATCTTGGCACTATGCGACGTCAACTTCGGGCTCGGCGGCACTTGAAACAGCTAGATTTCGTCACATGTGGAAACGAGACCCGAGCTGAGAATTTCACGTGGGGTTTAAGGGGGATTGATCACTTCACGTCTACACCAAATTTGTCAACAATTCTATCCAAAACCATAGTCGACGCGTCACACGATGGGAAGGTCGTAACATCTCCCACACAACTCACCCCCTCTCCTGACGTCTCTGCGATGGAGGTCCAAATCGCGACGCCCATCGTAATTTCTTTACGGGTGGACGAGGAAAACATTTCAGACACACCGCCGCTAAGAATCACCGCGAAAAGGCCTTAGGAGGTGAAGAAAAGGCTGTTCATGGATGCTTCCCTTCACCTGGGGCGTTCGTTTACACGCGTTCTATGCTCATAAACGACAATTTTCAGTATGATGTGCCAGAGAATGACGTTCTTCCCTACTTTTGACACTGCTGCCACAGCTACTCCCCGAATGATTCAGTCCTTTCCTAAGGACATCATAGAGCTGCAACCGCAATGAACATGATCTCACCATTTTGGTGTGTATCGCGACCGCAATTTTTCCTCTGGAATTCAGGGTGGAACCAATAAGTGTTGTTCAAAACCATTTGCTGAAATTTGAACGAGATCCAAAGCAGCGAAGGTACTAGTGTATTTTCAGCCCACCTGTTCTGCATGCTCCTGTGGCGTGATAACGGGAGAGAGAGGGGGGGGGGGGTGCCTAAATAAAATATCTGTAGCAAACAATTTCTCTAAGACCCCTTGATCGAAATAACACTTGTTGCCGCCTACGCTTCTTTGTTGAGCATGCCACTGTGCAGGGAGAACTCTTGACCAATACCTCAGAACCGACAGCCAGGTAAATTCTTCGTCGCCCTATAGCTGTGTGGTTATACAGTGCTGTTGTAGTGCCTGCTTGTGGACATGCGGAATTTGGATGTTGTTGCATCCATGCAATGTCTTTAGAGATTGCATCCATGCAATGTCTTTAGAGAAGGGATGAATCGTCCGGAAGTTGTCATCAGTGCTAAATGCAATCAAGAATTTCGTTGTGTTGCACATCGCACTGCAAAGTGTTGTTTTCAACGGAAAAATGTGTCTGAACTATCGTCCCACATGAAGGGATGGTTTCATTGACGTCTTTAGTACCACCTGCTGAGGCCTTTCTATTGGTTATGGGTTGCGTGTGGCAGAAATGTTTTCCTCGTAAACTTACAAGTAAACTGCACGATTTCCAACCTCCATCGCAGAGGTTCCAAGACAAACGATGAGGTTTGAATAGGAGGAACAGCTTGAGACGGTCTCGCCAACGTGTTACACGCCCACAGTGCCGTTCAACAGAATTCTGGTGCAATTTCGTGTTAATGTGCCATAATTGACCCACCTCACGCCTCCCATGAATTTATGAGCTATGTTCTTTTTTCGCATACCCTGCTGTTTAAAGGCTCGCCAAGCGCGAGAGTGATAGCGCATGGTGCCACGCTTTTGCCCTATTACTAAGGAAGGTTGTAGACACTTTTGAGCTAAATTTAAGAGTTCTGCTTCACAATGAGGAAAATTAGGGAGTTCAAAATAAGTGACACTTTGATTCTTCTGCTCAGCTTGTGTATGTAGCACTACCGTTTATTATTATGAGAGTAAGTCACCGACAGTGCTATTTTTGGGAAGGAATTAAAGTTTGGCCGTTACCATGTGCTGATGGAAATTTATTGAGCTTGATTGCGTCGCCAGCCAAAATACTTTTTAACATGGTGTGGCAGTGATTTCAACGGTATTCGAAGCAATGGTATTGTGGTTGTGATGTAAAACTGTAGTCATGTAAATGAAATAGGTCACCAGTCTAAATAATGATTCTCAAGTTGATTAGTTTCTGACAGTGAAATTACCGTTGAGAGGAACCTGTCCAGGTAAACGACTGACGAATAAATCAGTGTTCTAAACATAAAACTGAATTATGATCACTTATTATTTGCTCATTAAGCCACTTACTGGTCCATGACAATTTCAATAGTGAATTTCATTTGTAGTGATGGTGGTGGCTGTATCGATCTTCTGTGGCAGAAGAATGAAGTCGTAGGTGAATCACTCTTTATGTAAATTTGCTCTGTATCTTGTCTCCTTAGCGCCGGAATTTTACGATTTAGACTTAACCAATAAATGCGATAATCTAGTAGCAATTATACATCCTCATCCCAGGCATGATTAATCCAGTACTGCTGCTATCCATGTCTCCTTTAGCGCTTAAGATGTTAACTGTTTGAATGGAAACTACTGACTGTAAGCGCGACAAAAACTTGTTGCGGTAGAGATTAAATTAGATTCAGGCAGTAGAGATTAGATTAGATTCAGTTTTCGTCCCATAGACCCAAAATGAGATGATTCCCATCGGCGTAGACCAAGTCACAAAGTATAATATGAAAAAAATGGAACATTAGATTATATACCCACTTCCATGATCATTTATCACGAGATTGCCAAAATACGGGGTGATCAAAAAGTCAGTATAAATTTGAAAACTGAATAAATCACGGAATAATGTAGATAGAGAGGTACAAATTGACTCACATGCTTGGAATGACATGGGGTTTTATTAGAACCAAAAAAATACAAAAGTTCAAAAATGTCCGACAGATGGCGCTTCGTTTGATCAGAATAGCAATAATTAGCATAACAAAGTAAGACAAAGCAAAGATGATGTTCTTTACAGAAATTGCTCAATATGTCCACCATCATTCCCCAACAATAGCTGCAGTCGAGGAATAATGTTGTGAACAGCACTGTAAAGCATGTCCGAAGTTATGGTGAGGCATTGGCGTCGGATGTTGTCTTTCAGCATCCCTAGAGATGTCGGTCTATGACGATACTCTTGCGACTTCAGATAACCCCAAAGCCAATAATCGCACGGACTGAGGTCTGGGGACCTGGGTGGCCAAGGATGACGAAAGTGGCGGCTGAGGTCACGATCATCACCAAACGACGCGCGCAAGAGATCTTTCACACGTCTAGCAATACTTTTTTTTTGTTCTAATAAAACCCCATGTCATTCGGAGCATGTGTGTCATTTTTTACCTCTCTATCTACATTAGTCCGTGGTTTATTAAGTTCTCAAATTTATACTGACTTTTTGATCACCCCGTATACGAACAGGAACTGCTAATAGTTACGGAGTAAATACACTGCCACAATGAAACACAGTTATGCACTTTTGATAAAATTGTCATATACATAATACCTAATGTTGACTGTTGAAATCAACTGCTGCCAAAACTAAAATCTAACCGACATTTTAATTAAGCTGGTCTGACAGCGCTACAGTCTGGAACCGCGCGACTGCTACGGTCACAGGTTCGAATCCTGCCTCTGGCATGGATGTGTATGTTGTGCCTAGGTTAGTTAGGTTTAATTAGTTCTAAGTTCTAGGGGACTGATGATCTCAGACGTTAAGTCCCATAGTGCTCAGAGCCATTTGAACATTCTCTGAAACAGAGGTTCAGATAAATCACCTTACAAATTTCCGCGTACAGTTTCTCGTTGTGCTAAGACTTCCCTCAAGCTTTTACATTTAGTATTATTGTACAGGGCTATTACAGATGATTGAAGCGATTTCATAAATTCACTGTAGCTCCATTCATTGACATATGGTCACGACACACTACAGATACGTAGAAAAACTCATAAAGTTTAGTTCGGCAGAAGCCGCACTTCAGGTTTCTGCCGCCAGAGCGCTCGAGAGCGCAGCGGGACAAAATGGCGACAGGAGCCGAGAAAGCGTATGTCGTGCTTGAAATACACTCACATCAGTCAGTCATAACAGTGCAACGACACTACAGGACGAATTTCAACAAAGATCCACCAACTGCTAACTCCATTCGGCGATGGTATGCGCAGTTTAAAGCTTCTGGATGCCTCTGTAAGGGGAAATCAACGGGTCGGCCTGCAGTGAAGGAAGAAACGGTTGAACGCGTGCGGGCAAGTTTCACGCGTAGCCCGCGAAAGTCGACGAATAAAGTAAGCAGGAAGCTAAACGTACCACAGCCAACGGTTTGGAAAATCTTACGGAATGGGCTAAAGGAGAAGCCTTACCGTTTACAATTGCTACAAGCCCTGACACCCGATGACAAAGTCAAACGCTTTGAATTTTCGGCGCGGTTGCAACAGCTCATGGAAGAGGATGCGTTCAGTGTGAAACTTGTTTTCAGTGATGAAGCAACACTTTTTCTTAATGGTGAAGTGAACAGACAAAATGTGCCAATATAGGCGGTAGAGAATCCTCACGCATTCGTGCAGCAAATTCGCAATTCACCAAAAGTTAACGTGTTTTGTGCAATCTCACGGTTTAAAGTTTGTGGTCCCTTTTTCTTCTGCGAAAAAAACGTTACAGGACACATGCTGGAAAATTGGCTCATGCCACAACTAGAGACCGACAGCGCCGACTTCATCTTTCAACAGGATGGTGCTCCACCGCACGTCCATCATGATGTTCGGCATTTCTTAAACAGGAGACTGGAAAACCGATGGATCGGTTGTGGTGGAGATCATGATCAGCAATTCATGTCATGGTTTCCACGCTCTCCCGACTTAATCCCATGCGATTTCTTTCTGTGGGGTTATGTGAAAGATTCAGTGTTTAAACCTCCTCTACCAAGAAACGTGCCAGAACTGCGAGCTCGCATCAACGATGCTTTGGAACTCATTGTTGGGGACATGCTGCGCCGAGTGTGGGAGGAACTTGATTATCGGCTTGATGTCTGCCGAATCACTAAAGGGGCACATATCGAACATTTGTGAACGCCTAAAAAAACTTTTTGAGTTTTTGTATGTGTGTGCAAAGCATTGTGAAAATATCTCAAGTAATAAAGTTATTGTAGAGCTGTGAAATCGCTTCAATCATTTGTAATAACCCTGTACATGCCTTGTTCATTGAACCAAATTAACAGACACTGCTTTAACGTGTTATTATTATAAAAGAACACAGTTTCTAAGATGACATTCACAGATTAATTCTTTTTAAATTGCTCTACAGAAAATAAGAACTATTATTTCCATATGCCCTGAATCAAAGAACATGATGATAATGAGGTCACATACTCCGAGGAGCGTATGGAACGATGCGGGGAGACCGGCACCGCCGACTAGGCAAGGTCGTAGGGGAGGTGGTTTGCCATTACCTTACTCCGACCGTAGTGGGGATGAATGATGATGATGAAGACAGCACAACAACACCCAGTCATCTCGAAGCAGGGAAAATCCCTGACCACTCCGGGAATCGAACCCGGGACCCCGTGCGCAGGAAGCGAGAACGCTACTGCAAGACCACGAACTGCAGACTCAAAGAATATAGTACCACATGTATTAAATTATACATAGGAAAACATAGAAGTTAAATGAAACAAATACAATCGCTATCGAACATAAGTGTTACAATACAGCAAATACATCATCGATAGAGACCTGGAAGTTTTCACACTAGCCGTCCTATTATTTATGGGTAAACTGTTCAGAAATTGTTTTTCAATACCTCATGATTTGGAGAGTTCGTATAGTTTTATCCGAAACGTTTTCTTAATACTCATTTGGCCAGGAAAATTGTTACCTACAGCCGCCTGTATGATGGTGATGAATGTACGCCTGTGCTCTAAGTGCAGTTCAGTAGCTCGCATTATGTCTCCATGCGAGACTGGGAGGATATGATTAGTGAACATTGTTCAGTCTGTCAGCACGTCTTGAAGAGTCACTTCAAGTTTAGACCGTGAACTCATTGACGCTTTTTCGTAAAAATGATTGTCAGTATGGTCAGTAATCTGCTGAAATGTCAAACCATATACAGACGTCGTCTGAACATTCAAAATCCAGTGTGAAACAAAAAGCTGAATGTCGGCTTTGCAGTGGTTGCCACCTGGAAGATAATTCCATGCTACATCAGATCTAAGCCAGATTTCATCAGCTGTAGCGACAGACAAGTGGTTGCATGCCATTCTGTTAGCAAACGATGGCCCGATTCTTTGATGAGTGAGTGACCAGAGAACGTCATGAACAGCGTAACAGTCGGAAACTCTGTGGACCGAGGGACATGGAGTGGGCAAAAATGGGAACCCAAAAACACTACACATTTCCATGCCCAATAAGGTGTAGGAAAATTACTGGCATTTACAACTGCTTCTGGCCATCTCGGAATAGATAAATATTGGTCCTGTTTCGTTTTCAAGGGAATACTGCTAAATAGTGGCACGTTCGGGTAACGACCGAAGTTAACCATCCTCGGGCGTGGTTTCCACTTCGATGTGTGACCATCTGGACTGCAGTTCGCTGGTGCCGTAAGAGGGTGCCCTCAGCCTGCTGATGCCATCTGAGGAACTACTTAACCGAATAGTAGCGGCTCGGGGTCATGAAGAACTATAACAACTGGAAGAGTGGTGTGCTGACGCCATGCCACTCCATATTCGTGTCACTTCTCCACATTCGTGTCACTTTATGCTAGTTGGCTGAGGATAACATTGCGGTCGGTCGGCGCTGTTGACCCTTCTAAGGACTGTTCACACGGAGACAGTACGTCCTGACGTCCTGAGATGACGATGATGGAGCCAGATGGCGATCACTTGCCCTTTTCTCCAAAGCAGACCACAAAAGCCCAACAATATTGAGATCTAGCTACTGTGGTGGGCAGGGGACAGGCGAAAGTTCATCCTACTGCTCAGAAAACCGTCGATGAGATCTGTATGAAGAGGTACCATGTCGTCTTGGAATACAGCATCACAATTATACTATGGGAAGAACAGTATCAGCCACATTCACTTCACAATCCTTGGCAGCAATGCGTCTTGCAGAGTAACGAAGGCCACGAGATGGGTGTCCAGATCACCACCAAACCCCCACAAAGTTTCACCTTTGGGACGTAAACAAGATTCACCCGACCAAATTACATTGTTCAATTGCTCCTGAGCACAGGTATTATGTCTTCGGCTCCATGTTTTACCATTTCTGGCATTTACATAATTATTGAGTGGTTCTGAAATTCCAGCTGGCCCTGCAATTCCCTGGTTATGGAGCTCCCTTCCTATTCCTTTGTTACTGCCAGAGTTCGCGAGAGCTGCACTGAGTTCTTCAGTGACTTTTGCAGATGTCTTATTTTTATTTTTCGTTACAGTCCTCTTCTATGACCGACTGTCACGATCACTCAACACACACTTTAGTCAGCGTTGTGACTTAGCGGACAGGGCTTTTCCGCTTTCCCTATATCCGAATATATCTATGCTACGATGCTCCTTCAACTACATAATGTTCGCCGGCCGTGGTCACCGAAGCAGCCACCATACGAGCCCGTTCCTGGAAACGTCGTGGAAATTGTCGAAGCTCGTGATTTTTAATCGCAGACGTGGCTGGAAGCACGAGACAATTTTGCCATTCCATTTCGTATGCTTTATTTGGATGGCGTTAGGCTCACAATGTGAGTGTGCACATCCTCATTGGATCTGATCAGCCTGTAGGGGATGTAACAAACTTAGGATTCGTGAAATCATTGTGTAATCATATTCTTGCATTTATTCGTATATTCACTTGAGGCTCCCTTTCCTTTTCCATTCTGCACTGAATCCGCTTCCTGCTCCTGAATTCTCCAATGAAAAGAGGTAAGATAGCGCTAATAATTATTCTTTCGTCAAAATTTTGTTTAAATAGGGGAAAACTTTTCAGAACATTTTACTGAAGTAAAATGTATTCTGTTCAGATCAAAAAAGGAGTAGGAGGTTATAAAAGTATCTAGGGGTAATTAAGAAGTAGTATGAAGTGGAAATCTGAAGTGGAAAAATCAGTTAGTCAGCATCAGGATAGGCGAACTGAAGTAGTAGATTTGTTGGAAAGGTTCTTGGAAAGCGCTGGACACTTGTTATGAAAATGGCATGTAAAACGCTACCGCGATCAGTTATACAATACTGTTCCCTAGTTGGAGATCTTTGTCAAGCGGACATGACAATAGACAGCTAACTAATTTAGAGACGAGCTGGTAGAGCCGTAAAACGTCGTTAAGCCCGTACTTAAGTGTAACAGAGCTGGTCAGTGAACTTAGAATGCTCAGATGAAAGAGTTCGTAATTTTCGAGAATGCTGTGCGTAACTTGAGAGATTCTGTATTGGCAGATGACTGCAACCATTGTGCTTCCATCAACGTAAATCGCGAAAATTAGAAAAAGGTAGGAGAGACAGGGCGACGAAAAAAACAGAGAGATTTATCTTCATGAATACAGCAGGAAGGCAACCGATAGCACTAGTACGATGTCCGTAATAATCGATCGTCTTCCTTATATTCTGTCTGTATGTAGCATTGCCTGGCAAGCGATCTTTGTTATTATATCTGCTGCTCGTTCATTGATTGCGACATATTCATGGCTGCTTGGGCTACATGGAGTATCTACCTGAGGTATTTCAGGCGAGAATGGCTTCGGCCAATTCTAGCAAAAGTGTAGTCACCTCTGATGGGTTACTTGCTTTCAAGGGAAACAAGGGTTCCGTTTCATTCTACTACGTTCGGGTTGCTCTGGAAGGAACGGAGCTTTTCTTTGTCAGTGATATGTTAAGGTAACGAGTACGGGTGCACAAATTTATAATGAGAGAAAGAGAGGAAGTCATGCATGATCGCAACAATGATCTCATATTGACGAGGTAATTGCAATAAGTAAATACAGCTTCTCTCTACGTTCCTTTCTGCAGTACTAGGTAATGTGTTACGACTTAGCTAACTATACTGAAATTGTGCGGGTGCTTATGCAATGTTATCGAATGGGTAGCAGATTAGTGCAGGCGGTTACGATCAGTATGAACTACATCCCGTTTATTTCTGATTCGTGAGCATGTTTACGAAGCTGATGTGTCACTCACCAAACAGGTTTGCATTTTTTCGGCCTTTTCTGAAGTACGTCACCGAACTTGTATTTGTGTGATTGCGGTGACTGTGGTGGGTGTTTTGGGCGACTTTAACTGGTTTCAACCATGTGAGTTTTTCGTTACTTTGTAACACAGTGATTACTATAAAATTAATTCAAACATCATATTTTTATTTTAGATTCACGCTTTTCATAAATTTAAGTGTAGTACTGATTTTATTACAGACTTTAATGAGCAGGCATAAAAATAAGGCAAATTGAAAATGAATGTAAACCCTTTGTGGTAGTAACTGTTAATACATTTATCTCACTATGAGACAAGACGGTCCATACCTTAATGGAAAAATGTTTGCTGTTGCCTACGGAACCACGATTGTACCTAGGCATGGACGAGCCCAGTTGTTGCCGAGGTTGCTTAGATAGTGCTGCACAAGTTTCGCTGGGAAGCTCTTATACACCATGCCAAGAGTCCCAATGTGATTTCTACATTTTGGTGCACTGAAGGAAAACGTACGTAGACGTCGATTTGCTTTGGACGAAAGGGTGTACATCTGAGTATCATCATTGTTCCGTAAGCAACTGCTAACTTTTTTTCAGTGAAGGCTTTGACCGTCTTGGCTTGCAATCAGACAAATGTATCGGAAGTTTTGGGGATTACTTTCGAAATAATAAAAAGCTTACTTAATTATTTTCATCTGTCTCGTCTTCAGTAGACTGCCCCTTTCGACATCGACCACCCATAAGGCGTAGAATGATGGCTAGATGGAAGGAATTGAACTAAATAATGTACTGCCCAACCCAAATCAGCTTTTCGAAGCAACACCATTCCTGCTTGTAGCAGATGTTTACAAAGAACCACTCTTTCAACTGAGAAATAATTTTCGCATCACAGGTGGTCAGTCTCTTGGGAGATTTCAGATGGTAGCGATTCGATATTTCATTTACTTGGTTTGCAATACTGTGGTTCTGCAATGTCATTTCAACGAAATGTATCGACTTCATACATGTAAGTACAAATCTGTATGTGTTGTTTACTAGGAAAATATTAATTATTGTAAGGACGATTCAAGATGGATTCAGCAACAGAAAGTTTACCGTAACCTGGAGGCAATATTATAATAACAAAGACATTAAACAAAATAGTAAGTTGTGTTATAGAAATACAGTGGAAAAATAATCATGTCAGGGCACAAAAAAGGCGTATACGTTCTTATTGAAAATGCTCTCGTAGAAAAATGGGGAACCAGCTGCCTCAATCCGCATTCCTCACTGAAAATTTTGGCACTCGAAAATGTTTATGCAGTTTTAACGCAGAAAATTGTAAATTCTTTCACCCAATCTCCGTTGCTAAGCCTTCATACTCAACATCTCTCACTCACTGCCACTGCCTGTGTATGCCCCTTCATCACTACCTCCTTTTCCTCCTATAGTTATACAATATACTCCATTGCATCCTTTTGTCATTATTCCTCACTGCCACTGTCTCCACCATAGGTCAGCAGCTAAAAACTTCTGGGTGGTCAACTTACTTTTTCCCCTGCATCCAAATGTTTAAAATTTCGG